>NC_081412.1:266708393-267032795 GCF_030272615.1 Cryptomeria japonica
CAAAGAGGAAATACAAAGCCCAAAGTCAGATTGCACATAGGGGACCAGGCAGACCCATCATTGGACCACCTTAAGAGGTGGGGACAAGGGCCCCATGCCCCTATTGTCCTACCCTATTTTGGGGTCCGAACAGGGTCTAGAAGCAGGAACAGGTCCTGAGAAATGAAGAACCCAAGGGTGAAGGTGCAGAAAAGGGACTCGACTAGGAAGGAGGATGTCATCACAAAGGTGAGGACCTCTAATGTGGTGAAAATTGTAGGAAGCACAATTTTATGACACTGCATTTGACCCCTACTTTAGCTAGAGTATGGCTTACGCCACTACTTCTAGTAAAGTAGAAGAAATAGAGAGATGAAGAGGAGAGATCTGAAGCAATACCACAAGGATCATAAGACATCACTAATCTTGAGGATCAGAATCCCCCAATCCTAGGACCTTAACTCACTCAAATATATGCAAGAGAACACAAAACAAAAAGGAACAAGACACACAAAACAAAAATAAAGCACAAAAGACACACAACAGACACAAGATGACAAGACAACTAGTCGAAGAGACCTCGATACTTAGATGTATCCACAACTAATTAGGGCACAAAGACCAATGCCATTGCATAAACACAAGCGATCACATAAAAGAGCAAAGCTAACATCATCCATGAACCATCAATAATAAAACTATGGGTTCATGAGAGGAAGGAGAGAGAGGAGATGAATACACACTTTGGTGATCCATGTTAAGAAAGGTGAACAAGAGAGAAACTATGGACATCTTGCCCCTACAACTAGGTGATCCATGGAGAGAAGGACATGGAAATCTAGTCCTCAGAGCATGTCTAGGTGATCCATGTAAGGGAGGAGAGTGATAACACCATTATTTTTACTCAACCTCAACTGCATGTGTGCAATTGAGGTTCAAAGCACCTCATAGGAATCTATGCCCGAGTACACTAGAACTTGTATAGAATGTATAGTATAAGTGTCTAGAAAGGAGTGATATATTGCTCTAAGAGTCTAGGCTCTGGATCCGAGAATAATCACCCTGCATAAGAAAAAAGTGACACTATCTCGCTTCAAGAGTCTGTGCTCTGGTTCTGAGAATGACCCAATGTACAAGAAAATAAGACATATCACTCTAAATGTTTGTGCTATGGTTCCAAAAATGACCCACTATACAAGAAAAGTGATGACACCTTGGTCTAAGACGTTGCCCTCTAGTTCCAAGAATGTCCAACTATACAAGAAAAGTGATGACATATTTCTCTAAGGGCCACCCTCTGGTTCCAAGAATGTCCCACTATACAATGCATGAGAGAAGTATAGTACAAACGAGCAATGTGGTTCCCCCCCCCCCCCCGTTAAGATGTCAACATAGGTTGATATTGATATCTTAAGGAAAGTAGAACAAGGATACCTACCTTCATCATGAAGAATATATCCATTATGCAACAATGTCATAAATCCAAGCAAGATAGGGAATACTCTTCAAGAAAGGATAAGATAGTTGAAAATAGATATCTTGTTGTAAGTGTTAAGGTGATCCTTGGAGAAGAAGAGATCTTTGTTCAAAAGACATCTACCCTCAAGAGGAGTTGTCTTAGATAAATATAATATCTTCTAGAACAAACAAAAGAATAGAAAAATAATGCAATCCTTCCTCCTATTCCTAGGTGAAAGGGATTCTCGATGAGGGATGAGTCACATTTAGCCCCTAGAGGGATGGGTGAATTTATCATAGATGTACATTACCAAGTGTGAAAAGAGGTTGTATTCAAGGACTGACACCTCTTGTATAAGAGAGAATCCTTGAGCCAACAACCAACAACTATATACAAGTAATGACATCAAATAATATAATTCACACCACCCATATAATGGAGCAAAGTGGATACCTAGAGAAAGAGAGGGAGAGAGATAATTGCCCCCCAAGTGTAGGGACAATGAGAAGAACTTGCACAATCTTCTAGAGATAGATTAACACAATCAAATGAATAATGTACTTGCATGCAAGAAAAGACATTACTATATGTAAAATACATATCTCAAGAACTGATAATCTTTGAAAGGAAGAAAAAAGGTATCAAATATTCCCCAAGGGGGAATAATGAAAAATGCAACCCCTAAAGAAAATAGTGATACATAAGATAGAGAAAAAGGGATAGGAGCGAAAATCCTTTCCCCCCAAGTAAGAAGGACAAGGGGAAAACAAGGTATACATTTTCCAATGGTGTTTATTTTCAAGTGATATGCCTTCCTGATAGAATAAATTCTCTAAAGGAATATGCACTTCTCAAGAGATCACTCCATACAAGGAGGCATATCATGCTTGAGAATATTCGCAACCATAGAAAAGATACGTTTTGCAAGAGAATGAAAGAAAGAGAAGAGGTGCACTATCCATTAAAGAAGCTTCTCTTCAGCAAAGAAACCCATGAACAATTATATGCTCACATAGGAATGATTCTTATACTAGAAAAGAGATCTAATAATGAATACTGCACAAAGACAAAGATAAGTATATGGAAAGAAGAAGAAAAATGGACTTCATGTTGTTGCCCCAAAGTATGTAAAATTGAAACAATACCACCACAAATGATAAAGAGCTCTCGTTAAATGGGCTAGTTATGCCATAGGGTGAAGAGAAACATGAAGAGAAAAGAAGTGCTAAGGAACTATGTTTTTACTAGGAAATACAGCTAGATCTGTTGTGAAACAAATTTGTTCAAGATCATATTGCAGTTGAACAAATTTCTTAAATGCATAACATTTTCCAAGAGAATGTGAATATAAATCATGAAAAAAGCAATATTCAATACCTTTCACTTGCTTAAGATTTTTGTTTTCATTTTGATGAGGAAAGGAAATGTTCTTGTCATATTCAATCGCCAATAGATTCTTGCAGCTAATCTGTCAGGACAGTAAATATCGTCTTGACATAAAGGAGATGGTTTGTTAGGAGAAGACATTTCATTATCCACAATTCTAAATTTGCCACTATCTATGTTGTCTTGAATAGATTTTTGAAAATCAGGGCAATCATTAGCATTATGGTCATGAGTTTGATGAAATGGACAAAAAGGACGTTTTGAAGAAGAAGCATTCTTACGGGCTCTTTTGATTTGTTGTCTTTGAAGATAAGCTTTAAAGTTTTGGAGCCTAAGGAATTCATCCATAGAAAGAGGGGTACCACTTCCTAGGCCTCTTGTAGTAGTTTGTGTAGGAGGATTTATAGGGACAGGAATTCCATGCTCAAATTTTCTAATTCCTTGTCCTTTAAAACCTTGTTTTGTAATTATATGAAAGTCACGACTATAAGAATATTGCAATTGACTAGATGTAGGAACGAGATCATGATTTTGTTTGAAATTTGATGTGTAATGAGGAAGAAAAGGATTTCTAGATGAAGAAGGAGTGTCATGTGAAATGACAATCTCCTTTCCTTTATCGAGTTTATCCTTTGTGGAAGATTGGGGAGGAACATCTTCATCATCTAAAAGATCATTTTTAGTTATTCCTATTCGGGGGAAAAGGTCATTAATAAAATGCATGACATCATCCTCCCTACATATACTTTTATGTTGAAGATAGGCCTTAGGAGAATAAGGAGGTTCGAAAGATGTAAGAATGTTGATGTTTTGATTTTGCCTCCTTGCTCAAGGGTATGTGTATGAGAAGAAGATTGATCTATGTTACTTTCCAATGCTTTCTCTTTTTTAGAGAGAGCATTAGTTAAAGCATTAGTTCTCATCTCATCCACACAAGATACCCTAGGAGAGGTACAAGGGTTAGGATCTCTAAGTTTAGAGTCTACAAAATCTTTGAAGTGATTAATAGAGGAAATGCACTTTGTTAACAACATCACCATAATGCAACATAAATGATACATGCAAGCTTTGAGATCTAATTGAAAAGAAAATAATTTGGAAATCCTAACAACACAATATGACCAAGTGCTATGAATAAAGACAAGCAATAGGAAATGAAAGAATTTCTTATCCAACACATGATTGTTGTAAATATATGCAAAAAGCAATCTAGTCATATGTGAAAGAGCAAGTAAATCCAATTGATTAATTGCCATTGAAAGTCTCTTAATTAAAATCTGAATTTGCTGGAAAAGAGGATCTAAAACTAGGACATTTTTATGAAAATTAATTTTAGGATTTGAATTTGATGAATTTTGAATTTCAAAATTAATAAAGTACATTGATTTTCTGGATCTGACCAGAAAAATACAGTCAATTCCGTCTCCTTGAATTTCGGGAAAAAATTTGAGGACCATGGTGAAAGTGCACACGGTTCGACCAACTTTTTTCAAAAAATTTAGGGATGATAGAAATTCTGATTTTAATGCGAAATCCAAAAAAAATATCATTTTGGAGATATCTAGATTGGTCAAACTTGGAGTTAAAGGTCGAACATAGAAGAATCTTAAATATTAGGGTTTTATGAGTTAACCACTAAATTTTTAGAATAAACAGACAAATTTGAATTGCAATTTTGAAATAGAAATCAGATCTGAAAAAAGTAATTAAAATTCTACACTTCACAAGCTTAATTTTCTCAAAATGAAAAATTAGGATTTTATGCCATTAACCTCTAAAATTTGCAAATAGATAAAACTTGGAAATGAAAATTTGAAATTGAAATAGCAATTAATTAGATCTAATAATGAGAAATTACAATGAATGTGTAAGACGTCAAGTTCACCAAAATGTAAAGTGGAAAATTGAACCCTAGTGACTCCCCACCTAGGAGAGAAAAGAAGTCACTAGGATGATTTTCACTTGGGAGAAACTTTACATTCAAAAGAGGGGCTTGGATCCACTAGATCCAAATCTAATGGAAACAAGGATGTGAATTCTAAGTGGATTGCAAGGGTTGAAGTGTGATTTGCTCTCTTTTGTAAATAGGAAAGTTGACTTGTTGACTATGTGGATCAAAGAGAGAAATTGAGTGAAATGAAGAGCTACCGGTTTGGGATCGCATTGTAACTTAGATCTGATCTAATTAGACTGATACGGATCTGCCTTGCAAACTTGTAGAAATGTCATCGGGACCATGATGATAGTGTACATGGTCCTCCACAAAACCTGCAAAATGAAAAGGGTTCTTCCATCTCTACAAATGAAGCCCAACCTACAATTATAGTTGTGCACCTATAACCTGCACACAAAAAAGAGGGGAAGAAGGGTTGTGGATGGGGGTTTGCCTCAGTCAAACCCCGATTGAGGAATAAACCTTCAAAGAAAGTAGTTGCAAATGCTTGAATGTAAACAATGAAAATGTATACCTTGTAGATCTACAATTTGTTGGTGATGATTGCTTTGCTTCTTGAATGTAATCATAAGTGTTGCATGAAATCTCATGTAACATGAAAAAAATCTAACACACACACATACTTGCAAATGAATGTTGTAATATTGCTTCAATGGATGAATGAAGAAGACTTGAATGCTTGATGATGTATATCTTTGCCTATGCTTTCTTATGATCAACTTCACCTCCCCCTAAAATGAGGGAATTTAATCTCCTTTTATACATGCCTCAAGGATTAATTTTTAAACACCGAAGGCTCAGAAAGAGGAAATGCAAACCTTGAAGTCAGTTTGTGCATAGGGGATTGGGCAGACCCATCATGGGAACACCCTAACATGTGGGGACAAGGGTGCCATGCCCCTATCCTAGGGGGACAAGGGTTCCACTCCCCTATCCTAGGGAGGACAGGGGCAACAAGCCCTTTTCGTGCTCTATTTTAGGGTTCGGACAAGGTCTAGAAGCAAGAACAAGTCCTGAGCAAGGAAGAACCCAAGGGTGAAGGTGCAGAAAGGGGTCTTGGATAGGAAAGAGGATGTCATCGCCAAGGTGAGGACCTCGAATGTGGTTAAAATTGTAGGAGGTACAATTTTATGACACTATATTTATCTTCCACTTTAGCGAGAGTATGGCTTATGCCACTACTGCTAGTAAAGTAGAAGAAAGAGAGAGATGAAGATGAGAGATGTAGAGCAATACCACAAGCAACATAAGATGTCACTTATCTTGAGGAATAAAATCCCCCAATCCTAGGACCTTAACTCACTCAAACATATGCAAGAGAACACAAAACAAAAAGGAACAAGACATACAAAACAAAAACAAAGCGCAAAAGACACGACAGATACAAAATGACAAACCAACCAGTCGAAGAGACCTCGATACTCAAATGTCTCCAAACCTAATCAGTACACAAATACCAATGCTATCACATAAACACAAGCGATCATATAAAAGAGAAAATCTAATATCATCCATGAACCATCAAAGGCAAAACTATGGGTTCATGAGAGGAAGGAGAGAGAGGACATGAATACACACTTTGGTGATCCATGAGAAGAAAGGCGAACAAGAGAGAAGCCATGGATATCTCGCCCCTACAACTAGGTGATCCATGGAGAGAAGGACATGGAAATCTAGCCCCCAGATCCTGGGTGATCCATGCAAGGGAGGAGAGGTAGAACATCGTTAGTTCTACTCAACCTCAACTGCGTGTGTGCAAGTGAGGTTCAAAGCACCTCATAGGATTCTATGCCCGAGTACGCTACAACCTATATAGAATGTATAGTACAAGTGTCCAGAAAGGCGTGATATCTCACTCTAAGAGTTTGTGCTCTGGTTCTTAGAATAATCACCCTACATAAGAGAAAAGTGGCATCATCTCGCTCTAAGAGTCTATGCTCTAGTTCCAAGAATGACCCGCTGTAAAAGAAAAGAAGAAGTGAAGACATCTTGCTCTAAGATTTTGTGCTCTAGTTTCAAGAATGACCCACTGTACAAGAAAAGTGATGACACCTTGGTCTAAGAGGCTGCCCTCTAGTTCCAAGAATGTCCCACTGTACAAGCAAAGTGATGACATCTTTATCTAAGAGGCTGCCCTCTGGTTCCAAAAATGTCCCACTGTACAATGCATGAGAGATGTATAGTACAAAGGAGCAATGTGGGTTCCCCCCCCTTTCAGATGTCAAAATAGGTTGATGTTGATATCTCAAGGAAAGTAGAACAAGGATACCTACCTTCATCAAAAAGAAGATATCAATTATGAAACAATGTCATAAATCCAAGAAAGTAAGGCAATATTCTTCAAGCAAGGATAAGATAGTTGAAAAGAGATATCTTTTTGTAAGTGTAAAGGTGATCCTTGGAGAGTATTAGATCTTTTTCAAAAGACATCTACCCTCAAGAGGAGTTGTCTTAGACAAATATAACATCTTCTAGAATAAACAAAATAATAGAACAAGAATGCAATCCTTCCTCCTATTCCTAGGTGAAAGGGATTCTCGATGAGGGATGACTCACATTTAGCCCCTAGAGAGATGGATGAATTTATCATAGATGTATATTACCAAGTGTGAAAAGAGGTTGTAGTATAAGAGATAATCCTTGAGCCAACAACCAACAATTGTGCACAAGGAATGACATCAAATAATGTAACTCACATCACCCACATAATGGGGCAAAGTGGATCCCTGGAGAAAGAGAGGGAGAGAGATTAGTTCCCCCCAAGTCTAGAGACAATCAGAAGAACTTACACAATCTTCTAGAGATAGATTAAGATAATCAAATGCATAATGTACTTTCATGCAAGAAAAGACATTAGTATATGTAAAATACATATCTCAAGAAGTGGTAATCTTCGAAAGGAATAAAAAAGGTATCAGTTATTCCCCAAGGGGGACTAATGAAAAATGCAGCCCCTAAAGGAAATAGTGATACATGAGATAGAGAGAAAGGGATAGGAGCAAAAATCCTTGCCCCCTAAGTAAGAAGGGAAAGGGGAAAACGGGGTATACATTTTCTAATGGTGTTTATTTTCAAGTGATATGCCTTCTTGATGGAAAAAATTCTCTAAAGAAAGGAATATGCACTTCTCTAGAGATCACTCCATGCAAGGAGGCCTAACGTGCTTGAGAATAATTGCAACCATAGAAAAGATACATTTTCCAAGAGAATGAAAGAAAGAGAAGAGATGTCGTCTTGATTTGATTTTTGAAAATTCTAAATTTGCCACTATCTAGGCTGTCTTGAATAGATTTTTGAAAATCAGGGAAATCATCAGCATTCTGGTCATGAGTTTGATGAAATGGACAAAAATGACATTTTAAAGAAGAAGCATTCATATGGGCTCTTTTGATTTGTTGTCTTTGAAGATAATTGGTGCAAGGCACCTAACACTCCAAGCATGAAATTTTGTTTTCTTCTAAGTTTTGTGTGTTATCTTTTATGATGTAATAATGGACCAACCATTTAGGACTAGTAGAGCCATGGTTGAGTTGTCCAAGTTTTGGATTGTGTCATTAGTGTTCAGGATGCTATCAGCCTAAGAAGTTGTAATGCTAAGGTTGATCACATGAGTAGTACTCTAGATCATTGTTATCATGTAAAAGGGGTCTATTGCATTGTGTTTAGGTCTTCTAGGATGCTTGAGGGCCTTCAGGAGCCTTGGAATGCACTAGAATGAAAAATTGCATCTCAGGTGTCAAAAAGATGTAAAAGTTGCTGAGCAACTTTTTGCCACTATCTATGCCATCTTGAATAGATTTTTGAAAATCAGGGAAATCATCAGCATTATGGTCATGAGTTTGATGAAATGGACAAAAAGGATGTTTTAAAGAAGAAGCATTCGTATGGGCTCTTTTGATTTGTTGTCTTTGAAGATAATTGTTGCAAGGCACCTAACACTCCAAGCATGAAATTTTGTTTTCTTCTAAGTTTCGTGTGTTATCATTTGTGTTCACGATGCCATCAGCCTAAGAAGTTGTAATGCTAAGGTTGATCACAGGAGTAGTACTTTGGATCATTTTTATCATGTAAAAGAGGTCTATTGTGTTGTGTTTAGGTCTTATAGGATTCTTGAGGGCCTTCATGAGCCTTGGAATGCACTAGAATGAAAAATTGCATCTCAGGTGTCAAAAAGATGTAAAAGTTGCTGAGCAACTTTTTGCAAAAGTTGCATTTTTTGATGATTGGCATTGAAAAGTTGGTTCAAAAAACTAAACCATCAGCATGTAAGATAAAATATACTTCATTGTACAGGTTGGAGAATCTAGAATGCAAGAACAAGTTTGTGTTTTCAAGTAATCTTGGTTTTTCACTGTTTTTGACAGTTTTTTCCTTATTTTCATTGCTTTGTATGGTCCAGTACAAACTTGTTAGATAAATATCATTGCAAGGCATGCATGATTATTGAGTGTAATTTCTAGAAAGGTTTATTAGTAATTTTGTTTGTGTTTGGTTGCAGAAATCTCATTCATTCTCTGAAACTAGTTGTAAAACCCTTGCAGGGTAGGGTTTAAGAGCAAAATGGCTCTAACCTGAGCATCCATTGATGGCACCTATTTAAATAAAGTAGAATTATAGGTTAGGGTATTTACATATGATTACAGTAGGTTTTTTTTGTCTTGCAGGCCTTTGTGGAGGAGCAACAATGAAGCCCTAGGCTCACCACTAGGAGTTGGTGAGTTAGGACAACTGAAGATGTGCAAATTTTGAGCACATATGGATTGGTGGAAGACAAAATGACACATGGTTGGAAATCCCTCTGAGTTCCCTTAAATAATCCTCAATTTGTTTGAGTAGGTGTTTTTACTGGTGAAGGGTTTTAAAACCATTTTTCCAAGTCACTCGGGGTAGGCCTAAACTCTTGAAATTAGTGCAGTATTGGAAACCCCATGTGTACGGATAACCTAGTTGTAATTTTCCAATATTGTCTATAACTCTGACAAGGATACTCGAATCTACAATTTTTTTGTGGCCTTGTGTGGAAATTTTTAAAACTAAGTCCAAAAAACCGCCAAGGGAGGGCTAATTGAATTTGGCCTATTTGAGCTCGATGGAGTCAAAGAGAGGCTAGGAAACCTTAAAGATGGGTTTGAAGATGTCCAAATACTTTAAAGAGGTCAAATACATAATGTAACTACATTTAGAACACAAAGAACCAATTAGTGTATTGTGATCCTTTGCAGGGGTGGTTGAAGCCTGAGAGGTGGTGTTGTGGATTGAGATGAAAGCCTCAACAGGAGGTGTTGATTGACTAAGATCAATGGCTATACCTTGGAGGCAAGCCAAAATGGATTAGACCTTGGAGGTCTAGATAGAAAAACCCCTACCAAGTGCCATTGGATGGGCTTGAGGAGTTAGAGGGTTGAGTAGGCAAGAAAACCAAGAAGGTGATTGGAACAAGCTCCAAGTCTCTCTGCATCGGAGTGGTATCAGAGCCATTCTTTGAAAGATTTGGTGTATGTCATATTGTGAAGAATTAGAAGAAATTTCAATTCCTCCAAAGGCAATGACTCTAGAAGCCATCCAACAGATGGTGGCAGAGATGATAGAAGGATTGAAGGATGCAGAAGGAAGTAAAGGAACCAAAGATGTTAAGAAGGAGAAGGGGAAGGTTAAGATAAAATGGGGAGATGAGACAGATGAAGAAGTGGAAGATGGAGAGGAACAAGCAGAAGTAGCAATGCCTCAAGACTAAAAACTATTCTTGGATGCAGTCAAATCCATCTCCAAAGATAACTTGGATGGATTGCCCACCTATGGAGGAAATTTCAATGGAGAAGAGTTGTTAGATTGGATAGAGGCCCTACATAATAATTTTGATTATAAGGAGGTAGTAGAGGAGAAAAGAGTAAATATGGCCAAATCAAGGTTGAGAGGATCAACATTAGTTTGGTGGAATATGATGCAAGAAGAAAGGGTACAAGAAGGTAAGAAGAAGATAACTTCATGGGAGTGTATGAATGTAAGGCTTAAGGCTCAATTCCTACCAGGGGATTATGAAGTTCAAATCTAGAAGAGATTGCAAAATTTGAAACAAATGGAACTAGATGTCAATGCATACACTGAGGAATTCCACAAACTCAGTTTGAGGGCTCGGAAGCATGAGAATGAAGTGGAGAAATTGGATAGGTACATGAATGGCCTTAGACAAAACATACAAGATGAGATAGGTATCCTCACACAAGACACTATTCACAAGTGTTTTCAGTTGGCATTAAGGGCAGAGGAGAAGATCAAGAGAAAAAGTGAGCAAAATCATAAACATAGAGGTGGTAAAAACTTCAGAGGTAGAGGAACCTTTGGTAGAGGGCAGAATACATCAAGAAATGAAGAGCAGCAAAGCCAAGAAGGTAGTGGGGACTCACAAAGAAGAACATTTAGAGGATCCTTTAGAGGAAGGAGCAATTTTAGGGTTAGGTTTGGAAGCTTAGGAAGAGGAAATATAGTCTTCACCGGTAGGTGCTATCACTGCAATCAAGTTGGACATACCATGAGGGAAAAGCCTCAAGTTCAACAAGCTCATACATGGTGAAAGAAGGACTCAACTGGTGCAAGAGGAGGACACTCAAAGTGAGATCTCTCCAATCAGCAAGGCAGGGCCAGTGACAGATGGGGAAAACTTAATAATGAGAAGAACAATGCTCAAGATACCCCAAGCTCAAGAGCCACCACAGGGGAAAGTTTGTTTAGGACCACTTGTAAGTCACATGGGAAAATTTCTAAGGTGATTGTGGATTCATGTTCCACTAAGAACATAGTCTCAGTTGAAATGGTGGATAAACTCAAATTGAAAAGATTGCCTCACCTCACTCCTTATAAGGTATCATGGCTCAATCGGGGTCAACATGTATTACTTGATGAACAAGCATGGGTGGACTTTGAAATTGGTGAGTGTAAAGACAAACTACTATGTGACATATTGCCTATGGATGCTTGTCATTTGCTGTTGGGACTTCCATGGCAATATGATGTGAGAGCCATTCATGATGGAGAAAAGAACAACTATCTCATCACCAAGAATGGCAAGAAATATCAGCTGGACACATAACCTGATCCAAAAGAGGAAAAGAAAATAGGATCACGTGTGATGCTGATGAGAGAAAAAGAGTTTCTCAAAGTATTAAAGCAAGGAGGTCATCAGGGCCATGCTATAGTGTTGAAGCCTAAAGATGAATCTAAGGAAGATCCAATGAGTGAAGTGCCTCAAGAAGTGCAAGGTTTATTAAAACAATATGCAAAAGTTATAGGATATGATATGCCTAATTCCTTGCCTCCAATGAGAGACGTGAATCATCAAATAGATTTAATACCAGGGGCAAATCTGCCTAACAAAGCGGCTTATAAAATGACACCTAGTCAAAATGAAGAGATCGCCAAACAAGTGCAAGAACTCTTGGACAAGGGGTTCATTAAAAAGAGCTTGAGTCCATGTGTTGTTCCTATTGTGTTAGTGCCTAAAAAAGGAGGTAAATGGAGAATTTGCACTGACTCGAGCAATCAATAAGATCACTATAAGGTACCGGTTTCTCATGCCAAGGATTGAGGACCTATTGGACAATTTAGGTGGAGCAAGCTACTTCACAAACGTGGACTTGAAGTCTGGTTATCATCAGATAAGAATCAGACCTTATGATGAATGGGAAACAACCTTTAGAACCAATGCAGGGCTATATGAGTGGTTGGTGATGCCATTTGGTCTCACCAATGCACCTAGTACCTTCCAAAGGCTCATGAATGAATTCTTAGTTGAGTTTATTGGTAGATTTGTTATTGTGTATCTTGATGAAATTTTTATCTTCAATAGGTCCAAGGAGGAACACCTTAAGCATGTGGAGATGGTCTTGAGGAAGTTGAAGGAGGCTCAACTCAAAATCAACCTTGAAAAATGTGAGTTCTTGAAAACAAAGCTAGTTTACCTTGGTTTTGTTATTTGTTAAGGATGTTTAAAGATGGATCCAAGTAAGGTAGAAGCAATACTTAATTGGCCTACACCTAGAGGCATAAGTGATGTTAGGATTTTTCATGGAATGGCATCTATTTATAGGAAGTTTGTAAGAAACTTTAGCCATGTATGTGCTCCTATACTCAACATTATCAAAGGAGGGGTTAAATGTCATTTTAAGTGGAGAGAGGAAGCCAATAAGGGGTTTGAATTTTTGAAGGCTAAGATAGGGGCATTTTTAGGTCAAGAGGGTCATCCAATAGCCTTGTTCTCAGAGAAGTTAAATGAAGCTAAGCAAAGGTACTCCACATATGACTTGGAGTTGTATGCAATGGTACAAGCATTGAAGAAGCAGCGTCATTACTTGCTGCCCAAAGAATTTGTAATTTTCATTGACAACCATGCCCTTAGTTTCCTCAATGGGCAAGAGAAGTTGAACCAGAGACACCTGAAGTGGGTTGAATACCTACACCTTCACTATTAATCACAAAAAGGGCATAGCAAAAAAGGTAGTTGATTCCCTAAGTAGGATATTCATGACCATGCAGGAGATACACTTGCAAAGTGTGGGTTTGAGTGAGTTAAAAGACCTCTACAAGGATGATAAGGATTTTGTAGAGATATATAGTATTTTTTATGGTTTCTCTAAAACCTCTCATGTCTCTTATTCAGAACATATGATAAAAGAGGGTTTGTTGTTCAAAGGACATCTTCTTTGCATACCTCAATGTTCTATGAGACAAAACATTATTCAAGAAAAGCATCAAGGAGGTCTAAGAGGTCATTTTGGCATAGATAAGACTCTGGAGCAAGGTGGTAGGTTTTACTATTGGCCCAAGTTGCAATCATAAGTGAGAAGGTTTGTAGAGCAATGTACAATCTGTCAAAGAGAAAAAGGATCATCAAGTAATGCAGGTCTATATCAACCCTTAGTCATACCTCAGAGGCCATGGGAATGTTTGAGAATGGATTTTGTGTTAGGCTTGCCAAGAACTCCAAGGGGATTTGATAGTGTGTATGTGGTGGTAGATAGGTTCAGCAAAATGGCACATTTCATACCTTGCAAGAGAAACAATGATGTCACCTACATTGTAGGCCTCTTCTTCAAAGAGATAGTTAGAATTCATGGTCTTCCAATAAACATTATTAGTGACAGAGATGTGAAGTTCCTAAGCCACTTTTGGAGGACACTTTGGAGAAGTTGTTGGGCACCAAGTTATCCTTTTCATCTACCTATCATCCTCAATTAGATGGTCAGATAGAGGTAGTTAATAGATCATTGGTTAACTAGCTAAGATGTTTTACAAAACAACATGGGTAGACTTGGGATTTAGTACTCGGTCAAGAAGAATATGCATACAATGACTTAGTGAACCGAAGCACAGGTAAAAGTCACTTTGAGATAGTGTATGGATTTCATCCTAGGGGCATACTAGAGCTCAAAGATCTCATTTCTATGGCACCTAAGAGTGCACAAGGTGAGAACTTTGCAGAAGGTATTAAAGAAGTACATGATAAGGTAAGGCAGTACTTACAACAAAAATCTGAGCAGTATAATGTGCATGCTGATAAAACAAGAAGGAATGTGCAATTTAAAGTTGGAGACTTAGTGTTAGCATACCTAAGGAAGGAGAGACTTCCAACAAAAAATCCTACCAAGCTAATGATGAAGAAGATTGGACCTCTTAAGATGGTGCACAAATATGGACATAATGCATATGAAGTTGAACTTTGTCCCACCTTGGGTATTTCTCCTATCTTTAATGTATGTGATCTCTATCCATACATAGGAGAGTCTCAAACAAATCAGTTGGATACTTCATCATAGGATAATGAAGATTGGGTGAAGGATTTTCCACCAAGTCAACTGTTCAATTTGGAGAGTATCTTAGACACCAAAGTAGTAAAGAAGAAGCATTCATATGGGCTCTTTTGATTTGTTGTCTTTGAAGATAATTGGTGCAAGACACCTAACACTCCAAGCATGAAATTTTATTTTCTTCTAAGTTTTGTGTGTTATCTTTTATGATGTAATAATGGACCAACCATTTGGGACTAGTACAACCATGGTTGAGTTGTCCAAGTTTTGGATTATGTCATTTGTGATCAGGATGCTATCAGCCTAAGAAGTTGTAATGCTAAGGTTGATCACAGGAGTAGTACTCTGGATCATTCTTATCATGTAAAAGGGGTCTATTGAATTGTTTTTAGGTCTTCTAGGATGCTTGAGGGCCTTCAGGATCCTTGTAATGCACTAGAATGAAAAATTGCATCTCATGTGTCAAAAAGATGTAAAAGTTGTTGAGCAACTTTTTGCAACTTTTTGCAAAAGTTGCATTTTTTGATGATTAGCATTGAAAAGTTGGTTCAAAAAACTAAACCATCAGCATGTAAGATAAAATATACTTTGTATATGGTGAAAATGGATACAAATAATAACGATATTGAAAGGCTAAATGAATCCAACCACAAAACCCTAGCCTAACAACAACAAAGATCCACCATAACATATGAAGATTACCTAAGACAATGCAAATCAAACGAAATCACAAAGATTATATCATCACATGTCCAATAGGGTTTGGATCTCCATTCTTCCTATCTCCATTGATCTTGCTTGATATATTTGCTCTGAGATTTTATATGCATAAGAGCTCAACAAAGAATGGAATGTGGTTGCAAGTAGGATCGTAGTGTAGTCAAGTCATTAAGATCATTGATTAGAATGCATAAAACGATTAGGGTTTGATAATGAAGGAAGCATCTCCTTATATAGAAGACACTATAAGAAATGGAGGGATAAGATTGAGAGGTGTAAAAGGAGGTCGGCTATGATTAGAAGGTAGGTAAAAGAAATAATAAAATAATGAAAGGGGTAGGTAGTGTATGAATTAAGAGATGAATGACATGTGTCATGGGTAGAAAAGGTTAATGAATTAATTAAATAAATAAAGATTTATTTAATTAATAGAAGAAGTGGGATAATTAAATAAATAAGATATTTATTTAATTTAGGAAAAGGATAATTTAAATAAATAAATGTATTTATTTAAATGAGAAATAAGGCTAGAAGAGGATAAATGAATTAATTAAATAAATAAAGATTTATTTAATTAATAGAAGAATTAAGCTTAGATAATGAAATAAATAAAATATTTATTTAATTAGACATGACAATTTTGGGTGTCTACATTTTGCCCCTCTTTGAGACAATGCAGCTTGTCGCGTTGTTTCAAAGAAGATAAGATGAACTGATACAGAGTTGCCCCAAGATGGGAATGATATGCCCCCTCGAGAGATTGGATGAAAATGTTTGCAAAGATCACAGACAATCTCTTGATAAGAAAGAAAGGCTAGAATGGACTGAACGGATAAAGTGACAGAGTCACAGGATAAAGAAGACTGACTCGGGAGACGAGGGCTAGGGCTAGGGTAGTCTATAAGATAGACCACGAGGGAAAATACATCCTCATTGTCATCTACACATCAACGAGAGCAGCAACAGTTAGCAGCGATGGCTTTGGTTCACAGATTCGACCGCATTCGCCGATTCCAGAGGCCAGCAGAGGCAGGAGAGCCGGTAAGTACCACCAAACCTCCTCGTACTTTGATGCATTTATTATTGTCATTAATGCATGGTAGATAGGGAAATAAATGCACTTAGAATAGGGTCAAAAAAATGTCCAAAAATGTCCAGGCGCATCTGCGTTGGTGCCAGGCGCGTCTGTGCTCGAGAGGCACATCTGTGTTTGTGTCAGGCGCGTCTGTGAGTGAAACCGTGTCTGTGCCAAATGCGGCCGCATTTGTGATGTGCAGGCACATTTGTGCCAAGAAGGCACGTCTATGTCACCTAGGCGCATCTATGCAGAGCATAGGCACGTCTGTGTTGGTCAGGCGCGTCTGTGTTTTTTAAGCGCATCTGTGTAGTCTTTAAGCACGTTTATGTCAGGTAAGCACGTTTGTGTCCAAAAAATGTGAATTTGTGTCTTCTAGGTCAAATCGGCAGTTCTATGATGAACATACGTTGTCGATTGGATAAGCTGTTGAGAGGATACACTCAAGCAGGTCCTCTAAGGAAGACTAGGATAAATCAAGGCTCTTTGTGATGAACAGGGAGTACCAAGGTAGAGTACTTTGTGATGAATAGGTAGTACTAAAATAGGAGTAGCACTTTGTGATGAACAGTGAGTGCAAATGTGAGCACCACTTTGTGATGAACAGGGAGTGCCACACATGTAGTACTTTGTGATAAATAGGGAGTACTACTAGGATAGAAGCAACACTTTGTATGAACAGTGAGTGTCACTAGGATAGAAGAAACACTTTGTGATGAACAGTGAGTGTCACTAGAATAGATAGCAATATGTATTTAGATAAAAAGTAGCATTTTTTGATGAATAGTGAATGCCACTATGACTGACATGATTGATTTGTTTGACTATAGGAGTATTTGCCTATGCTGGAGTCACGGGAGAGATTCCCATAGACACGGAGATTGTGACCTGAGCTGACCTTCGAGGACTAAGTGGCTATTGAGGCTATGGGTCTGAGACATGTTCTGTATGTGTCTGAGTTTCGGGCGAACATGAGACTATTGACTGCGCTAGCAGAGAGATGGCACTCTGAGACATGTACTTTTCATTTGCCGATGGGGGAGATGACAGTCACCTTGGAGGATGTATACAGGATCTTGAGGATACCGATCGATGGAGAGATGATCCCATACGATCGAGATGGAGACAGGGAGGCCCTGAGATGAGTGTTCCAAGACCTAGGACTAGAGATGAGGGCTGGACACGTGGCTTGGGATACGATGACAGCTACAGGGCTAGCGGTGCCAGTAGTGGTAGGAGGAGCGATCAGTGGGTTCTTTTGTCCGGATAAGGCGACATGGGGGTTGGCTATGGGCTAGGGAGGAGCACTGGAGACACTGGTGACACAACACACCAGATACGCCTGGGGACCATGTGTGCTAGCACACCTCTACTATGAGCTGCATTAGTTTGTATACCATAGATCAGTGGAATTGGGCTGCAGGGTGACATTGTTACAGGTGTGGGCTTATGAGCATCTGCCAGTGATGAGGCCGATACACTTCAGGGGCAGAGGTCACGGACGCAGTTTTGTGCACCTATACGACATGATCACATCACAGCCACGGATTGGCAGGGTAGAGCACTGGCAGTGAGTGATAGATGACATTGACATGGTCATATGATGGCCATACCTAGGATGCGAGCAGTGGGAGGATGATGCAGTTGAGCTTCCATACACCTTCCGGAGTAGGTACCTGATTGGGTGAACACCCTATGTGCTGGAGAGGCAGCTAGTGGATAGGGTTGGCAGGTAGTTCGACAGGATTCAGCGGATGCCATGGGGTTCAGGCATGTATGCACAGACTGTGAGAGATTAGGCGCAGTTTGGACCCCTGTTATCATATGATCAGGCCGTTACACAGCTGGTAGAGATGATGCCCCTTCCCTGGGACATGTGGCCAGAGATTGAGGATGTCGGCATGGATGCCGAGTACATAGCATACTGGGCAGAGCATCCATTCCGATCTAGGAGAGCCATTAGATGGAGATGGTGGTGGGGATGATGATGATGGTGGAGGTGATGGGGGAAAAGGCCGATGGAGGAGGAGGGGAGCAGTTGGAGAGAGGAGGGTGGCACCGTGGAGGGAGGGTGGAGAGGATAGGTAGGCTCAGGTGGTGAGGGGTCGCGGTGGATTGCCGCTATAGGTGTCAACAACACAGGGTCCCAGACAGGTGCAGGTACAGGGATAGAGACAGATACAGGGATAGGTACTAGTACAGGCACTAGTATAGGCACAGGCAGAGGGGCAGGCACCCGTACAGGGGGAGCCACAGGGGGCGGATGTAGAGGAGGATGAGCTGACGGAGCTGAGGGAGATCTGCAAGGGATAGGCAAATGAGATCCAGGAGCTGGAGAGGGAGAGGGATAGGCTCAGGAGGCAGCTTCGAGATACTGAGCGAGAGCGAGACCAGGCCATTCAGCGTTACACAGAGGCTGAGACAGCACTGAGGGCTAGGAGACAGGCAGCAGAGGACACAGGGGCCGGATATGCCTATGTCCTATGGGTAGGGGAGGAGATTGCCTACTGGCGGGATCTCTATTATGGTGCAGTGCCAGCGGATCAGCGGGCAAGGAGATTCCATAGACCATCGCATACAGCGACAACTACAGGAGGGAGCCGGAGGAGACAGGCATCGAGTGGTGGGGTTATGGGTCCTCCACCACCACCAGATAGAGGGGACAGGAGGGATGATCCTGGGGTGGGTCCTTTGGGGGCTCAAATTCCGTCGAGGCCAGGCGGCTCTGAGGGAGGGAGTTCATCATAGCCATAGAGAGCTCCCTATGTATCAGTATTGTACCATTTTTGTATGATGATGTAGACACCTGCGGGTGATTGTAGCCATATGATTTTGACATCATTGTATCATGACACTTTATATATATATATATATGAGATGATTCATCTTTGTAGTAGCTATATGCATGTATACCTATGTGATGAGATGTTCTTATGTGATGCTTATGATATGGATGCAAATATGTATATGATGCAATGCAATATAATTTATTTATTTTTGTTCTTTTATGTTTTATATGTGTATGCAAATGAAAATGTGAATGTATGTAATGCAGATGAATATGATAATGCAAATGCAAATTGTGCTAACATGTGTTATGTGCAGGATGTGATGCAATTGTGATATCTATATGTATGTATGGAATGCTAACATGTGATAATGCAAGTGCAACTACATGAAATTCAAATGTTTTTGGTGTGTCATTATACTCAGTCATGTGATAGCAGGCTACGTGGACTCGAGAAGGATGATGGAAGTCAATCAAGAAAGTGGGATGAAAGATAGAAGATATGAAAGTGAAAGAGCTTCTTGTGCGTTATCATCATTGAACTTTATTATGGCAATTAGGTTATGACAATCGAGGCATATGTTCGACCCAGAAAGTCATTGTACCTATTTGCATGGAGATAAGATAGTCACAAACAAGGAATGCCCCAGTTCACACTAGACTCTCAGTGTCCTCATATCCTTGGACAAGTCATAGCATTACTAAAAGACAATCCACAGACAACAAATACAAATAGGTGACGATACCCCATCCTCGCCTTTCTAGTCAAAGACATCCTGGAGATAGAATCTCTAGTCAGAGACATCCCGGAAAAGCTAAAAGACATGTCACCAAAAGATAAAATCAAAAGAAAAACCAAGACTCAACACCAACATCCACTATAGTCCTCAAGTTTAGTGTCTCTTGTCACTTGTATAAGTCTTATTTGATTATGGTCACAATGTTTACTTTCACAAAATGGATAGATAGCACTGAACCATATGTTGTCTGAGTCTATTGAAAGATTTGATTTGTTGAAGCCCATTGTCGCTGCTGTCTCATCTGAAACTGACTGAATCCATGAAACTGATACTTTATTGCGAAGAAGATGGAACTTTATTGCGGATTGGCGATGCAAATGTTGCTTTATTGCGAATTGTGCACGGATAGACTGAAGGAAGTTGCAAGAAACTGTACTCCTCGAAACATGTGATGTTCTTAGTTCCACACCCATCACTAGACGTAGGATTTGCCTTAGCCACAGATAGGATTTGATTTATTATGGATGGAAAGGGAGGTGAAAAGGGAGGTTTATTATGAATGGCTAACCAATCTTGGGTAGATCAATAACAAGCCATGATGGGAATGGGTAATTTTATTACGAACGAATAGGTTGTGAGTGTGTGCAAAGTGAAAGGATGAAAGTGAATCCTGAAGGAGGGAGGAGCAATGTCTCTACGCATGGCGCTAGTGACCTAGTTTTCACCATGGTACTTGCTCAGGGCGCCACCGAAGTGGTTTTCACCGTTGGACGAAATTATTTCTCTTTACTTTTTTTTATTTTTCAATGTTTTTTGTGTCACAAGGCGCCTGTTTGACAGGTTTTCACCAAGTAACGATTTTTTTTGTTTTATAATTTTTTTGTATTTTCGAATTTTTTGATTTTTTTGTATTTTTGAAATTAGTATACTCTGAAGAGCTATGTGTATAACTTGTGAAAGTGCATGCTGTTGATAGGATCCTCCAAAGGTTCACCTTCTGTAGTTGAGAGCTGATATGCACCAGATCCATATGCTGCTGTAATGATATAAGGACCAAGCCAATTTGGTTCGGACTTGCCCTTCTTCTCTTTGTCTTGCTGATTTTTGGGGTTTTCTCTGAGAACCAATCACCTACCTCAAATGTGCAAGGCTTAACCTTGTGATTGTAGCTGCGACTCATTCATTGTTGGTAAGCCTTGAGATGATTAAAAGTAGTTTGTCTTCGTTCATCTAGTAGTTCTAGCTCTTGTAAGCGAGAGACCCTATAGTCTTCATCACTGATGATGTTTTGCAAAGAGACCTGTAAAGAGGGTAGCTCGACCTCAATAGGCAAGATGGCTTCAGTGCCGTAGACAAGTGAATAGGGTGTAGCTTCTGTAGGTGTGCGGACACTTGTGCGATAGGCCCAAAGTGCCGGATTAAGTTGGATATGCCAATTACGGCCAGCGTCATCGACTATCTTTTTTAGGATTTTAAGGATTGTTTTATTAGACGCCTCAGCTTGGCCATTACCTTGGGGGTAATATGGTGTGGAGAAATGATGGGAAATATGGAAGTGGTCATAGAGTTCATGAACATCCTGATTTTTTAAGGGACGCCCGTTATCAGTGATAATGGAAACAGGAATACTGTATCGACAAATGATATAGTTGAGGATGAATGTAGCAATCTGTTTTCCTGTGACTTGTGTGAGAGGCACGGCTTCAATCCATTTTGTGAAATACTCTGTGGCAGTGATAATGAATTTATGACCATTGGAAGAAGGAGGGTGAATCTTGCCTATGAGATCGAGTCCCCACTGACAAAAGGGCCAAGGAGAGGCAATTGGTTGAAATTCTTGTGCTAGCACATGTATGAGGTCTCCATGAATTTGACATTGCTTACATTTCTTGACAAACTGATATGAGTCTTTTTCCATGTTGGGCCAGTAATATCTAGTCCTGATGAGTTTCTTGGCCAAGGTAGGACCACTAGCATGTGGACCACATATCCCTTCATGCACTTCACATAACGCAATCTGAGCTTCGTCACTTTCTAAACATCTAAGAAGAGTGTCATCTAGACCTCGCCGGTATAGAATATTAGCTAAAATGACATATCGAAAGGATTGGCGAATGAAAGTGCAACGTTGGTTATTTGATAGATCAGGAGGTAGGGTATTGTCACGAAGGTATGTGAAGATGGAACCATATAACTGGGACTCGAGACCGACAACACATATCGTCTAGTAGGCATGATCTCATATGAAGGAAACAAAAGGTTATCCACCAAGAACTCATAACGAGCCTTGTTTGGAGGTAGATCAATCAGTGAAGCAATTGTAGCCATGGCATCTACGGCGCGATTCTGCTCTCTTGGTATCTACTCAAAGTCTATCTTTGTGAAGTGTTGTTTTAGGTCATCCACCATTTGTTTATAAGGCATTAATTTTTCATCTTTTGTTTGGTAATCATCAGTTGTTTGATGGATGACAAGTTGAGAGTCCCCAAAAACACGAAGTTCCTGGATCTTCCACTGAACTGCAATTCGTAATCCTATTGTTAATGCCTCATATTCCGCTATATTGTTAGTGCAAGGAAATGATAAGCGGTATGATTTTGGTATAGAATTCCCTTGAGGAGTTATAAAGAGGATGCCAGCTCCTACCCCATGTTGTGTGTATAAGCCGTCGAAGTACAGTTGCCATCATTTTGCATGTGACATTGTTAAAATGGATTCATCTAGAAATTCTAAACTTAGAGGAACATCATCTATCATGGGAACATTTGCTAATTGATCTGCAATGGCTTGTCCTTTTATTGCTTTTTTGTCCACATACTCGATGTCGAATTCACTCAGGATTATTACCCATTTGGCCAGTCGCCCCGTAAGTGTTGCTTTATTGAGAAGATATTTCAATGGGTCTATCCTAGCAACCAACTTAGTCTTATGAGTGAGCATGTAATGTCATAATTTTTGTGAAGCAAAGACCATGGCGTGACATGCACGCTCAATTGGTGTGTAGTTTAGCTCATATCCCACCAATGTGCGACTGATATAGTATATTGCTTTTTCTCTACCCTCAACAATTTGTTGTGCTAAGAGTGCCCCTAGTGCCATTGGAGTAGCTGATATGTATAGTAACAGGGGTTGATCTGGAACTGGTGGCATCAGAACTGGCGGATTTAGAAGATAATCTTTGAGCATTTGGAAAGCCTGTTGACAGTTATCATCCCATTTGAATTTGATGTTTTTATGTAGCAAGTGTTGAAAAGGATTACACTTATCTACAAGTTGTGCTATGAATCTTCGTATGGACTCTGGAGTCTTCCTTGTAAGGACCGAAGTTGACTGATATTTCTTAGTGGTTGCATTTCCAAGATGGCTTTGACTTTTGCTGGATCAGCTTCAATTCCTCTTTTGGATACAATGAATCCTAGGAGCTTCCCGGAGGTTACTCCAAAAACACATTTCTTGGGGTTTAATCTTACTTTGTATTTTTCCAACCGATCAAAGATGACTGAAAGTATGTCCAAATGTGTATTTCTGTCTATAGATTTTCCCAAGAGGTCGTCGACATAATCTTCCATGGTTACGTGCATGAGATCATGAAAGATAGTAGTCATGGCTCTTTGATATGTAGCACCTACATTTTTTAGCCTGAAGGGCATGACATTCCAGCAGAAAGTTCCCCAAGGACAAGTGAATGATGTTTTGTGTTGATCCTCGGGTGCGATCCTTATTTGATTATAACCAGAGAATCCATCCATTAATGATAACATTTCATGACCTGCTATGAGATCAACAATCAAGCCGATATTCGGTAATGGGAAGTCATCCTTTGGACAAGCTTTGTTAATGTCTCTGAAATCTGTACATATTCTGATGTTGTGAACTGGTTTACTGACAGGCACCAAATTGGAAATCCATTCGGGATAATCAATTGGGCATATGAATCCGACATCCAATAATTTCTCAAGTTCTGCTTTGACTAGTAATGCCACCTATGGATGCATTTTTCTTAATTTCTGTTTCACTGGTTTTGCCCCCAGTTTGACTATCAAATGATGCATTACCAAATCTGGATCCAATCCAGGCATGTCAGCATATGACCAAGCAAAGTTGATTTGTCGTTCTTTGAAGAAACTTATGAATTTTGACCTTTCAGATTCTGTCAACGATTGAGCCAAGAATATGTTGTGTGGAACCTCTTCTATACCAATGTTTGTTCTGATAGTCTTTTCTACCAACATGGATGACTTTTCCTTATATGATGCTAGGAGAATGTCAAGCCTTCCATCTTCGGGTGCCTCAGAGAGGTTTTCGCCCTCAGATACGTCCTTTCTTTTTACTTTTTTGGGGTCAGACAGCGCCACAGTGTGGTTTTCGCCATAAGACCCTTGGTTTGTTCTTATTTTCACATTTTTGCTAGTGGAATGTCCGACACCCTCACCAAAATATGCCATGCTATTGAGTTCTATAGTGTAGCCTGCCTTATGGTCCCCAGGAGGAAGATCATCTCGTATGCCAAGATAGTCAATAAAAGCTTCATCATTTTGGAATGTGTCAAACTGTGCAGGTCCTTCATGATCCCAGTCAATGAGTTGATGGTGAACAAGGGGAAGGCCTTTAACATCTTTGAAGTTAGTGGGGCTAAGAGTGAAGATGCAGTTATATTCGGGTATGTCAAGGTAATTATCGAGGTCATCGATGGCACTCTCCTCATCAGTCTCAATCATGAATGAATCCAAATTATCATCACTAGTAGCGCATTCTGGGATAGGTGTTCTCATCCTATGTGATTTCAACCTAGGACCTTCAGACAAGGACTGTGTGGAATCCTCATGGGTTGTTTCTTGACCAACTCTGAACTTGTTATAAAATTCCTCTTCTTCTACGGGTTCATCTGGCTCTCTGAATATCTCAGTGAGCTCGTAGTCACTGGAAGACTTGTCTGAACCCCATTCCCATTCATTGGAATCTGTGGAATAGCGATCCTCTTGTTGAATTTTGGCGGCTTTGATTTGTAAGGCTTTCTCTGTCCTTTGAGTGTGGACCTTGGAAGTCAGGAAACCAAGTCCTTTCGAGCGTTCCTTTTTAAATGTCAATTCAGGTTGTAAAGGTTCAATGATGCCTTCCTTTCGTAACCCAAGGGGGCTTTTTCCATCATACCCAAATTTTTGTAGAATTTTGAAGCCTTTGCCATATTTCTCACATGGTAGACTGATGTGATCTTGTGTGTCATCTTCAATGTCTTTGTAAAGCATTTTGTATAAATCTTCCTCTTCCAGTTCACCCCATCTTTGAAAGGTAGCAGGGTCCCATTTGAGTATCATGATGGATACTTGCTTGTCAGGATGTGGTCTTCCATATTCTTTTGGGGAACTCATGACTTGTCATAAGTACATGGTCTGATTTAAAGTGTATTCCCCCATGCCCTTGTCTTGAAACTTGCCTTTAAGCTCACCTTGTTTTGATGTCGAAGGTTTTAATGACTCGGGATCAATGTATGCCGAGGAAGGAACAACTTCATGATTACTGGGAATGATGGTCTCAGTCTTTGATCTCAGGTTATTGCAGTATATGAATGGATTAGGATCATCGTTAACTGTTACTTCCACTCCATTATGAGGAAACTTAATGCATTGGTGATATGTGGATGGGACCGCCCTCATTTCATGAATCCAAGGACGTCCTAGTAATATGTTATAAGTGAGATCTAGATCCAAGACTTGACAAACCACATCCTTTGTAACTGGCCCAACTCTGAGAGGTAAGGTGACTGTGCCCTTGGATGAACATTCTTCATCATCATATGCCTTGATGGTGATTTGATTTGTAGAATTCACAGCTTTATCAGAATATCCCAATTATTTAATAGTGCTCAATGTACAAATGTTTAGACCTGCTCCTCCATCGATTAGGACTCATTTTATTCGATGTTTGTGTATGAAGGCTTCAATGTGTAGCGGTGCATTATGTGGCTAACTTACAGAGGTGTCATCGACTTCTATGAAAGTAAGGGAATGTGGAACGAAAAGGTATCCCACCATGGCTTGAAACTGGTCCACATTCAGATCAGTAGGAACAACAGTATCTCTCAAGATTTTGTCCAGAATGACTTTATGAGCGGGGGATATGTGTGATAGCTCAAGGATGGAGATGAGCGCGAGTGTCTTCCCTAACTGTTCTAAAAGGTCATACTCAGGTTTGGTTGATGAGGAAGTGGTGTTTTTAGCTGGAGCACCTTGCAAAGTGAATTTACCTCGACAGGTTGTAACATGACATTTAGAGGTAGATTCGAAAGAAGATCCAACACCTTTTAGGATAATCCGAGGTCTCCGAGTAGAATTCTCAGACGTTTTGTCCTTGATGATAATGGTAGAGACATAGTTGTCCATTGAGATGTGATTGATGGTTGAATCATAGTTATAGGATGCTCTAGTATAATTGGTTTGATCCTTTGTGGCTTTAGCTTTTCCCTTGTCATGTTTTGGGAATGGTTCCTTAAACATCTCATGTTCTTGATTGGAGGAATGTCCCTCAATCTCAATGTCACCTCTATCAATGAGATCTTGTATGATGTTCTTTAGTCGATGGCAATTTCCTGTCTTATGACCCTTGCTCTTATGAAATTCACAATACTCATCATCGTTCCACCAATTTGGTTTAACCTTTGGTTCATATGGAGGAAAATCTGGAACTGTGATTACCTTGTTTGCCACTAGCTTTTTGAAGACTGATTCAAGTGGTTCTCCCAATGGAGTGTACTTCCTTCGTGATCTAGAAGTTGTTTGAGTATTCACTTGATTGTTTGTAGAACTTGATCCTGAAAAGATGAATTTGGGTCGCACTGTGTTGGCGTCAACAACACCATCATTGATTGTGTTCTTGTCTTTGTTCCAAAATCTCAGCTTGTATTTTCCCTTAAAGTCATCTCTGTTTTCCTTGAATATCCTAATGACTCCTTGTTCAATTAGGACCTTTTCTATCGCTAAGCCTTTTTCAATAACATCTTTGAAGGTGGACAAACAAGCTTTCCTTAAGTCATAACCAATCTCTTTGTTAACATTTTGGGTGAACATTTCTACCATTTGTTTTTGTGGAATTTCACAAGAGCATCTGCTGGCTAGATTCCTCCATCTTTGTAAAAATGATGCAAAAGACTCTCCCTCTTTTTGCTTGGTGTTGCACAAAGTAGTGACTGATATGTCTGTCTCTATATTGTAGGAGAAATGTTGAATAAATGCCTCTGCTAAGTCACCCCATGACTTAATCCTAGGTGGAAGTTGGGAGAACCATTCCATAGCTTGATCACCTAGGCTTTGTGGGAATAATCTCATCAAATATGTCTCTTCTGCTACTACCTCAATGCAAGCTATGAAAAATTGTCTTATGTGTGCCTTAGGATCCCCTTTTCCTCTATACTTATCAAACTTAGGCGTCACAAAGTGTGTAGCAAAAGGAGGCATTGGAATGCTCTTGTCAAATGGATAAGGACATATGTCTCTCATTGTGTATGTTGGTTTTGCTGTATTTATGTACTCCATTTTCTTTTGTAAGTCCCTGATTTGTTGCTCCAAATTGCTCTTAGGTGGAGATCGACTTCTTGGACCATACCCCATGCTTGAGGCACCAATTTGAGGAGGAGCATGTTGCATATATGGATGATATTGATCATACACATTCTCATATGGAGGAGGTCTATAGCGATGTTGCGTATATGGACCACTTGGTATAGATTCATGCTGAGGAACACCATATCTATTTTGTGCATGTATACCATATTCTACAGGCATGTCATGTTCTAATGTGTTACCCCCAAATTTGACACGGGGTTTCCTTGTGTCCAAATTTTGAGCATGCCTTTGAATATCCAATTGCTTTGGTGGTTGATCCTTAGCATTGGTATGTGATTGAGCATATCTATCTGCATAAGACTTCCATAATGGTCTGCGAAGGTGAGTATCATATGCTTGACCATGTGTGTACGGGACCTCTGGTTTTTGAAACAAAGATGATGGTGATTCAGG
Source organism: Cryptomeria japonica (assembly GCF_030272615.1). NCBI lineage: Eukaryota > Viridiplantae > Streptophyta > Pinopsida > Cupressales > Cupressaceae > Cryptomeria > Cryptomeria japonica. The sequence goes on from NC_081412.1 coordinate 266,736,307, forward strand.
TACCATATGTGGTCCTCTATTGCCTCCACTATTAGGTCTCCTTTGATCCATGTTGGAGTGAGGTTGTTGCAAAGGTCGATTTTCCATTATTTGAGACATGTCAAAATCATGAGGTATCTTGGCTCCACTTTGTGCCATCATTTGTAAGAAGTATTGTCTATCCCTCCTCATTATTTCTTCAACCAATCGACTGAAATGGGGATTCATAATGGATTCTTCCACATCTGCTGAATGTACTGAAAATTTATCCATATCATCATTGTGTGTAGCATTGTTGTTTGTAGTGTCCATGTTCTCAACATTTGGAATGTTTCTATAGGCATCCATGTCAGGTAATGTAGTATGATCAGAATTGAAAAAGATATCATTGTCATACTCATAAGAACTCATGTTTGCAGACTCTTGAGCCTCTTTAGTTTCTCTCCTAGATTTTTGAAGACGGGTTTCAACCATGAACTAGGTATTGACCGAGATGTGTGAGACTAGATGAAAATGGAAAAAGTATGGAAGCCCAAGAGTTGGATGGAATGTAAATGAATCTGAGGTGTACTTGCAATGTCCAAAGTGTAAGACCAAGTATGTATGTAGTAGAGTAGGTGTGACTTCCAAAGAGAGGATAGTTTCTCTTGATCCGGTAAGTTGACCTTGACTCTAAGTAAGACCAAATGAGACCCAAAGGTAAGAAACCTTGATGAGGGACCACTTAGCAAAATGTTGTTGTATGTAGTGTGTTGACAAAGTATAGTGAGGACAAACAAGTGACCTTTTGATTCAAGTTTAGACAATTGTGAATGTAAAGTGAGATGTGAAGCAATGATGGACTTTGTGAGACCCAAAGACAGGTTGAATGCTAAATGAAACCCTGGAGAAATGACCTAGGAAGCTCAAGAATTCTGAAACTGACTGTGTTTGTTTGCTGGACTGTAATAGTTTTTCAATATTAAACACAGACACGCCTGTATACTTCACAGACACGATTTCTTGATGTAGACGTGGCTCTGTTCAACACAGACGCGCTTCTGAGATTTTTTGCAAATTGTAATGTTGATTCTGGGAACACAGACGCGTTTCTGCCCTTCACAGATGCGGTTATACAACACAGACGCTATTATATCCCACACAGACATGTTTCTGCAAAATTTGTGCAATTTTTTCCAATCTGTGAAGTCGTTTTGTTGTGACCAAATCTAATTGTTTGACTATTTTTCGTGACAAGAGGACACAATGTTACTGAAGACCCAATGTTTGCAAGTGTCTAGACTCTAAATGACTCCAAGAAAAGTGTGTTGTTTGATGTAAAAAAATGTTTTGCATACACTTGAAGACATAAAAGACACAATGTTTTGCTGTTTGGTCTTGAATGTTTTGAATGTTTAAAATAAGTCAAGCACAATTCTTATGGCTGGCCAAGACAATAGTTATTGATCCCACATGGGGTTTTACCCCCAAGGCTACGTTATTTAGAGCGGATACTTAGATGCTTGACCTCACTGGCTCCACCCTCGGCACTCACTTCTCAAGTCAGCCAAGCATCAAACTCCACGAAAACTCTCTGTGGCGAACTTTGTATCTCTACTAAGAACCGTATGTGTGTGGGCCACTACCAGAGGTCCGACCTCCTGCCCCAACAACTAGAAGGATTTGGGATTCTAAAACAAAAAGGTGCTAGTAAGGGCATCCGCTCGTGTGGCCATACATGTGGCACTTTCAGCTCTGTAAATACAGAAGGCTCCTAGCCGGTAGGGGTTACGCCCTACAATTGATCAAATAAATTTGATCAAATGGGTTTATGGGGAGACATAGTGTCGATATGAACTAATCAACACATGTTATCCATAGTTTTCACCATGAATACTGTTATTTATAGTGGTTCGAAAGAGGTGGGTTTTCCTCGCTACCACTTGGGTCGTTCTCTTCTCACTAGTAGTCCTAATGACCACACGGGAAGACATGCCCTCTAAAGATTAAACAAAAAGAGCCTATTGCTCAAGACACAAAAGACAATGAATCAATTTTAGTGCACCAATTGAAGTGTTTGCTAGTCTATGAAAACAAGGCACACAATAAGAATCCAAAAACCCTTGCCAAGGACCTACAACAAAGAGTTGTTAGTAGTTTGGATTGTTTGAAATAATCACCCCTTCCTGCAAGCACACAAGTTAGGTAAATTTTAAACCCAAAAGACTTTGTGAAAATAGGGGCCTTCAACCAAACGATTTTGCTTTCAAGACAAGCTGCACCAATTTTGTTAGCTAGATCTGAAAATGTTAGCTCAAAATAAACCAGATCTAAAACCCCAAATGTAAAACCCAAAACTGAATCAATAAACCCAAAATTTGAAACTGGTGAACACAGACCCGATTACCCTCAACACAGACGTGACTTCCTAACGCAGACGCGGTTCTGTGAGGCACAGACGCGGCTCCAGAACGCAGACGCAACCTCTGGACACAAACGTGGCTAAAAACACCGCAGACGCGACTTAATAACACAGACGCGATTCCTGGAACCTGCAAAAATAAAATATTGCCGATAACACAGACGCGATTCTAGGTGTCACAGACGTGCCAGAAAATAAAAAACGCGATCCAAAAGTATGCAGACGCAAAAATATCAAAATTTTGTCGAAAACGTCAGATCTACCACTTCAAAACACAAAATTTGCAGCAAGGACGTTAAATGCAAAAGGGACAAGAGTCCCACCGGGTGTGCCAAAATGTATATGGTGAAAATGGATACAAATAATAATGATATTGAAAGGCTAAATGAATCCAACCACAAAACCCTAGCCTAACAACAACAAAGATCCACCATAACATATGAAGATTACCTAAGACAATGCAAATCAAACAAAATCACAAAGATTATACCATCACATGTCCAATAGGGTTTGGATCTCCATTCTTCCTATCTCCATTGATCTTGCTTGATATATTTGCTCTGAGATTTTATGTGCACAGGAGCTCAACAAATAACAGAATGTGTTTGCAAGTAGGATCGTAGTGTAGTCAAGTCATTAAGATCATTGATTAGAATGCATAAAACGATTAGGGTTTGATAATGAAGGAAGCATCTCCTTATATAGAAGACACTATAAGAAATGGAGGAATAAGATTGAGAGGTGTAAAAGGAGGTCGGCCATGATTAGAGGGTAGGTAAAAGAAATAATAAAATAATGAAAGGGGTAGGTAGTGTATGAATTAAGAGATGAATGACATGTGTCATGGGTAGAAAAGGTTAATGAATTAATTAAATAAATAAAGATTTATTTAATTAATAGAAGAAGTGGGATAATTAAATAAATAAGATATTTATTTAATTTAGGAAAAGGATAATTTAAATAAATAAATGTATTTATTTAAATGAGAAATAAGACTAGAAGAGGATAAATGAATTAATTAAATAAATAAAGATTTATTTAATTAATAGAAGAATTAAGCTTAGATATTTAAATAAATAAAATATTTATTTAATTAGACATGACAATTTTGGGTGTCTACATACTTCATTGTATGGGTTGGAGAATCTGGAATGCAAGAACACATTTGTGTTTTCAAGTAATCTTGGTTTTTCACCGTTTTTGACAGTTTTTTCCTTATTTTCATTGCTTTGTACGGTCCAGTACGGACTTGTCAGAGAAATCTCATTGCAAGGAATGAGTGATTGTTATGATTAATTGAAAAAGCAGGTTTTTAGGACCCAAAAACTTTAACAAAAGATATTAAGAAAAGACACCAAAAAGATCAGAGCTTAAGAGCCACATACAAAAATACTGGCAAAAAGCCAGTGAACAGAAAGGACAACAAAACTAACAATAGCAAAGAAACTGAGAAGGCGCTACACAAAAATTTTATTCAACAAGTCCTCTGCCTTTTTCACCAGCTCGTCGTAAGAAGCCCCGACAGCTTTAAGGTCTTCCAGATCCTTGTTAGGTTTTTTGTCCTTCTTTTTGCCTCTGGTGCGGGTTCTGGGGCCTTGAGCTTCCCCTGTTCCTTCTGTTTCTGGGTCAATGTCCAGGATTTCCTTTTCATCATCTAGTTTACTGATGAGAGTGTTGGTGTTTTTGGCTGAAATCTTCAAGATGCTAAGGCTTTGTTCAACAATGTTCTTCAAGCACTCCTCAATTTTACCAATTTTGCTGACAGTATCCGTGAGAGTGTGGTCATTAGTGTCAGCAAGATTCTTTCTTTCCAGCAAATCCTTCTCAATTTTTTTGAACCTGGGGTTGAAAGTATCTCTTATGTCTTCAGCTTTGGTGATGGTACTTTTCAAGTCCTCTATGAAGTTGGCCATGGTCTTCCCTTCCCATGTATTGATGGTTTCCAAGATCAAGATTTTGTTACAGAGTTTTTTATTTTCGTCCACAACTTTCTTGTAACCATTGATGAACCACTACATAGTTTCCATGAAACCTTGCAAACCCTTGGGGGGAGGGTTAGAGGGGGGGTCAACTTTTCCAGGGTTGCCTTTTCCTCTTTAGGGGTGTGCAGGATGGTTGTGTCAACAACCCTAAGAACCTCTTCCATGGTCTCCTTTTCCAAATTCTGATCATCTTCCAAGGCCCTTACCTGCTTGTGGGCTTCCGGTTCCTTAACAATCTCCCTTTTCTTCTTATGCATTTTCCTGGCCTGGGTGTGAGCTTTAGTCTTCTTCTTCAGTCGCCCTTGAGGGTACTCCTCCTCAGAGTCGTCCGAAGTCTCCTCTTCTGAAGAAATGCTAATCAGGGGTTTACCTTTAGGCTTTTTGCCCTTAGAGGATGAGGGTCTGGTTTTGATGTATTTCCTCTTCTTCCCACTTTCATAATCCGAGACATCCATGTTGTCCTCAGTATCAGTCGAAGGGTCACTTTTAGACTCCTCTTCCTCTGAGAAAGCAGTGTTAGACCCCTCATCCTCAGAATCCACAGAGGGCTGCATCTGAGCAATTTGGTTGGCCTTAAGATGGTCATAGATTAGTACCATAAGGCCTTGGTGCATGGCCGTATCACCTTGTGGGTTCTCTTTGTAGGCCTTGAGGGATGCATTCATCGAATAGAGCAGAAAATAAGGGAAGTTAACCTTATCATTGTGCCTAAAGTGATTCAGTAGAACAAAGTGATAACCATAAACTTTAGTGAACCTACCATCTAGAGTGATGTATCGCATTAAAACAAAGAGGACTTCCCGTCAGGGTTTGGCAAAAGCCCTGGGCGGGTAGTAGGTTTTTCTCAACTTTACCAGTCATTTCTTCTCTTTCTCAGTGTCCAAGTATCTTTCAATAGCTTCCCTACTGACTTTCCTATCTCTGTAGAAGTTGCACCCTTCTCTTGTGAGGCCCATAGCTTGAGCAATTAAATCTTCATCGATTTCTACAGTTTGGTCTCCTATTTTCAGCATGCCCTTTTTCCAATTTTTACAGAAAAAATTGGTGACCATACCATCGCGACCATGGAGTCTCTCCATGAATTTCAAGAAGCCACCCTTCTACAGAATACCCCAAACCCCCTCCTTCTGTTTCCATTCTTTACAACTACTTGGTTCATATCGCCTCCTGTTACCACCCATATTGTCGTTGTTCAACACCAAAGTTTGAAACTTGCAGAGCAGATTAGCCGGTGAGATTTTCAGAACTATCAAAGTCACCCAAAAAGTGTGGGAACTTATGGCATTGGTAATATAATAAATGAGTCTCTCATTATTATAATGACTCGAAGTACTCAGGTCAATTCTTTTCATAATTATCCTGTCCATCAAGCATCTTAGGAGTACTTCTATAATGATCATAGCAAATGATTTGCCTGACATCTTTGGGGAGTCCTTGTTCTCCAGTCCACGTGGTAATTGCTTCCTTGTTAACCATCGTAGTGGTAGCCCAGTCAGCAGAGCCATTGGCCTCCCGATAAATGTGGGATATGTAGCTTTTTTAAAGGTTCTAATAAGGTCTCTAGCAGAGATGATAATGTCGTTGATTGGCCATGAAGGTTTTGAGACCCCCTTAAGATAGTTAATAATATTGTTTGAGTCCCCTTCAATCCATAGGTGGGAACAATTCCATTTTTTTTGCTAGGAGGATACCTTGGAGAGCAGCCATCGCTTCGGCTTTATGATTAGTTTGAATTCCAATAGGGACAACAACCATTTCCTTACACATTCCTTTGTCATCTCTTAGAATAGCTCCACAACTTGAAGGACCCGGGTTACCTTTGGCAGCACCGTCAAAATTAACTTTGAACCAACCATGAGGGGGCATTTGGCATTTAACTTCAAGCCTTTTTTTATGAGTGAGGTTTGGACTGTCGGTACTCTTCATATTCCACACCCTTAAAATATTTGCTTCCAGTGTATTGTTCGAGAAACAAGGACCCTCAATGATCTCTATATTTTCCTGAATCACCCATTGGATTTTCTGGAACACAATATCCTGATTGAGGGAAATATCCCTGAAGATTTGATTATTTATTTCTTTCCATAGTCCCCATAGGATGTGAGGAAGCGAGAGCTGCCACAAAGATCTCAAAAAATAATTAGTCCATTTTATGTTCCAGGAGGAAAACAGATCTGTGATGGTGTTGGGAAACACCCAGGCAATGCTAAAACTATTGAGAAATCTTTCCCATATTGAGGCTGAGAAGGGGCAGTGAATGGAAAGGTGGTCCATAGACTCTTCTTCCTGAAGGCATAGAGCACATCTATTAGGGATAGCAAAGCCTCTGCATTGTAGGTTGTCAAGGGTCAAGATTTTATTATGGAGGACGGTCTAGAAGAAGAAATTGATCTTGGGGGTTAGGCCTCTAATCCAGACTTTAGACCAGAAGGGATTACCTAAAGGATCTGGGGACAGAACACAATACATAGAGGAAACAGTAAGGGTACCTTTGGGATCATGTTTCCAGATCAGGGAATCAACCTCTTTGTTCAACCAAACCGTAGACAAATGGATCTTGAGCTTAGAGAGGATTGGGTGGATGCTTTCAATATTTTGCCATTCATTACCAGTCTAGTACTCAACAACTAAGGAGCCAAAAGATCTTATACAAGAGGGAGCATATGGGGCCCATTCATTGATTTCTATCAAAGTTTTATCAAAAATCCAAGGATCCTCCCAGAATTTAACTTTCCTACCATTACCAACTTTCTAGATCACTCCTTTAGCTATACTTTCTTTACATTTAGAGGCATAATTCCATATGTGGGATCCATTAATACTAATATCCAAACTGATAAAAGAAGAAAGGGAAGAGGATTGAAGAGAGTACTTCACCAAATTTTACACCATTCAGTATCAAGATGAAACATTCTCCAGACTTGTTTGGACATAAGAGCTTCATTTAGGGTTCGGATCCTCCTCGGGCCCAGACCGCCATGGCTCTTTGATTTACATACCTGGTCCCAAGCCACCAAGGACATTCCTTTCTTGTCCTCAACCCCAGACCAAAGGAATCTTCTTTGGATTTTCTCGATAGCATCAACATACTTAACTGGAATTCAGAAAAGGCTAAGAGCATATATCGGAATGCTTAGAAGAGAAGCTTTTAGAAGTTGGAGCTTTCCAACCTGACTTAGGAGGGCTCCTTTCCATCTAGCTAACTTTTTCTAGAATTTGTCCACTAGAGAACTCTAGAAGGAGTCAAGAGGAGTAGTGCCCATAGGGAGACCAAGGTAGTTTGCAGGAAGATCAGCAATCCTACACTCCAGGATTCTACTGATTCTCTGTTGTCTTCTCTTTGGGGCATTGATGAAAAAAACTTCACTTTTAGTCCAATTGATAAGCTGACCCGATGCAGAGGCAAACTTACAAAGAGTACTCTTCAAAGTTTTAGCTTCAAAAATACTAGATTCCCCCATGATAATAGTATCATCGACAAATTGTTGATAAGAACAAATAAGATCCACAGAGGAAGGGTGGAGACCCTTAAAGGAGCCTTGCAAAACCAAATTTTCTATACTCCTTCCAAAACATTCTGCCATAATAATGAAGAGGATGGGGGAAATAGGATCCCCTTGCCTAAGACCTCTAGAGGCTTGGAAAAAAGGAGAAGGTGAACCATTGATAATAACAGCAAAAGAAGCAGAGGGTGATGAGATCCAAAACTCTAGGTGAGAAACCAAAAGACATTAGAACCTTCAAGAGGAAAGACTAGTCAACCCTATCATAGGCTTTGGAGAGATCAAGCTTAAGGATGAGACCCTACTTCTTAGCTTTAACAAGAGAGTGGATGTTCTCATGGACAGTAATAATAGAGTCAAGAATTTGATGACCAGGGACAAAACCATTTTGCTGGTGAAAAATAAGAGTGGGAAGGACAAAAAGCAATCTAGAAGTAAGAACCTTAGACATAATCTTATAAAAGGAATTGCAAAGACTGATAGGTCTAAATTTTTCCATAGAGTCGGCGCCTTGAGATTTGGAATGAGTGCCAGAAATGTGCCATTGATTTCTTTCAAAAGTTTCCTAGCCCCGAAAAATTCCTTGACTCCATTGGTAACATCTTTCTCGACAATGTCCTAGAAATCTTGAAAAAAGAACATTTGGAAAACCATCCGGGCCTGATGCTTTGTTACCATCAAAGGAGAAGATAGAATTTTTGATTTCCTGATTAGAAGGAATGGAAGAAAGGGAGGCATTCTTATGATCATCAATGAGATAAGGGATGTTAAGAAGAAAAGAAGATTGAGCTTCAACATCCAATCTATTATCCCTCATTAGCAGTTCCCAAAAAAACCTTTTAGCTTCCTTTCTAATTTCCTCCTCCTTGATAATCTCCCCTTTATCCACCACATGTTTGGTAACCCTATTAACTGATTTATGCTTGATAGTCGACATGTGGAAGAATCTTGTGTTCCTATCTCCTTCCTTAAGCCAGATGCATCTTGATCTCTACTTCCAAAAGGATTCCTCTTTGGCAATGATATCATGATATTTTTTTAGAGTCTCATTTTCATCAGCAATGGACACAGTTCTGAAACCATCTTTCTGGATTTGAGTTTGTATTTCTTTGAGGTCTTCTTGGACTTTACTTTTGGCCTCAAAAATGTTCCCAAAGATGGATTTATTCCAGATTCTTATGTTGTCCTTAACACTCTTAAGCTTCTTAACAACTCTACATATGACAGTTCCCTCAACTTGAATGCTCCACTATTTATGGATATTACTTTTGATGTCAAGGTGGAGGGTCCACATTTTTTCAAATCTGAAGGGGAAGTTTCTCCTTCTGTTGATGGAGTCAGCAATAAAGGTGATGGGAAAATGATCCAAACCAACCCGAATGTGGGTCGACAGAGAACAAAAATAATGACTAGACCAGTCATTGGAAATGAGGGTCCTATCAAGATGAAGTTGGATAAGATCAGTACCAGTTCTCCTGTTAGTCCAAGTATAATTACATCCCTGTATTTCCAAGTCATTGAGGGCCTGAGAGTTAATGAAATCCATAAGGGCCAACCTACTTTCCAGCTGAGGGGGGCTTCCTCCATATTTTTCCTCCTCTCTCAAAGGAGTATTGAAGTCTCCCATAACCAGCCAGCTAAGATTCCTGAAGCTGTCCCTAGCTTGAATAAGTTTTTTCCAGAAGGAATTTCTAGCCTTCAAGGTGTTGGGAGCATAAATGTTGGTGAGGACCCATGAAGTACCATCTTTTAGGTGCTCAAATTTGATACAAGAGAAATTGTTGTCCTGAATGATAACATGCCCTTTGACAGAATTAAGATTCCAAATGGTAGCTATACTTCCTGAAGAACCTTCAGAACTGCCGCCACTGACTTTTTCATTTTTGAAAAACTTCAATGATTCAACTTTTTCTTTACTCATTTTGGTTTCTTGAATTAGAAATATATCAAGTTTACTATCACTTATCATGTTCCTGATAATGTCATGCTTATGGGGGTTATTAAGTCCCCTAAAATTCCAAGAAATAATCTTCATAGTTACTTACCAATACCTAACTCCTTAAGGGTCTTCTAGGTTCCATCTGCAATGTTCTTGATGGCCTCCTTGTTTCTGATTGTGTGATTAGAGGAATGACCTGGGGAGGAGGAGGTATACTCGACATCCACTTGAGCTATTTTGCTAGATTTCCTTAGAAGAGAAGTCGAGGGAGTAGTTCCTTTCTTATTCCTTTGCTTTGATATTTTCCACTCAGTGTCTATCTCAGGAGCCACTATTGGGTTACTTAGGATTTTGGAAATTTCTTCTTCATTTCCCCAATTAGGGGTTCTGGAAGCATTTGAATCATTTAAATCACTGTTAGCTGATTTTGAACTCCAGTCTAAGTCCGAGAGGTTCAGGCCCAAAATTGAACATTTTTGGGCTTCTTGAATTTCAAGACTAGGCTTGAGCAGAGAGGAATCAGTCTTTTCTTCTTAGGAGGCAGGGATTTCTCCTTCCTTTGGTTGATCATTTTTCTCTTGCAGTTCATTTCCTTCACAAGTATCAGCCACCACTTCAACTATATCATTTGGGTAATCATTCTGATCTTTCTACTCCCTTGTTTGAGAAGTAATCAGAAGGTTGACAATGGTTGAATCATTTCTCAGAGCTTCCTGGGTTGTAGGACTAGAGATAGAGACTAAGGGCACTTCCTTCTTCTCCCCCAAGGGATTAAAATGATTTGAGTTTTCTTCTTTACTTTTTGAGTTTTTAACTTGCCATACCATTTTTTCTGGTGCCCTTTGGTTCTCAGAATGGGGCTTAGGCTACATGGATTCTACCTTGGGTTTGATGGGACAAGACTTCGCCCAGTGCCCTGCTTTTTTACAATGGAAGCAGGTAAAGGGAATAGATTCATATTCAATATGTTGCTTCCATGTTCCCCACTTTGACACTAAATCTATCTATTCTGGCATATCTGCATCATGGGCTATCCCTATGCAAAACCTAGCATGAGTGAGTCTCCTTTTTGAAGCTATTACTGGGTCTATAGAAAGCAGTTCACCAAAAGAGTTTGCAATTCCAGAGAAGATACTTTCTGCCCAATATTCTAGAGGCAAGTCTTGCAGCTTAACCCAAACTAGAACTTGTGTCAAGAGAGTCATTCATATTCAAATTCGGTTGCCATTTACGAAGAACCAAGGCTGTTTTTCCTACCAACCAGGGACTTCCACAAAGGATCATACGTTTATCCTCTTCGCAAGAGAAAGAAAAGGACAAAAGGCCTTTGGGTAAGGCCAAAATTTCAACATTACCCTTAAGGGCCCATTTTCATTTGACATAGGCCCTAACAACTTCAATGTTAGGATGCAGTCCCATAAATTTGCCTACCAAGGAGTTTGACATACTATTTATATTATGATCCAAAACCAGATCAGGGATAGAGATAGAAAACTTACCTCCTGAAGGATCAGATATATTCTTGATAGGAGGAAAAGAGGATTTACCAGTTGGTCTAGTTCCAAAGAGGGAAGACCATTTTTTTAATTCTTATATGCTCTCCCCAGAACCGTCACGTGGGATGGGCTCCCTGCTGGTCCCTTCCCCCAAGGGCCTAGAGGAACCCACTGTCTTCTCTGGCAGAGTACCACCAGTCTGCTGAATAGCAGCAGCTTCCGGATAGTCTGAAGGCTTATCCTTCTCTCCTATGGGACCAACTACAATCTGGCCGCTCCCATCATTGGAACCAGAGTTCCCGCCTTGTAGAGAATTTGGATTTTGAATTCCCCCATTACCGCTTACTCCCAACTAAAGAGTGATGTTGATCTAGGAATGAGTGATTATTGAGTGTACTTTCTAGTAAGGTTTATTAGTAAGTTTGTTTGTGTTTGGTTGTAGAGATCTCATTCATTCTCTAGAACTAGTAGTAAAACCCTTGTAGGGTAGGGTTTAAGAGAAAAATGACTCTAACATGAGCATCCATTGATGGCACCTGTTTAAATAAAGTAGAATTTTAGGTTAGGGTATTTTAATATGATTACAATAGATTTTTTTTGTCTTGCGGGCCTTTGTGGAGGAGAAATGTACAATCTGCCAAAGAGAAAAAGGATCATCAAGTAATGTAGGTCTATATCAACCCTTAGTCATACCTCAGAGGCCATGGGAATGTTTGAGAATGGATTTTGTGTTAGGCTTGCCAAGAACTCCAAGAGGATTTGATAGTGTGTATGTGGTGGTAGATAGGTTCAGCAAAATGGCACATTTTATACCTTGTAAGAGAAACAATGATGCCACCTGCATTGTAGGCCTCTTCTTCAAAGAGATAGTTAGAATTCATGGTCTTCCAATCAACATTATTAGTGACAGATGTGTGAAGTTCCTAAGACACTTTTGGAGGACACTTTGGAGAAATTTGGACACCAAGTTATCCTTTTCATCTACCTATCATCCTCAATTAGATGGTCAGACAGAGGTAGTCAATAGATCATTGGTTAACTTGCTAAGATGTTTTACAAAACAACATGGGCAGACTTCGGATTTAGTACTCGGTCAAGAAGAATATGCATACAATGACTTAGTGAACCAAAGCACAGGTAAAATTCCCTTTGAGATAGTATATGTATTTCATCCTAGGGGCATACTAGAGCTCAGAGATCTCATTTCTATGGCACCTAAGAGTGCACAAGGTGAGAACTTTACAGAAGGTATTGAAGAAGTACATGATAAGGTAAGGTAGTACTTACAACAAAAATTTGAGCAATATAATGTGCATGCTGATAAAATAAGAAGGAATGTGTAATTTAAAGTTGGAGACTCAGTGTTAGCATACCTAAGGAAGGAGAAACTTCCAACAGGGCATCCTACCAAGCTAATGATGAAGAAGATTGGACCTCTCAAGGTGGTGCACAAATATGGACATAATGCATATGAAGTTGAACTTCATCCCACCTTGGGTATTTCTCCTATCTTTAATGTATGTGATCTCTATCCATACATAGGAGAGTCTCAAACAAATTATTTGGATACTTCATCACAAGATAATGAATATTGGGTGAAGGATTTTCCACCAAGTCAACCGTTCAATTTGGAGAGTATCTTAGACACCAAAGTAGTAAAGAAGAAGCATTCGTACAGGCTCGTTTGATTTGTTGTCTTTGAAGATAATTGGTGCAAGGAACCTAACACTCCAAGCATGGAATTTTGTTTTCTTCTAGGTTTTGTGTGTTGTCTTTTATGATGTAATAATGGAACAACCATTTGGGACTCAGTAGAGCCATGGCTGAGTTGTCCAAGTTTTGGATTGTGTCATTTGTGTTCAGGATGCTATCAGCCTAAGAAGTTGTAATGCCAAGGTTGATCATAGGAGTAGTACTCTGGATCATTGTTATCATTTAATAGGGGTCTATTACATTGTTTTTAGGTCTTATAGGATGCTTGAGGGCCTTCAAAAGCCTTCGAATGCACTAGAATGAAAAGTTGCATTTTAGGTGTCAAAAAGATGTAAAAGTTGCTGAGCAACTTTTTGCAACTTTTTGCAAAAGTTGTATTTTTTTATGATTGGCATTGCAAATTTGGTTCAACCAAATAAACCATCAACATATAATCCAAAAGCTACTTCATTGTATGGGTTGGAGAATCTGGAATGCAAGAACAAGTTTGTGTTTTCAAGTAATCTTGGGTTTTCTTCATTTTTTACAGTTTTTTCCTTATTTTTAATGCTTTGTACGGTCCAGTACAGACTTATCAGAGAAATATCATTGCAGGGCATGAGTGATTATTGAGTGTACTTTCCAACAAGGTAAATTAGTAATTTTTTTTGTGTTTGCTTGCAGAGATCTCATTCATTCTCTGAAACTAGTTGTAAAACCCTTGCAAGATAGGGTTTAAGAGCAAAATGGCTCTAACCTGAGCATCCATTGATGGAACCTATTGAAATCAAGTGGAATGATAGGTTAGGTTCTTTACATATGATTATAGTAGGTTTTTTTTGTCTTGCATGCCTTTGTGGAGGAGCAACAATGAAGCCCTAGGCTCACTGCTAGGAGTTGGTGAGTTAGGATAGTAGAAGATGTGCAAATTTTGAGCACATATGGATTGGTAGAAGACAAAATGACACATGGTTGGAAAGACCTCTAAGTTCCCTTAAATAATCATCAATTTTTTTGAGCAAGTTTTTTGACTGGTGAAGGGTTTTAAAACCATCTTTTCAAGTCACCCAGGGTAGGCCTAAACCCTTGAAATTAGTGCAGTATTGGAAACCCCATGTGTACAGATAACCAAGATGAAATTTTACAATATTGTCTGTAACTCTGAAAAGGGTACTCGAATCTAAAATTTGGTTGTGGCCTTGTGTGGAAAGTTTCTAAACTAAGCCCAAAAAACCGCCAAGGGAGGGCTAATTGAATTAGGCCTATTTGAGCTCGATGGAGTCAAAGAGAGGCTAGGAAACCTTAACGATGGGTTTGAAGATACCCAAGTACATTAAAGAGCTCAAAGACATAATTTAAATGCATTTAGAACACAAAGAACCAATTAGTGTATTGTGATCCTTTGCAGGGGTGGTTGGAGCTTGAGAAGTGGTGTTGGGGATTGAGGTGAAAGCCTCAACAAGAGGTGTTTATTGACTAAGATCGGTGGCTATACCTTGGAGGCAAGCCAAAATGGATCAGACCTTGGAGGTCTAGATAGAAAAACCCCTACCAAGTGCCATTGGATGGGCTTGAGGAGTTAGAGGGTTGAGTAGGAAAGAAAACCAAGAAGGTGATTGAAACAAGCTCCAAGACTCTGCATCAATAATATTTAAAGTTTTGGAGCCTAAGAAATTCATCCATAGAAAGATGGTTACCACTTCCTAGGCCTCTTGTAGTATTTTGTGTAGAAGGATTTATAGGGACAGGAATTCCATGCTCAAATTTCCCAATTCCTTGTCCTTTAAAACCTTGTTTTGTAATTATATGAAAGCCATGACTGTAAGAATGTTGTAATTTACTAGATGGAGGAACGGGATCATGAATTTATTTGAAATATGATGTGTAAGGAGGAATAAAAGGATTTATAGATGAAGAAGGAATATCATGTGAAATGACAATCTCCTTTCCTTTATCAAGCTTATCCTTTGTGGAAGATTGGGGACGAACATCTTCATCATCTAAAAGCTCATTTTTAATTATTTATATTTGGGGGGAAAGGTCATGAATAAACTGCATGACATCATCCTCCCTACATATACTTTTATGTTGAAGATAGGTCTTAGGAGAATAAGGAGGTTCAAAAGATGTATGAATGTTGATGTTTTGATTTTGCCCCCTTGCTTAAGGGTATGTGTATGAGAAGAAGATTGTTCTATGTTACTTTCCAATGCTTTCTCTTTTTTAGAGAGAGAATTAGTTAAAGCATTAGTTCTCATCTCATCTACACAAGATACCCTAGGATAGGTACAAGGGTTAGGATCTCTAAGTTTAGGGTCTACAAAAGCTTTGAGGTGATTAACATAGGAAATGCACTTTGTTAACAACATCACCATAATGCAACATAAATGATACATGCAAGCTTTGAGATCTAATTGAAAAGAAAATAATTTGAAAATCCTAACAACACAATATGACCAAGTGCTATGAATAAAGACAAGCAACAGGAAATGAAAGAAACTCTTATCCGACACATGATTTTAGTAAATATATGCAAAAAGCAATGTAGTCATATGCGAAAGGGGAAGTAAATCCAATTGATTAATTGCCATTGAAAGTCTCTTAATTAATATCTGAATTTGCTGGAAAAGAAGATCTAAAATTAGGACCTTTTTTATAAAAATTAATTTTAGGATTTGAATTTGATGAATTTTGAATTTTAAAATTGATAATGTATGCTGATTTTCTGGATCTGAGCAGAAAAATACAGTCAGTTCCGTCTCCCGAAATTTTAGGAAAGAAGCCAAGGATCATGGTGAAAGTGCACATGGTCCGACCAACTTTTTTTGAAATTTTCAGGGATGATAGAAATTATGATTTTAATGCGGAATCCAAAAAAATAGCTGATTTGGAGATGTCTAGATTAGTCAAACTAGTAGTTAAAGGTCGAACATAGAAGAATCTTAAAAATTAGGGTTTTATGAGTTAACCATTGAATTTTCAGAATAAAGAGATTAATTTGAATTGCAATTTTGAAATAGAAATCAGATCTGAAACAAGTAATTAAAATTTTACACTTCACAAACTTAATTTTCTCTAAATGAAAAATTAGGGTTTTTATGCCATTAACCTCTAAAATTTGCAAATAGATCAGACTTGGATATGAAAATTTGAAATTGAAATAACAATTAATCAGACCTAATAATGAGAAATCATAATGAATGTGTAAGACATCGTGTTCACCAAAATGTAAAGTGGAAAATTGAACCCCAGTGACTCCCGACCTAGGAGAGAGAAAGGAAGTCACTGGGATGATTTTCACTCTAGAGAAACTTTACATTCAAAAGAGGGGCTTGGATTCACTAGATCCAAATCCAAGGGAAACAAGGATGTGAATTCCAAGTGGATTGCAAGGGTTGAAGTGTGATTTTCCCTCTTTTATAAATAGGAAAGTTGACTTGTTGACTATGTGGATCAAAGAGAGAAATTGAGTGAAATGAGGAGCTACTGGTTCAGGATTGCGCTATAACTTCAGATCTGAGCTAATTATACTAATACGGATCTACCTTGCAAATTTAGAGAAAAGTCATCGAGACCCTGGCGACAAAGCACATGGTCCTCCACAAAACTCGTGAAATGAAAAGGGTTCTTCCGTCTCTGCAAATGAAGCCCAAACCTGTAACTATAGCTGCACACCTGTAACCTACACATATAAAAGAGGGAAAGAAGGGTTGTGGATAGGGGTTTAACTCAGTCAAACCCTGGTTGAGGAATCAACCTTGAAAGAAAGTAATTGCAAATGCTTGAATGTAAGCAATGGAAATGTATACCTTGTAGATCTGCAATTTATTGATGATGATTGCTTTGCTTCTTGAATGTAATCACCGGTGTTGCATGAAATGGAATGTAACATGACAAAACCCTAACACACATGCATATTTTCAAATGAATGTTGTAATATTGTTTCAATGGATGAATGAAGAAGACTTGAATGCTTGAATGCTTGATGATGTATATCTCCGCCTATGCTTGCTTATGATCAACTTCGCCTCCCCCTAAAATGAGGGAATTGAATCTCCTTTTATACATGCCTCAAGGATTAATTTTCAATTAGTGAAGGCCGACAAAGAGGAAATGGAAACCCCAAAGTCGGGTTGCGCATAGGGGACCGAGCAGACCCATTATAGGACCACCCTAAGAGGTTGGGATAGGGGTGCCATGCTCCTGTCCTAGGGTGGCGAGGGTTCCACGCCCTTTTCCTACCCTATTTTAGGGTCTGGACAGGGTCTAGAGGCAGGAACAAATCCTGAGCAAGGAAGAACCCAAGGGTGAAGGTGCAAAAAGGGGTCTCGGCTAGGAAGGAGGATGTCATCGCCAAGGTGAGGATCTTAAATATGGTTAAAATTGCAGGAGGCGCAATTTAATGACACTACAATATATATACCCATATACATACATACATACATACATACAAACACACACACACACACATATATAAGCACATTGTGTTACTACTTACTAAGTTGCCATTAGTTTTATGTCCAAAGTCACTCTATATACTCTAGTCGGTTACTACTACTTAAATATTCAGTCGGTAAGCACAGAGCAGTCGGTTATAGAAGAAAGTAGTCATAGAGCCTAGTATACACCGAGCTGTCTACTGAGTAACACTCTATGTCTACTGAGCAGCAAAAATGATATACCGAGTGAACACACACCGAGTGAAATGTGTTACTAGATTCATTGAACCTAGACACACATGGGAAACGTGTTACAATATCGAGGAGCAGGGAATCATTATCACTTAGGAAATTGCACCTTAAAGATTTTGTATGATCTTGAGGTCATCTATCCAATGAAATATTTTGTATGGTTATTCATTCGATAAATCATGTTTGTAAGATTGAAGCAATGAACAGATCACCGACATAAGAGATCTATTTATACAACATGAATTAAGGATCAAATATAGAGGTATATCAAGCAAGACATGTGTAATAGATAAGGAAGCACTGAGTATTGTGACTGTTAGAGACACAGAGGTCATCGAGAAGGATTTCAGAGAACAGTCAAGGAACAGAGTAAACAGAAGGGTTTACCAAGTTACTTTATGGATTATCGAGGTATGTTATAAGCAAGGTAATCTCATTTTGAGCACATAGAATCTGCTATAACATTTCAGATGTAAAGCTGCAGATATTTGTAAAGATTTTATTGTAATATTTTGAGTTGTAAGAGAAACCTTTAACAAGGTAAAAGACTCTAACAAGGTCTATAAATTGTAAAGCCTTTAACCAGGTGCAACATTTAGAATAAGTGCTATAAAATCCTTTAGCAAGGTAGATCTAATGATCTTGATACTCCTAATAGGGTAAGCTATCAGAAATAGCTAAACATGTAACTCTAACTGAGCAACCTTTATTATTGCAGTAGTGAAGTTGTGGGTGCCATCCCCACCACAGTTTTTCTCTCTAACCAAGAGTTTCTATGTAACCAAAATATACGTGTTATGGAGTGAATCATGTATGATTGTTATTTATTTGTTATAGCTTTATGTTATGTTACAGCAGTTTTTGGTTTATGCTTAATAGTAAAGTTATTGTTGAAGAAAAGATTTGAAGTATTGATTCACCCCTCCCCTCTCAGTACATTAGCTTTCCATATTGGTCCTAACAATTGGTATCAGAGCTTCAATATTAGAAAAGGGATTAACAGCCTAAAGAAAAAGATCTTATCAATGGAAGGCTATAAACAATCTCAAAGAATTGTGTATCTAGAAGAAGAGTTGGATCATGCTAATCAAGTGATTGCAGACATGCAAAGACAAATGCAAAAATCATTGAAAGTCAAAAGATGATTGTCTGATGATTTGCAGGACTCTCAAGAGTTAGTGGAACAAATTGAGACATCATCTGAGAACAGTATATCTGAAGAGACTGAAGAGATGATTGAAGAACTAAAAGAAAAGAACAAAGCACTCATTGATCAGCTAAAAGCAATGAAAAGAGAACATGAACATTTCAGCACACAGATGACTAAAAATCTTGATGCATTGAGGACAACCGAGGATAAAGTAAGAGATCTCGAAAGAGAAAAACAATAGCTTGAAGCATTAGTATCTGAAAAGAATGATGAAATCACAAGGTTGACTGGGATTCAACAAAATCTGTAAGATCAATTGGGTTATGCACATCATGAAGCATATCTGAAAGATGATGAGAATCAAGCATTAAAACTTGAACTATCAAGATTGACCGATGAACTTGAAACAAAGAAGAAATCCAAAGAAACACTGAAGAAGAGTTATGAAGCATCAAAGATGTTGGATGAGCAACTTAATACAAAAAGACCCAACAAAGTTGCAGGACTCAGTTACAAAGGAAAAGACTCTACCGAGAAGGGAATCCACACTACCGAGAGAGGAGAATCATCAAAGCAAGCTGGAAACAAGAAGAACATCAAAGGAAAGAAACTTATTTGCAACTACTGTGGAAAACAAGGACATACTGCCAACATGTGCCAAATCAAAAAAGGTAAGCAATCGAATGTCACAAGGTCTAATGGTTATTGTTACAATTGCAATAAATATGGTCACACATCTAACCAATGTAGGACAAAGTTTGCTAGCAATTATCAAAAGGCAAAATTCAAAGGGTTTTGTAAAAACTGCAATAGATATGGACATAGTACCGAGAAGTGTTGGTTTAAGAAAAAGAACTATATGTGGTCTGCACACCGAGCAAATACTGGAAGCTACCAAACTCACACAGATCCTAACCGACAATATGCTGCAGTACCATGGGATTACAATACAAGGATATGGTGTGAATGTTGTGGAAGATATGGACATATAAGTGCCAACTGCTTTATAAGGTTTGGAATGAACAACCAAAGATCATGGAGAAATCCTGGTATGGCATGTTTTCATTGTCACAAAGTTAGACACTTGGCTAGAGATTGCAGAGATCAACCTAGAGGAGACACTGAGGAAATAAAAGGCAAATTACAGATGATTTGGAAAAAGAAGGAAATTGTGTCAAATGAAGAAAGCACCTTATCTACTGAGTTAGGTGCACCTATTCCAAATTAATCAGTAAAGGTATGAAGGGACTACATTCTCTCAAGGTTAAATCTTAACAGTTCCTATTTTATCATGTACTTAATTCAAAATTTGCATAACTAAAGATGCATTAGGAAATTTGAAATTTTATCAAGTCTTTTGGAAGCCTGTCTAGTCGGTAAATACAGGAAGTTTGGCTACTCAGTAAAAGCATAAAAAGGAAGTGGTACTGAGTGCATTTAATATTTTCTAACCTAACTGCATGAAACCCAATAAGGTATATTGTGTACTTAAAGCTTTTGCACGGTCATTTTACACTTACCAAGTTTTCAAGAAAGCAGAGAAAAGCGATTCAAAGGCGATCAAACCTCCTCCGAAGCGAAATTCAAGGTATATACATCAATCACAACACATTGTCAAGCTAGTTTACCGATCATATCAATTGTGAATATCTGTTTTACATTTGTTAAGTGGAAAGTGTCTGCCATTTAAAAGTTTTCAAACCCTAAGGATCTTTTGTTAAGTGATTATCTGAAATTTGAAATGGTGCCTAATATCCAGAAGCCCGTTGTTGTTGAGAACATTGAAAAGCCCTCACTGAAATACTCTCTAACTCCCAAAGTAGCATCTGAACCGGATGATAAAACTGCATTTTCACTCATTCCGGATAGGGTTTTACTAGTTGAGGATGTCAGATTCTTCACTAAGTGTCATGTTGAGGAACTAGGTCATATTGAAATCAAGGACACATATGATGAATTGTGTACCGATGGAAAACTAGCTAACAAGTTTGAACACATTAAAGTCAAGGGATTGACCGAAGCCCTAACCTACCCGTGAGTCTTCAAACTCTAGTGGGTTAAATTTTTTTTGAGCAGAGTTCATGATGACTTCATGTGGTTAGAGGAGCAACCATTCAAGATCACCAAGGAAATCATCCACTTGATCACCGGTTACCCAATTTTTTATCATGCCCAAGCTCAAAAAATGATATCACAAAAGGAATTGATCACTTTAACCAAAGTTGAATATGATTGCAGAGGACTGAAATTGAACAGTGTGACAGATGCAGAGCTGAAGTTTGCCATTAGAGTAATAGGTTATTGTTTCTTTCAATCGGCAAGGGAAAACAGTGTACCTTGTGCAACAGTCGATTTAGCATATAAAATTGTGAAGAAAGGAATGAAAATTGATCTATGCGAAGTATTGTTGAAAAACCTATTTGAGAATCTAAACACCATAAGGAAGCCAAAGAAGAACAACTTGGCTAACACATTGAAATTTGGATCACTTTTGGTATGCATGTTTTTCTATTTTGAGAAATTCTTTCCATCAGTCGGTAATGTAGTTTGGGAGCTACATTGACCAATCACCCATCAAATCAATGACTTCATCAAACGACTAGGTGATAACTTCAATGATATTATGGATGATTACTTTAGCAAGTTTCAAGAAAAGATGCATAACAGGTATAGAATTCCACCCAAATTAGTAGAGAAATACAAGAATGATATATGCTTTGAAGTGGACACCGACTACTGCTATGTCAATGTTGTGGAACCGAGAACTCAATCTTTGCCACCTATGGGTTATGAGATTGATTTTGACATCACACAACAACAAATAGATGCTTTTTTTACATTACCAAGGCATGCTACCGAGCTGAGATACAATACATATGAAGAAGTTAAAGAGAAAGTTAAGATGAGCATTGTAGTACCAAAGGCTACAAGGAAAGCAACAAAAATGATCAAGGTATTAACGGAGAAATTTGGAGAAGGTTCTTCCTCCACACCTGTCAAGGGCACTCTAGTCATCATCAAGGAGGAATCTGAAGCCCAAGAGGTAGCTATTACATTGAGCACCGAGTTGCCTAAAGGGAAAATTTTGAAAAGGAAGAAATAGGATACATCAAAGGTATCACTGACTCCTTCAGTAAAGCGCCCAAACACAAGATCATCTGCAGCGTCACCGAGTAAGAAACCAAAGAATGTTGCCACACCAAAGGTAACAAAAACTTATAAGAAATCTACTCGGAGACTCATTTTGACTAAAGAGTCCAGTGACACCGAATCTGAAGACAAAAGTAAATTTCAGATTGTTAAGAGTAAAAAGGAAGATGTTCATAGTGTTGATAATTTTTGTGCTAATCTGAAGCAATATGGTGGATTTCGAGCATTCAGATATGTAAAATATGACTCCAGATCTGATGCAGAAAAGAGACAAATTGAAGAAGCCGTAATCTGCACTCTTCTGAAATTCTGATTGGTCCCATTGGAAGTAACTAATTCTCTTCCAAAAGAATTGTATTTGCATATTGATAATAGGTGGAAATATGCCATGGACTCGGAAAAGAAGATGAAAGAAAGAAGTCTGGTACATCTCTTTCTAGACATGTCGGTAGATGAGATCAATGAACATCTGAAAAACCACCAAACAAACTTCCTAGTCAAGCAAAGAGCCTTGAAATTGATGAATGGCCTTTATCTAGATGTAGAGAATGAGACCAAGGAAAAATGGCAGGAAATATTTCAAATCAAGAATGATGGTGAGCAAGTTGAAGTTGAAATAGTTCATGTCACTGAGCAAGATCCTGATATCATTGAGCAAGACCCTGTTGACACTATACAAATTGATGAGGATATCATGGACACCGAGGCACAAGAATAGGAAATGATAGAAGGGAATGCATATGCCAAACTGGTATCTAGTGAGTCAGTTTTGGAACAAGTTCAACCCTATCCTCTAGTCACTCAGCCTATTTCAACCAAGGCCCCTCAGGATACTGAACAAGGAACAGAGGGTCACAAGTCTACATAAGGAGAAGCTACTTCTCAGGCCACTAGGGAACAAACTTCTCAAGCTCCTTCTAGCACTGAAAATGTTACAACTGAGACCCCGAGCAAGGATTCACCGAAGGCTACATCAGAGGTTCAAGAAATTGACAAAAGTGTTGCCTCTACCGAGAAACCTATCGAGGGTCAACAAGCCTCCCAAGCCATTGTATTAGTTCAACTAGTGAAAACTAAAGAAAAGAAAATGAAAAAGCATAGTTTCAAATTAGATTTGTCAAAACCAATAGTGTTGCCAAATGTAGACATATCCAAATTAAACGGGCAAGTACTCATTGAATTCGGTGAACTATGCCAAGCCAAAGCAGAATAGGAAAAACAAATGGCTATTCAAAAGAAAAACAAAGTACTTCAGAAGGTGAAAGCACTATTAACAGATATGCTACCCAAATCTACAGTGTCAAAAGATGCATCCATCCATATTCAACTGGATGAACTCCTTAATCAAATCGAGACATCTGGAGTAGATGCATCTAAATACTGGAGCAAGTTAAAGGACAAAGAGCTCACTACAAAAATGCTTGAAGAGGTACAGAAGCCATTGCTATTGGCAAAGTAAAACTTGTCAAATTTATTGCTAAGTTGTCCCCTCAACTCAAGCACATTCTTTATTTATTTCAGAAACTCTGTACATTCTCTTTATTCATTAAAGATATCAAAAATAAAAGAGCAATGATTGAGAAAGAGATCACCGATCTCTCAAATAAGTTGACCACTGAGTCAAATTCTATTCAGCATTTCTATACAAAGTTACAAAAGCTCATGGCTCAATAATTGGAACTTAGGAATGAAGAGCACAAAATAAGGATGGACATTATGACTCTTCAAACCTTATTCATTCCACACTTGTCCTCCATCCAAGAACATATCAACAAGGCCACCTCCCTATCCACTCAACCAGAGGGAAGCACCTTAGATGGACTAATTTCACTATTAGCTGACATTACAACTCAGAATTCACTCATGGATAGTGTCAAGGATGCCCGCTCTGCTGCTCTTACCGTTGCAAGGACAAAGTACAAATCCATTTTTGACTAGTTGCCTCCACTGAATGGTAACTAAGTTTTGATGTTTGTCAAAATGGGGGAGTATAGTATCCAAGTATCAAAGGGGGAGTGTAGTATACAGGGGGAGTATACCGAGTAGAATAGAGTATCCAAATGCACAGTTAATTTTGACAGGGGGAGCAGTGACAACCAAGCAGTTAATATAGAATATTGATCACAGCGCATGCATAATCAGAGTTTTGTACAGTATATTGATAAGGGGAGTATATCTGAATATACTATTTTATTAACAAGTGTATATACTGTCTGATTAGTCAAATTTTGTAAGTATATAGATTTTTTGAGTTATGACTTTGAAAGGAGTTTTGTCAAACATTTCAAAACTAATGTCAAAAGGGGAGATTGTTACTACTTACTAAGTTTCCATTAGTTTTATGTCCAAAGTCATTCTATATACTCTAGTCAGTTACTACTACCGAAATATTCAGTCGGTAAGCATAGAGCAGTCGGTTATAGAAGAAAGTAGTCACAAAGCCTAGTATACACCGAGTTGTCTATCGAGTAACACTCTATGTCTATCGAGCAACAAAAATGATATACCAAGTGAACACACACCGAGTGAAACATGTTACCAGATTCATTGAACCTAGACACACATGGGAAACGTGTTACAAGATCGACGAGCGGGGAATCATTATCACTTAGGAAATTGCACCTTAAAGATTTTGTATGATCTTGAGGTCATCTATCCAATGAAATATTTTGTATGGTTATTCATTCGATAAATCATGTTTGTAAGATCGAAGCAATGAACAGATCACCGACGTAAGAGATCTATTTATACAACATGAATTAAGGATCAAATATAGAGGTATATGAAGCAAGACATGTGTAATAGATAAGGAAGCACTGAGTATTGTGACTATTAGAGACATAGAGGTCACCGAGAAGGATTTCAAAGAACAGTAAAGGAACAGACTAAACAGAAGGGTTTACCGAGTTACTTTATGGATTACCGAGGTATGTTATAAGCAAGGTAATCTCATTTTGAGCACATAGAATCTACTATAACATTTCAGATGTAAAGTTGCAGATATTTGTAAAGATTTTATTGTAATATTTTGAGTTGTAAGAGAAACCTTTAACAAGGTAAAAGACTCTAACAAAGTCTATAAATTGTGAAGCCTTTAACCAGATGCAACATTTAGAATAAGTGTTGTAAAATCCTTTAGCAAGGTAGATCTAACGATCTTGATACTCCTAATAGGGTAAGCTATCAGAAATAGCTAAACATGTAACTCTAACCGAGCAACCTTTATTATTGCAGTAGTGAAGTTGTGGGTGCCATCCCCACCATAGTTTTTCTCTCTAACCAAGAATTTCTGCGTAACCAAAATATATGTGTTATGGAGTGAATCGTGTATGATTATTATTTATTTGTTTTAGCTTTATGTTATGTTACAACAGTTTTTGGTTTATGCTTAACAGTAAAGTTATTGTTGAAGAAAAGATTTGAAGTACTGATTCACCCCTCCCCTCTCAGTACATTAGCTTTCCATATTGGGCCTAACACATGATAGAAATAAATATCACATCAACATAAGTATGCACAAAATTTAAAAGTTTTGGACCTACAAATTTTACCTAGCCTAAGCCAACATTTGTATCATTAGACCATACACATAACAAAGGAATTTGAGTTGAAGAACTCAAAACTGATAACAAAAAACCTAGCTATATATATGTTAAAAGAAAATTAACATGTATATCTTTGAATGAAATCAAGCTCTCTAGATACATCTATTTAAATCTTAAAATACTTGACTCTGGGGATGAATAGGAGTAGAAGGAGGCTGCAAATATCCCAATATTTCCAACATAATATGAGGTTGTATATAATTCAAAATTCAAATTGTGTTAATAGTTTTGAAGTTTTAGTTACCACCAATTCTTATCAAATCAATATATCTAACTCTTGGAGTGTTGTATTCAATCTTACATAACTAAAAATGATGGAGCAGAGAGAAATTTTGAAGTCTGGTTTAGGCGAGAAGTCCTGCGTTGGCCCTGCGATCCAGGACGTTGATGGTAAGGAAGGATCACGTGATTCATCTGAGACTGCATATCCTTAGGCAAATGGCAATGATCCATTCATTGGGGACCCACAAGGGGGCGACAAACTCTTGGATCTAGGTGGAGGGGGAACGGAGCGTGCTAGTGGTATCCCAAGACAAGAACCCAATCGGGTGGATGTTTCTCGCCCCTGGGCCTCTTTGTTTGGTGTCACTAGTATGTAGTCTTGTTGAGTTCACCTGATTTTGATATGGAGTCATGTTCTGTGAGTGTTACTTCATGTGTGTCTGTCCGATGTTGTGAGTTCGACCATGTGTGTGTGCATATCTTTAGGCTACTAGTGGGTCTTATTTCTATCTCCTAGCATGGTGGGGTGGTTCTTTTTGAGCCACATGGTCAGGTGGTAGTGCCACTTTCCATTAGGTGTGTTCATCCCTTCTTGTGGGAGTTGGCTTCATAGGTGTTCTAGTTGCGCTTGGATTTGAGTGTTTTGTTTTCCATTTGGATCCCATGTGTCATGGATCATTCTTTGTATATCTTGGACCTTTCATGGTCCGTTGTTATTAATTTGATATGTATGCCTTCATGGAAAAATGTAAATTGTAATGTAACATTATTTGATTTTGTAACTTAGTGATATATGGAATGCAATATATTTTTTTATCAGAAGAAGCAAGCAATGTATGAATATAAATTTATTGGCATATTTTATTTGAATTATGGATGTAATGTATGGTTAGATTCCTAATGAATGAACTTAAACATGTTATCTGTATTTTAGACTATTAGATGAATTAACCATTGATTAAGTGTAATTACATTATTAAGTTTAATCAATTTAATTGGATTAATTCTTGTTAGCAATGTTAGTGGTAAACCTAGTTAACCAAGTTGGGAAACCCGTTAGGTGTTAATTTAAGTCTTTCGTTGTGTAATCTAATCTTTTATTAACTCTATGTATCATTAAACATATTAAAGTGTTAAAAAAAATATTTGCACTCTTATCTAGTGTTTTTGTTTAATCCCTTTGGGGTTTCCTCGCGGGGCGTTACAGAGCCAAAGCTGACATGGGCTCAATCCCATCAACGCCAGAAAGGAAATCAACAACTCAAATGAGGGAACTGGAAGCCAATAAGAATATTGCATATGGTACCCAACTGACCATCCTTGAGGTATTCTATCTCAAACAAATATGAAGATCATTTCATGGAACATACACGGACTTAATGGTCTGCATAAGTAGGAGGTTCTCAGGAATCTTGTTAGGGATCATAAACATGATATTGTTTTGATTCAAGAAACTAAAATATCTAAGGATAAAGTGGAAAAAATCAAAGTGCTTAAGAATTGTGGGGCTTTGGGGGGTAGCTCAGATGGTGCCTCCGGCGGCATAGTTCTCTTTTGGAACCTCTAGCATGTACAAGGGAATCTTGTTTGGTTAAAAAATAATATGATGTTTGTTAGATTTCACCATATTAAAGATCGTACAACTTGGATTTTATCTATTATCTATGCCCTGAATACTAGACAAGGGAGAAGCAAATTCTAGAAAAAGCTAGAATCTATCAGAGGTCAATTCAATATTGAAGGATGGCTGGTCATGAGAGACTTCAACATGCCTCTGAAGGAGAGTGAGAAATTTGGGGGATTCCTTCTCAACTTGAGAGTAGAATGGATCTGATGAACATCATTGATAGTCAGGCGCTACATGATGTGGATCTTCAGGGTGCTAATTACACTTGGACTAATAGAAGGACTGGCTATGATCTTATATAGGTGAGACTTGACAGGGCCCTTATCTCCAATGATTGGCTCAACCATTACAATTTCTCCTTGAATTCTCTTTCTCGTATAGGTTTTGATCACTATCTAGTTTCTTTTGTGGTGGACCTTATCTCTAGGAGGAGAAATTTCCCTTTTAGAACCAAAAAAATGTGGATTTCCCACCCCAAGATTGATGAGGCAATTATGGAATGGTGGAATATCTCAGTTGATGGTTCTGCCATGTTCCAGGTGGCAAAAAAGATGAGGCATGTTAAGGACAAGGTTAATAAATTGAATAAGGAAGTCTTTGGTGATATTTTTGCCTCCAAATCTACAATCCAGCTAGAACTCAAGGACATTCAGGCTAAAATACAAGCTAATGGGTATGAAGAGGTCTCTATCACCTCTGAGAATGAGATCCTATCTAAATATCATATGACATTATAAGAAAAGTGGAGGAATTATTGAAGCAACGCTCCTGTTCTATTTGGCTTAAGGATGGGAGATAAAAATACAAGATTCTTCCATATGACTGCCATGAAACGCAAAGCGGCCAATAAAATCTCAAAAATGTCTATAGGGGGGCCTTGTCTTTTGAGGAAAAGGAAATAAGGAAGGAAGCTAGATCTTATTTCTCTTCTCTTTTATCGGCTGACTGCAATTTGGATAAAGGTTCTCAAGATTTACTCCTTGATATGATCCCAAATATGATTAGGTAAGACCAGAATAAATTTGTCTCTGCTATCCCCTCTAAAGCTGAGATTAAGAAGGCGAACTTCTCCTTTGAAGGAAATAAATCCCCTAGACCAAATGGTTTCCCGATGTTCTTCTTTCATACTTTTTGGCATATTATTAGTAAGGATATTATCAAGGGAGTAAAAGAATTTTTGCGTTCTAAGTATATTCTGAAGGAGATCAATGCCACTTTTCTTGTTCTCATCCCTAAGATCATGAGTGCTGATGCTATGGATCTTTTCAGACCTATTAGTCATTGCAACTCCTTTTATAAGATCATTTCTAAGGTGCTCACCTTAAGACTGGTTTCCCTTCTTCCTGATATTATTTCTCCTCAGTAGAATGGATTTATTCATGGAAGGAAGATTCTTGACTCCATCATTGTGATCTATGAGAATATTCACTCTTTGGAAGAATAAAAAAATCAGGGATTCCTAATGAAACTAGATTTGTTGAAGGCTTATGATCGGGTGGACTGGAATTTTCTGCTCAGAGTTCTTAAAGATTTTGGATTTGGTGAGAGAGTGCTTTAGGTGATTTTCCAACTGATCTCTACCCCCTTGCTCTCTGATATTATTAATGGTTCTCCTAGCCCCTTCTTGAAGTCTTCAAGGGGCCTCAGACAAGAGGATCTTGTATCCCCTATTTTGTTTGTTCTTTTGGCTGAAAGCCTGGGTAGATACATCAATAAGATTATTTCTGAAGGTCATCTGAAAGGATTAAAACCGTCATCAATTGATAGGGTCTTCTCTCATCAACAATTTGTTAATGACATGGTTCTACTAGGATCATCGACTATCAAGGAAGCTAGAACTCTAAAATCGGTTCTGAATTACTATAGCCAAGCTTTGGGTAAGTTGATAAACATGATGAAAAGATCCCTCTCCTTCCTTAACACTCCTGAAGACAAGCAAAGGAGAATAGCCAGAATCTTGGGATGTCAGATCAATTTATTCCCTTCTATCTGATGAATACTAAGAGGGGGGTGAATTAGTATGCCAAGAATCATTGTACTTAAACACTTTACTAGACTACCAGCAAACTGGTAAAACAGTTTAGCAAACAAACTGGTTAGTACACATGCAAACCAAATAGCAAATAATGCATTCACCCACAGAAGCACAAACACCATAACACAAGAGATTTTGATGTGGAAACCCAAATGGGAAAAAACACGATGAGATGGAACTCATAAGTAACTATCTGCAGAATAGGAACTAGACCGGTTAAGGTCATACAATGTTCTTTACCAGAACAGATCTTGTTAGGAATCTTAATCTCTATTAGGAGATAAGTCCAGTTAAGGACTACCTTGCTAGAGGATTTTAGATCCACAGATGTGAACCACCTTGTTAGAGGATTTACAAAAGGCTTTTGGGCCTACCCGGTTAAGGGCTTCAGACTTGTCGAAGATGTGAGTAATCAACAAGTGAGTGATCTAGTAAATAGCATAGATTGCTTGGTTAGATCCTTGATAGCTCGTTCCTAATGCATTCCAGCATTACTTTAGTCTTCAACACATTCACACTCTCTCTAACTCATCAACCACCTTAAACCCTAGCAACAACCTAAAACCCTAGACATGATGTCCTTATAAAGGAATCTGATTTCATGTCGGTCCAATAGGATTACAATACAATTTCCTATGTTCAATGCATCTAGACATATTCTGTAACACGACACAAAAAGAACCGTTAAAGTGTCAGCACCGTCAAACAATCAGTGGATGGTAACTCATCACAAAATGCCGGTTGGTAACTCATCATAGAGTATTACTGGTTCATACAAAATACTGGTTGCCAGTTTGACAAAAATGAAGACTGGGAAATATGTTTTCTGCTGCTTTGATCCTTTGTACCGCTTGAGATCCTCGAATCGCTTGGGGTCAACATACCGCTTCAAACTGGTAAACACATTCTGCAAAACACTGATAGTCTAAAGGCTATAATGCATCATACCGGTTGGGAACAATTGCCGGTTGAGCATAACTCATACATATAAAAGTGATCTTAATGCAAGTGTGTGTCCATCAATGACAATCACAACATAATCATCAAAAATGCCAACACTATCTACTTGGGTATCCCTTTGTGTAGAAAGCCTCCTTACTCATTTTGGAGCAGTCTAGTGGACAGATTCCACAAAAAGCGAGTTGGTTGGAAAGGGGCCCTTCTTAGCCAAGCAGGGAAGATCCAATTATTAAAATTCTCCCTCCAAAGTTTACCTGTGTATGCCTTAAGCTTTTTAAGAATCCTGATCAAGTTTGTTGATTCCGTTGAAAAGATTCAGAACTCTTTTTTTGGTCAGGGGTTAAGGAGAGGAAAAGGATTTCTCTGATTGCCTAGGATAAAGTCTGTAGACCTAAACAAAAGGGTGGCCTTGGTCTGAGAAACATTAAGATCCTTAATAGAGCTCTCCTTTCCAAGAAAATCTGGAGGATGTTTGGGGAAATTGGTGAATGGAATTTAATCTGGAAAGGCAAATACCTGCATTCTCAATTGTCTCTTGCTGATTTTTTTACTTCCTTTGAAGCCTCTTCTAGTTCTACAATTTGGAATATTAATGTTGCTCAACAAAAATGTGCTGGTAGGATATTTGGCTGCTGGAGACCCCTCTTTCCAGTAAGGATAGTTTTTCTCTTTTTATCCATGCTCGCAAGGCCAGATTTGGAACTAAGGTGGCTGACTATTGGAAGGATAACTAGTGGGTGAATCTGAATTCCATAGACCCAACCCTCAACCCTTTGATGTTTTTTCTTAATTATTTCTTGTTAGACCTAATGCTCGAGGATAGGATTATTTGGGCTGGTACCTCTTCTAGTAGTTTCTCAGTTGCTTCTAACGTCCTTTTGTTGTCCCATTCTTAAGAGCTTTCCCCCTGTTGGTCTAAAGCTTGGGTTTGTGGCCTTATCCCCAAGACCAATATCTTCTTTTGGATCCTTTTGTAGAACAAAATCCTCACCACTGATAATCTTTGCAGAAGAGGGTTACATCTCCCTAATAGATGTTACCTTTACCTAAATGAGGAAGAAAATGTTAACCGTATTTCTCTCCACTCTTCCTTCTACTCTTCTATTTGGTTGCAAGTCTTGCATTTATGGAATCTGAAGTGGGTCTTTCCTGCATCTATTCAAGAGTGCTTCATTGGTTGGAAATGCCTCTCCTCGAACAATTCTATCAAGAAGTTGTGGGATTTTATTCTTCCTCGTGTGGTATGGGGAATTTGCAAAGAGAGGAACAATAGAATCTTTAGAGACTCCTATTCCTCTCTGGAAGTGGTTTTTTACTAAAATCAAGTGGGCCATTTTGGAAAATTTGAAAGCTAATGGTGTAAATCTCTTCTTTTTAGGAACAAGGATGAGTTGGATCTTTTCAATAATTGGAATGTTTCTGCCTCTTTAGATAGGAATGACAAGAAGGATAAGAGGGATATCAACAAATGGTCTTTTCCTCCGATTGGTTGGATCAAAGTTAATTTTGATGGGGCGGCCAAGGGGAACCCAAGGTCGGTTGGGTGTGGGGGAGTGATAAGAAATAAAGTTGGCTATTATATTGCGGTGGTGGCACTCCCCATGGGATCTCAGACCAACCACTTAGTCGAAGCCATGGCAGCTTACCAAGCTCTTACCCTTGGTAAAACTTTGGGTTACAAAAAAGTTTGGCTTGAGGGGGATTCAAATAACATCATAAGATATCTTAAGAGTCTTTCCCCCCCACCATAGACTATCAACAATATTATAGCATTAACCAAGGAGACAATTAATTCCTTTGAGAGGTGTGTTATTTCATGTGGTTATAGAGAGATCAACGCCATGGCCAATTGGGCTGCCAACATGGTTGTTTGATCCAATCAAATGATCTACTAGAGAGGTCAGATGGATCTTCCTAATGATGCCTATGCCATCCTCATTTACAACAAATTGCATGGAAAAGAGGGAGCGATAAGTGATGATTAAAATATACTTATCAATGAAAGTTTCTATAATGAATCATAAAGGGTGGCGCTTGAAGGACAAGTTGTTGTTTAATGTGGACAAGACCTTGCACACTTTTAGGGTGTCTATTTTTTTTTTGAGGGTTCCTATTCTCTACATTTTGGCCCCTATTTTTATTTTGTTCTGCCTTGTGAAGGGTGTGAGAAACCCTGTTGTGGCTGCAATGGGAGGCAACAAGAAGAGGACTGAACTGCTTACCTGTGATGAATGGAAGAAGAAGCCAAAAGTGTGGGCTATTCTAGAAGTTGCTAAAATAATGGGGTATATAGAGCGAATTATTGGCAAAAACCCCACTGTTACCAGGTTATTCAAGAAGATTTGGAAGGAGGGTAGAATAACAATAGGTGGAAGGAAGGTGGAAATTGATGAAGAAATGATTGCTGAAGTTACTGGGATGCAAAATGGAGGGTAGAAAATTCTATAGGGATAGAAAGCTCACAAAGGCGGCTATTAAGCGGTTCCCAAAGGAAGACTGAGAAAGCCAAATTGGTGAAATCCAGCAAGAGCTATTACTCACCGAAGGTGATTAAAAAGGTATGGAGATGGGTTTTGTTTGTTGTGATGCAATATGTCACTCTTGATGGTAGATACTCTCATGTTTATCACTACCATTTTGTGCTCTTGAATCACTTCCACCGCAAAGATATGGTGTCAATTCCTTTCTACCTATATTGTTCCTTGAACACTAGTATAAAGGATTTTAGGGCTAACCCAAATAGCAATCCACCCATGTATGAAGGGTTAATGTTTCTTTTATATAATCATGTTAAGGCCACCTCTGTTCAGCACTCTATCACTGAGTTTTCTACCTCAAAAGAGGAGTTGAAGAACTCAGAGGACAATGAAGATGAGGGGTCTGATACAAAGTTGGAAGGTGATTTTGACATGGATACCATCGCTAAGGGAACCGGAAAGGGGAAGGATAAAGATATGGTTTTTGGGTCTAGCAAGAAGATTTTGACAAAGGGGTTAAGGGAAATAGGAAAAAGGTGCAGGAGGAGGACAATTGGTTTGAAGAAGATGATGAGGATGATGATAGTATGGAGACTAAAAGTGAAAATGCCACCCCACCACCTAAGAAGAATACTAAGCACAGTCCAGATATTGTTGATATGAGCTCAGAGAAGGAGGTTGGTACCTCAAAGGCCCCTTCTCCTCATTTGGCTCCTAATAGACGAATTTGTGTTATGGAGAAAGAGGGAAATAATGTGGTGAAAGGGGAGACTCTTCCTCCTAAAGACAAAGTCACAATTGTTGATGTGGAAACCCTGAAGGACAATGTCAATTTTTCTGAATTCAATAAGGATAGCAGTGATTCTCCCATAACTATGCTTCACACTGCGAAGACTGGGATGATGGAGTTTTATAAGGTTATAAAATGGGTCTACTCGGAGATTGAAAGTTTGAATTCTAAATAGGAGGCCTCTTCAAAGAAAATGGACATTCTGGAAGCTGTCAGGACGGGTAATCTCAGTTCTTTGCCTGATAATCTGGTGAAATTAACAAAAGCCATCAGCTATGCAAAGGCTATTATTGAGGCTTATGGTTCCAAATTAAAGGTTGTGGAGGATAGGTTCAATGAGCTGGAAAAGAGGGTTTACAATCATGAAGAAACCTTGATAAAGATCAGAGAACAAAGCCACAAAATTCTAAAAGCTTCAGTAGATAATTTCAGAGTGTTGATTAGTAAACTAGAACAAATCTAGCTAGAAAAGAATACAATGGATATTTCTAAGGACAAGGACTTGACCCCTGAAGGTGTGGTTGTTGGACCTAGTAAAAGAACCCGAGTGAATACAAGGAAGATGGCTCAGCAAGCTAAGGAACTGGATGATCTCAAGAGTTTTTTTGCCTCTAGGGTTCAGCTAGAGAAGGAGGTTGTGGAGCTTCTCAAGAATTTCTCTTAGTTATTTTGTCTTGTGCTCTAGGCTATCCCTTTGGTGTCGTTGTGATGTACTTTTGGCTCTCTTGCTAGCTTTTTGTTTCCACCAGCTATTTTTGTTTGTTGTTATGTTCTTTCTAGTTGGGCCTTTCTTGTTTTATCTCTTTTCTAATTTGCTATAAAGGGTTTTGGAGCCCCTTCAAAACCTGTTGTTCATGTAATCAAAAACAATTTTGATGTTTTGTTTTGTTTTAGCTTGGTTTTTTGTAGTTTTTTTACTTTGTGGGATCAACCCCTATTTCATCTGTTGGTTAGCTGTTGGTTTTGGTCTGTTTTGTGTCCATTCTTTGGTTGTAAAAATTTGGGTTTCGGGTCCCTACAAAACCAATTTACCTTAATCAAAAACAATTTTGAAGTTGAAATCTACTCTTTAAAATCAATTTAAAAATATCATAAAAATTTATGTACCTCAGGTGACTCAAAAGCTCTCCCGATCCTACCAATCTTATTTAAAAGTAGTAGGTGAGTATGCTCTCACCCTAATACGGTGATCAGAAAGCTAGACCTACTTTTATTTTATGTTTTACCTTTAGAGGGCATGCCTTCCCAAGCTGCCTTTAGGGGGCCAGTGAGAGGGGAATGACCCAAGTGGAAACGGTCTAATACTGAGTCCTTCTGCTCTACTCTAAATAAATTATGTCCATGACGAAAGTCATGGACAACATGTGCTAATTAGTTCATACCAACACTATGTTTCCCCATAAACCCTATAGAGCGCAACCTCTATAGGCTGGGAACCTTCTGTATTTACAGAGTGTAAAGTGTCGTATGTATGGCCACATGACCGGAAGCCCTTACTAAAAACCCTTTGTATAGTTGCCAAAAATCCTTCTAATTGTTGATGCAAGAGGTTGGACCTCTGAAGTGGCTCACACACATACAGTTCATAGTAGAGATATGTAGTTTGCCATGGGGAGTTTTCATGGAAACTGGTGCTTGGTTGCCCAGGAGAGGTGAGTGTCAAGGATGGAGCCAGTGAGGTCAAGCACCTAAATATCTACTTTGAATAGCATAGCCTTGGGGGAAACCCCATGTGAGATTCAACAATTATTGTATCGCCCTACTATAAGACTTGTGCTTGCTTGTGCACTTTGATTTCCAAATATTGTGTCTTTTGTGTCTGCAAAATGTTCTCAAAATAGTTAAAAACTTGAAAAATCATCATCCTGAAATGAGTCAAAAATCTGACAACTTGCAACATAGTGTAAATCACACTTTTGTAATGTTGAACAATGCTTTTTCAATTTAGAACAATGCTTTTGCATCTTAAAACAATGTTTTTGATCAACAGTACAACGCTTTTGACCTTTAGGATCACACATTTTCTCAACAAGACAACACTTTTACAATTGAAACAATGCTTTTGCACTTTAGGTTCATTCTTTTACGACGCAGAATAGCACTTTCATTCAACAGAGTAGTGCATTTGCTACGCAGGTTAGCATTTTTGATTAATAGGTTAGCACATTTGTTTTCTCGCATCTGCAACAATGACCATTTCCACATATCAAACCAAAATTTCAACATCATTTTTAGATACCCTTTTTCGAGGAGGTTCATCTTCAATTGTCACAGATATTCATACTAGTCAAACAATTAGGTTATCAATCAAATAGGTTATTTTCCAAAGGTTTCCATAAGCATAAACATCCAACAAGTTATTGATTCAACCATCTCAAGTGCAAATCAACATCACTATCAGTTTCTTATTAGGATACATCAAATCCTTTATCATGAAACTTGATCATATCAACCTTTGTTCATTATCTTGGATATATCGTTCCTACTTGGACCTAGGTTATATCAAAACCAAGATTGCACTCACTTTGGAATCAAACAACTTGTAAATTATTAGATGCTTATATGACTTTTAGATGTCACCGTAAGAAAAGAAAACTAAGTTGGAAGGCTATCTTGAAGAAGAGGAAATTCTTATATATCAATCACAAAATCTTGTTGAAACATAAAACATTCCTACACTGTTTTCTTCACTATTTATTTGGTTACAGAACAGAGTTTGACAAAGAAAATTTACAAGAACGTGCTTTTCAACAACAAGATGCCTTATCACAATGCAATAATAGGGGTGGTAAAATCAAGTTAGCATATCTTCCTAAACCAGTGATCACCTATTGATTTTCACTTAGAAAATTAAAACTTTGGAAGTTTTCAAATCAATCGCATGCAAGTTTGGACTAGAGATCAACATAAGCAATTGAGAAGACAAAAACAAATGAAATATGGTGATTCAACATTTCATGCATTTGGGTACACAGATGTTGATGAAGAAGAGGTCAATAACAATATTAGAGGCCTTGAACAAGATTATAGATTTGACAAACTAATGGAAAAACAAAAGCAAAATTAATTGCCACAAGATTTTAACGTGGAAAGTTTGAGACAAGATACGGGAACAAGTAATAATCAAAACACTTATGATCCCAATGATGATGATGTTAATCGAGTAAATCACGAGGAAACAAGAGGAGATAGAACAAGAGGAGATAGAACAAGAAGAGACCATGATGATGCAAGGAACCAAGATGAAATGAGAAGAGAGCATAGGGACAAAATAACTTATGAAGATGCAAAGAGAACCCGTGTTGATAATCCTTTGTTAACTCTTACTCAACAAATGCAAACCTTGAAACAAAAAATATAGGATATTAGAATGGAACGACTTCCAAGAAATATTCATTGGAGGATATTTGTCCATATCCTTTTGACAAAAATTTAAACATGATACCATTCCCACAACATTATGAAATCCCTAAATACGATAAATATGATGGGAAATTTGATCCTCAAGATCACATTAAGGAATTCTACACCATGAGTATGGAGTTTGCACACAACGAAACTTACCTAATGAGTCTATTTCCTAGAAGCTTAAGTAGACAATCAATGGAATGGTTCTCAAGATTACCATCTAGGATTAAATCTTTTGAAGAACTTGTGAGTAGATTTATCTCACAATACTCCTACAACATAAGAAATGAGATAACAATGCTAGACTTATGTAATTTTAAACAAAGGAATGGTGAACCTTTCATGGTCTTTTTACAATTATGGAGATGATTGTTTAATAGATATCCAAGAGGTGTACCAGATCAAGAGAAAATGGACATATTCATTGACAACCTTATCAATGAAATGAGTTATCATCTCAAATTGCAATGTCCTCCTTCTTTTGATAAAATGATTGAAAATGGTCTAAAGATAGAGGATGCGATGGTAAATAAAGGAGAGTTAAAACTCTACAACATCTCCTATAACAAAAATAACAATAATCTCAACAACAACAACAATGGTAAAAATAACAACAACAAACCTAAATTCTAGTCAAAGAATAGGAAGTTAAGACAAATCATTTTTCCACAATCCATGATAGTTGTATAGTTTTGCCTTTGGTTTTGATTGTGTGTTACTATTTGCATCAACATTTTGGATCACACTTTGTGATCCATCATCAGGATGAAATAATGCTCAAGAATAGAAAGATGGATAGTTGCAGACCTAGAATATAAAGGGATGGCCAGAGGAGGAGCACGAAAGGTGGGAAATACAAATAAATATAAAAATAAAACCAATTAAAAGAATGCACCAAAAAATGACAGAGAAATGAAGACAAAAAAGGAAAAAAACGCTGAGGAAAAGGAGATAGAAAAGAGAGAAGACAAAGAACTCCAACCAACAAAATTAAAGACAAGACTAAAAACAAAGAAAAATTAAAATAAAAATAAAATTAAGTAAATCTATAAATAAAGGAATAAAATAAATAAAATAAAAATGAAATATATATATATATATATGCAGATGTAAAAATAATAAATAAACATAAAAACAAGGAACAATGAAATAAAATAAAGAAAACCAATAAAAATAAAAAATAAAAAGGGAAGGAGAAGAACAAAGGGGGGAGGGGGGAGACCACTGAAAAGAAGCGCCAATGAGGGAGAAGGAAGAAGGACAGATGGAGGGGAAACTAGAGCCAACCGAGGAAGGAAGCAGAAAAAGGGGAACCAATCACGAGCTGGGGTAAGGTTGTCTAAGAAAGGATAATAAGGGTTGCCAAGAGGGACTAAGGGACCACCCTTCATCATGATTCAGGTTGCAGGGGTGGTTACTAATCTCAATGGCCTCTATAAGTTTGTGCTTGAAATAGTTGTCTTCCTTGGACAAGACAAGTGTTCGCTCCAAAAAAATGTGCTGCTTGGTTGATGAAGAATGCTCAGCAAGGGCAAACTTGGAGACTTGTTCATGCATAATATTTGCACTATGCTCTTTGATTCTTGTTTTGAAAGATCTTCCTGTCTCACCTATGTAAGGAACACCGCAAGAGCAAGTGACTTTGTAGACCCCTGAGTCAATCATGATGTCTCTCAGGTCTTTGAGGGAAGGGATTTGATGCCTCAAGGTGGAGAAGGGTTTGAAAGTACATTTGAGGCCTTTCTTACGAAGGATCTTGGCAATTTTTTGCGAAATGCCATCAACATAGGGAAGGGAAATCATGGGGTGGATGGACGAATTACAAGGGTTGTTAACAGAAAATAACCAACGTTTAGTTTGGTTGAGGGCCTTAGAAATTTTCTTGTTAGAGTACCCATTGCAAATGAAGATGCCGCGAAGATGTTTGAGTTCCTGGTTTAAGTTGTCTTCATCACAAATGTGGTAGGCTCTCAAGGTGAGAGTTTTAAGGATGCCGATTTTTTGACTGGGGTGGTGGTGAGAGGAGGAGTGAAGATACAGTTCAGTGTGGGTAGATTTGCAGAAAACCCGACGACCAAGGGAGCCATCAGATTTTTTGATGAGCAAGATGTCAAGGAAGGGGAGTTGGTTCTCGAATTCAAACTCCTTGGTGAAAGAAATACATGAAGAGATGTTGCTAAGATGGGCATGAAATTCTGCCAACTTCTGAAGACCATGGAGCTAACAGATATTGGTATCATCCACATAACGCTTCCACCATTTAATCTCTTCAAAGGTCTCCATGTACAAATTCGCAATGATGGGCGAAAGGGGGGGACCCATGGCAACACCATCAACTTGTTCATAAATGACCCCTTGAAAGGAGAAAAAGGAGAAATAGGAACATTGCCAATGGAGGAAATGATGATAACAATTCTACCAAACAACAACAAATCTTCAACTTATCAAGTCAAGTGCCAAACAACAACAATCAAGAGAATAGTAAACCTAAGTCTTTCTTCTCCAATCCCCGTAGAAAATTCATAAACATTGGGGAAGCATTGGAATTATCTTTGAAGACTCTTCTTGCAAATAAATTGATTACCTTATCAAAAGAAATAAATTATGAGCCTCAAGTAAAACCGAGTTGGTGGAATGACAATAATTTTTGCAACTATCATCAAAACAAAGGACACCAAACCAATGATTGTCAAAGATTAAAGCACCATATTCAAGACTTAATTTATAATGGGAATATCATAGTGGATGGTCATAAAATGAATGAATCACATCTATCATTCAAAACTCCACTCCTAATTAATGAAAAAGGTGAACAATCCAACTCAAAATATGACAAGGGAAAAGCCAAGGTAAACTATACTTACACCTATGATGATGTGGTCAATGTCATCATTGTCAAAGACAAAACACCTTCAGATTCAATCAACGTCATTACAAGAAGCAAAGAGAAGGTTACATTTCCAGGTATAACAAATGAATCAACATCCACTTCACAACAATTCAACTTAGTGGAACAATTACAAAAGATATCCACCCAAATATCAATTTTGGAGCTCCTAAAAGTTTTGCCTATGCATAAGGAAATATTGGAGAGACCTCTAGCAGAAACAATGGATATGGAGATGGAGGATAGCGGGAGCGCCAAACCTCTTATTGACCCTGATTACAAGACCATTGAAGAGGGTGAGATGTTGGTCACTCCTGGAACCCATAGCAGCAAGAACCCCCCCAGATGGGCTGCAAGTAAACATAAATCGACCAGCAAGATGGTTTCTCAAACTGAGCCTTATTCCAAAAAGAAGAAGTTGGTTGCTAAAGACTATGGTACCAAGACCTTGGACCATGAAATCAAATTGGATATTCCTCTTCATGTCCTGAAGGAGAAGCAGGGGACTCTACCTAAAGATGTGGATAGTTTCTTACAAAAGGAAAGTACTCTGATGAATCTGGTGATGGAAGCGACTAGAAGCCAGGAGAATTGCTGGAAGTGGGTGGGGAAGGAGATTGATACCCTCAAAGAGGGGATTAAGGAGATAATTGATATCTTCACTAATTCACTTGAGCCTAATAAAATGGAGAAGCTCATGATCATGACCCAGAAGCTTTCCCATGATGTAGAGATAATCAAATATAATCATGAGCAAAAAATTGAGAAGGTTGAGCAGTCTATGGAAGAGATCAAGAATAACCTTAAGAATCTGGTTGACATAAGCGAGGAGGCCATGAGAAATAATATGGAGGGGATAGAAAAGATCAATGCTATGGTGGCGGAGTACAGATCCAATTCTATTGACAATGATTATCCTGGTGACAGTAATAGAAAGAAAGATCTAGGTGGTGAAGACTCTGTTGTCAGTGGCAATAAAACTATGGGCCCTAGTTCCAGGACCAGAAGCAAGAGAAACAATAAGGGTACCTCCACATTAATTATGGAGGAATTGGAGGAAATCAACAAGGTTATCACCTAGAAGAACAAGGAGCTGGTGCACTCACTTAATTGAGTGTTTGTCTGTGCTTTGTTTTGTTGTCTGTTGTTTCTTTTTTCTTTTGAGCTTGGTCCAAGGTGTTCCCTTGTTTTGCTGTTGCTTTTTGTTTGGTTGGCTGATGGCCATTTTCTGTTAAAATCTTGGTTTAGGGTCCATGTAAAACCTGTTTATCTTTATAATAACAATGGTCGCAAAAGACCTGGATGTGGATCAATTCCAAAACATGGTGGGACACCTCATAACTCCTCATTACTTATCCTTTTCTGAAAATGATGATGCATCCTTACAACACCCTCATAATGCTCCCCTACATATTGAATTCACCATTCATACAACCCATGTCAAACGCGTACTCATAGATGGTGGAGCTAGCTTGAACATCTGTGCGTTAAGTTTAATAAAGGCTTTGGGATATTCAGAGAATGTAGTAGATCCAAAGAAAAAATAAGTATCAAGGCCTATAATGAAGAAGAGTGTTCTTCTAAAGGGACCGTGGTGTTGCCAATCAAAATAGGGGCAGTGGAAAGAGATACATTGTGCCAGGTTCTAGATTTGAATCTATCTTATAACATTCTTTTGGGAAGACCAAGGATTCATGACATGTAAGCAGTTCCTTCTACATACCATCAGTGTGTTAAGTTTTCTCATAATGGATAAGAAATCACTATAGTAGCAGACTCTAGCCAATATTGCAATAATTTAAAACTGGTATAAGATACAAGAGTTCCACATAATAGAGAAGCAATCTATCCCACCAAGGAAACTCAAGCAATTTTATGGCAGAACTTTGAGAAAAAGATCAAATTGAATGATGAAGGAATGGGAAAGTACTCTTTACCACTTTCACCTAAGTCCTATGGAAAACCTACAAATACTCAACCACGAATCCAATAGAAATTAGTCCAAATGCTTGATGGAGCATTTGTTAGAGCTAGAACACTTTCAGAGGAAACTGAAGACAAGGAAATTCTTAGTTGGTTGTACAAAGATGAAAATGAAACTATAGAAACAATTGCAAAAGTTAGTATTCCCATAGAGAAATATGGCAATGGTTATAAAATCATGAAAAGGATGGGATGTGAAGGAAAAGGACCAATTGGCAAGCGTTAAGAAGGTATTTCAGAACCCATTTATCCTCACACACAATCTAAGGAAGATAAATTAGGACTTGGGTATTCTAAATCAAAACAAAAGCACCACAATTATCAACATCCAAAGTGGATAAAGAAAGCAATCCCTAAAGAAGAACCATGACAAGAAAGGCTACATAAAGCAACAGAAACAATAGACAACAAACAAAAACAAGAAGAATATGAGAGATAATAGGAAGAGCTTGCTATCAAAAGAGAATAAGAATTTTACAAATAAGTCCAAAGAGTACAAGCAACCACAAAACCTGATCAAGATATTCCAAAAATAGTGAAAGAACAAATGGAAAAAATTATTTAAGAACTATTCTCACCATATAACATCCCTCTCAGATATAGTGGTGTGATTCTAGATAATAATTCAAAAACAGATTCAAACGAATATGAATGGAATCCAATACCCATCTCCAAAACTCGAGCTTACCTAGCTTAGGTTGAGTAATGATACCTCCATACAAATATACAAATGGCTGACCATCACCACGAACTCTGTCATGTATCGACTGAGTAACAACAATGTGATCCCAGTACTAGACCTATAGAAGTGTGCATCTAGACGACAGACTCACTCCGCCATCATACACAACCTGATGTAAATCATGATAAAGATGTGCAAGCATGCAAACACCCCATGCATACTAAGTATGATGTTGCATTATGCTTTGCAAAATCCCTCCCCATCCAACAACAAACCCTCGAGATCTCCTATCAGGACAAATAAATCCACCAATCAAGACAGCGAGTATCATTGGGAGAGTATCATAGTGCATAATAATGTCCTCCAATCTAATCTCTCCCCCATCAATGGTCTCATCTCCAAACACTACTCTACATGACTTAGTCCCACCTAGATCCTGGTAATCATAGTGGATGAGCTCGCTAGATATAGGGATTTGGAGGATCTTATAGACATCCTCGAGCATCACACTAATCTCACTAGTGGGTAGGTGAAATGTGTTATGCTCGCTATGCCATCTCTCAGCTAATGCAGTCAACAAACCCCTAATATGTATGATATCTCGCATGTATAAGAGGTGACATAATCCACATGCATCAATATGTCTAATCTCATCCTGATTCAACTCTAGGACTAAATGGCACATAGCCGAGAATTTTTATCGACATTGGAGAACATCTAGTTTCTCCTATTTAATCAGACAAGTTGTCTATCAATCATCTATCCTATCTAATCAACATTTCAATCAAATCTTTTCTATCAAGCAAATCGGGCTATTAATCAAATCATCAACAAATCAAGCTCTTTATCAGAGACTAAATCGGTCTCTTCGAGCTCCTATCAACTCATCAATCAATCAACAATCTAT
The DNA here is from genome assembly GCF_030272615.1 of Cryptomeria japonica. Taxonomy (NCBI): domain Eukaryota; kingdom Viridiplantae; phylum Streptophyta; class Pinopsida; order Cupressales; family Cupressaceae; genus Cryptomeria; species Cryptomeria japonica. The sequence continues at coordinate 266,779,873 of NC_081412.1, forward strand.
CTATCAAATCAAAGCATTGATCATCATCATCAATTATCTATCAATCAGTCAAATTCACACATCAAATATTTCATTAAATTCATCTCATTGAACTTTAGCATTGACAAAATAAAAAAGTTCAACTTTATATAGATGCACAATCTTCCTAAACATTTGCGCTAACCTATTAGACACGGGCACTAAATCAGACGAATGCGCTAAACCAAAAAGCATTTGCGCCAATAGGTAAAAGTGTGAAATCTATCAAATGCGCTAACATACAATACAAATGTGCAAACACATACAACACAAATGCTAACCCTACAAAAGCACTAAAATCTATGACACTTGGGTGTGAACAAAAATGATAAAAGTGCTAAACTAATAAATGTGTTAACCAAATCAATACATGTGCTAAACTACCAAACAAATGCAAGAAAACAATTACATGAAAATCGGAAAATTTTCAAAATATCCTAAATCATTCGAAAAACATGAAAACTTGTACAGAAATAAAAAACATGACTTGGGATAGGTCACTCACCGATGGGTCGTACTCAACAGGTCTCTGGTATCAGCGGATGTGCTCAAATTGATGGCTCTCATACTGGATCACCATCTTGCAAGCTCAACAATCCAATTCTTTTTTCTCCAAAAGTTGACAAAATGCAAACAAGGATAAAATTGATCAAGGTTAATTTTATTATTACCCTTTTTTAATTTTTGAAGGGGTAATTAATGTTTCAAGTGGGCCAATTTTATTTATTTTTCAAAAATGAATTTAATTGAGGGGCCTATTTTCACATCTTTTATATCAATTATCATGAGATTAATCACTCCATCAAATTTTCCAACAATTTCACAATCAATCTCCCGAGGGGGCACACAATCAAGATTTTCATCTTCATTAGAGGCAATATCGAGACTTGATTTAATCTTTGGAACAATGTTGTCTCAACATCTTTCAAGGAGGGGCAAAATGTATACACATAAAATTGGCTATGAGCAATTAAATAAATATTTTATATTTATTTAATAATTATTCTTCCATTAAATAGTTAATTTGAAAAAAATAATTTATTTAATTCATTTCATATTCTTCTATTAATTAATTTAATTGAAATATTTAATTAATTCATTCATTATATCCCTTTATTCTAACCCAATTAATTAAATATCTAATATTTAATTAACTTCTATCTGCTATTCTATAGTCTCATCAATTAAATAATTTCTTAATTATTTAATCTTCCTTTTTCAACTCACCCTCATCTCCACATCATCTTCTTCTTTTCCAACTCATCAATCATGTGGCTAAAGATATTAATATTTTTTTTAATATTGATATGCATCATTATCTTCAAACTTTCAAGTTATTCTTCAAATAATGTTTACGTACACACATTCCTCAACCTCCCTATATTCCCTCCAACCTTCCTACATCTTTGGAGGGAGTTGAGTCCACTTGTCCTCTTATCCTTAAATCTTCTCCAACTATCCTATATTCTTTCAAGTCTTCTCCTCAGTCAAGGTGAGCCTTAGATGACAGTTGGCTTCTCCTTCCACCTTTTCCTCCATCCTATAGGTGTGGGAGGAACATTTTCCACCTTTATCTCTCACATCTCAACCTCTTGCTCATAGCCATGCAAATTGCAAGATTTAATCATGACCATTGATCTCTTCCACCTAAGAAAATGCACTCAAAAATCTATAAATAGAGGTCTCCTAAACCATTTTTAGAACTAATAGCTAATCTCATAGTCAATCAGGAGTCTTTATCTTTGCATCCATGAGTTCATTTGTTTAGAATTTTTAAAATTTCTGAGCAACTTAGCATAAATCATTATCACCATCTGCAACCAAGAATAATGGGGTTAGGACACAATAAGACATAAATCATGAAGGTGTAATTTGTAATACACTAGGTTTCAGGTCCCTGTAAAACCTATTTATCTTTATAGAAAACAATTACATTTTAATTATTTTAAAATTAATTAATTTTTTTAAAAAATTATATAGTTATTTTTAATGTTTTAAATTAATTAAATAATTATTAAATTATTTTAGTTAAATAAAATAACTATTGAATAAATAAAAAATCATACACAAATAGTATAAATTAAATAGTTAAATAATTCTAAAATAAAATAGTTCTTAAGTAAATAAAATAGTTTTAATATATCAAATAATATATATTTTAATAAGATAACTCATCTACAACTAAAATAACTTTAGGTAGAAAAAATATTATAATTATATTGAAATAATTATAACAATCAATTTAACAATGCTATATAAAGCTTGATCTATAGTGAACAATATAAATAAAATAAAATAATTATTAAGTAATTTTATTGTAATATATAATAACCATTTGAAGTATATAATAGTTTAAAAATTCATATATCTATAAAAGTTTTCCATTGATATTGAATATTCTAATTCTATTACATTGTAATCAATTTACATATAATTTAATTAACATATTAAATTATATATTACATAATAAAAGTTAATTTTATATATATATATAAAATTTAACATCAAAAGATTGATGTAAGGTGAATACTAGAGTTGTAAGTTTGATCTATAGTTGTAATAGATTGATGCAAGGTAAATTTGTGGTAACATTAAAAGGTTGTGAATATTGTTTTTGTAAATTTAATTTGTAGTACGTTTAACTTTATTAATATATTTTAAATTAAATTTGTTTCTCACAATAAATATTTAATTGATTAGTTAATTTTAAGTTTGGTAACATAATTGACTTTGTGAAAATGAGATTGTGATAATTTTCAGTTTCTATAATTAATTGACTTTAAGTTGTATAATTAGATTCTTTAAAATGTAGTTGAAGTTGGCATCATCAAAAAGATAATGTGATAAGTTCAAAGTTATATATAAAACATAACGTAGAAAAAAGTAAAGTATGCATGCGCATGACAATTAAGAAACATGTATAAACCGTAATTATCAATGATATTGAATTAAGTGTGCACATGCATAGAAGTAAATCCTTAGTATGAGTTATTACGTATTAAATTAACATGCAAATGCATAATTAACTAATTGGAAATTAAATAAGATCATGCATGCATGCGAAAAGAAAACTAACAATAGAAAGTAAGTCATGCATGTTAGTGGGCTAGTAGCTTAGTAGGTTTTTTTCCTTTCTTTCTATTAGTTACACTGCATGGCGACTTCCACTGGCAGGAATGGAACCATATGCATTCATGTAGAACTAACAACCCATTCTGGTTGTACTAACTACATGTGTTATGGCAGAGAGAAAAATAAATAAAATTGATGGCCATCATTATCCTATTGGGGAGGTGAAGAAAATCACCCTTCCCTGGTTAGCCCATAACAAACACCCTATTCTAAAAACATCCCTCATAGACAAGAATCAAAATTAGCCCCTCTCAGATTAATTAATTCATTATTGTTTTTACTTATTTCTCATTCTTTTCCTATTTTGCAATAATTATTATTTAATCATTAAAATTCTTTCTTATACTCAAAATCTAATCAATTCCCTCTTAGATAAAAATAATAATTTTCTTTAATAAATCTTTAAATTAAAATTAAGATTTCAAATAAATAATTTCTATCTACAATTATTTTATTCTCCTCTTAACCAATGCTCTATTTTATTTGCAAGTAATTAAACATAAATAATTAATTTAACCTATTTTAATCCATTTCCATAAATACACAAAAATAATTCCAAAAATAATTCTAAATCCTTCACTCTCATATAAAAAAGGTCAAAATAAAATGCACATAATAGGGTTTGAACTCCTAACCTGATGTTCGTAAAAATATACTCCAGATTTGAAAGCAACGTTCACGGATAACCAATAAACTATACTGCTAAGTTTTCATAACCAGACAATTGACATGGAGAAATTATTAAAAGTAAAGGGACTGGCAGGAGAGACCAAATCATAGAGGGGTTTTATGGCTGAGAGATGAGCGCGACAGAGGGGAGTAAGGCATGGCAGGAAGAGGAGTTCTCTGCATAATTTTTCAACGCCTTTCCCCTCCCTCAGAATTTGGTAGTGCTGAAGAAGGTTGGGCAAGTGGAAAGAAAAGCGTGGTGGGGATTCAACTCTCCCACCTCATAGCTCAACGCCCTTTCCCCCAATTGTTTCCAATTTGCCAACGCTGCTACTAGCAAGGGAGAAAAGGTATGGCTAGGGCGTGATAAGGACAACAACATGGGGAAGACATCGGCTGGTGTGGAGAGGAAGGCGTGGGGAGTCCCTTCTCTCCCAGTCCCAAACACTACGTCCTTCCCCTCCTGCGGAGACAACGTGGTAAGGGGGAGAAATGAAGGAGTAAGGTTTGAAGCAACAATATCGCCCTCCTCTCTGGTTTCAAATTTTCTATAGTTGCCGATGATAAGGAAGAGGGAGGCGTGACAAAGAAGTAGGGAGAAAGACGTGGGTGCCCCAATCACCACGCCCAAACACATCGCCCCAAACAAATTAATAATTCTGCAAATTAATACACTAATGCTCTGAGGAAAAATAAGGACGTGAGAAGAGTGAGATGAGAAGGCGTGGAAGGAAGACGTAATTCTAGTCATCCCAAATCGTTTCCCATCTCATTATTTCCTGCAGAAAATACCGAGTCAGAAGCTGAAAAAGGTGGCGTTGTTGTTGGGCTGGCTTAACTAGCACACACTAAGCTTTGACTGCTTAGGTGGCTGGTGTGGGCCCATACCTTCTCCCAAATCTGTTCCGTCTATTTCCGTTCAGCACCGTCCGTTAATGTTTGAATTCAAACATAATCCCGCCTAACGATTCCCATTTATGTCGCCGTTGTCATGGAATGGTTTTATACTGCTCGAGGATTTTTATAGGGCTGCACAGCATAGCCCGGTAATTGTCAGATATCATAGTTGGAAACGCTGTGCTAGAGATTCAATCAAAATGTGGAAGCACAGACAAGGTGCGTGAACGGTTTTACTGAATTTCTCGAAATAATATGGTCTCATGGAACGCTGTGATTGCAGGGTATCAAGAAGATCCGTTCCTTGAAAAGGATTTAGACGATTTCAACCAAATGCGATGGGCAGGTGTAAAGCCAGACACCGCAACCTTTGCCAGCATCGTCTCAGCCTCTACGAAAATGGGAGCTTTGGAACAGGGGATGGACATCCATCACAGTAATTTTTTCAGACCTTGTAGCCGCGATTGCCTTGACTACCCTTTTAAACATCCGTGCAAAATGTCTAAGCATAGACAAGGGACATGAACTGTTTGACAGAAGGCCATGATTGCCAGGATACGCAAAATCTAAAAGCATATGAAACACACCTAAACTATTTGACAAAATGCCTCAGAGAAATGTCTTCTCATGGAATGCCTTGAATGGGATATTAACATAAGATACCCTAGAAACAACAGTGTATTATCCACATTTCAAAATAAGACCATGGGGAGATTCTTAAAAATCTGAATAACCACTTGCTCCATTTCTTCTTGTGCAAAACAAACACTCTCTCATGTGCTTCCACCGTGACCTACCCAATAGTTGTAAAGGACAGTGTTGTTCATTTGTCTCTTTCTTATCATAAGGACTGTTTCTTACCAGTCAATCCAGTCATACGTACTTTTTTGCAACAATCAAGCAATATTATAGTTCAAATTTTGCTCAGAGATTTGATTTTCTTACAAATCCTCCATAAAAAACCTTGGAGAATGAGATGGAAGCAAAATCACAAATTAATGAAATGAAATTGCAAGGCTTCGAAAAGCAACAATTTAAATGCATTAAATAAACATAAATATTCCACCCATACTTCTCATGCCACTACTATTTGTATTTTTAAATCTTTAATATACTAGTGAAACAATTTGATCGGCTTAAGAAGAAAGTGGGTGCTATCCTTGCAACTTTGACTCAATTACATTAAATAGATGTTTCTTATGAAAAGAAGGATTGAATGGCTCTTAATGAACTCACCAAGGATCAAGTATTGCTAGGTGCATGGCTCCAACATCTTGAAAAGGTATGAGATCGAGATCATGTTTTGGGTGAATTTGGCGGAATGGATGCCCTTTAGTTCTTGTCTCTTATGATAACTCTTGTTCTCCACCAATAAAGAAAGAGAAAGATAATTTCATTCTTCCATATATTTGAAAAAAGGGAAATTTTCATCTTTATTATCCAAAGAAGAATAAAAAAGCAACTTTTAACAATCCCAATGCTAAATGATTTGATGGCACAACTTCATGGATCAAATAGTTTTTATAGGGTATTTATAATCTTATCGTTTCCTTTAATATTTGTGTTGTGTTGATTTTTTATTCCTTAGGCTCAACTAATTCTTTTCTATATCATTTCATTAAAAAAAATTGTGGGATATTCCATCTATACTTTTTTGTGTAATGAATCTTTAATTTATAATGCCTACAAAAGATTGGTTTTGCCGAAATTCCTATAAATAAATTATAGCTACCTATATTAAATTCTATATTTGATTAGCATTTGGACAAATATCTCCTTATCTATACCCTTCATAAATCCTTAAATCTCTCTACACAATTGATTGATCTAAGAGTGAAATATCAATTTACTTCAAGACTGTGTATTATCACTATTCTTGAAGAAGAGTATAAATTCTAAATATATTGAAATTTAATGGATTTTAAGATCTAACAAATCAAAAAAATTGACCATTTTTCAAGAAGAGGCCTACACTATTTGACATCCTTGGTCCTCCATTAAGAACATTATCCCTTTCCATTTTATTAGGGAATTTTACTAGAAAGAATCCACTTGAGAGGAGTTTTAGTGTATAAGAATCCCTTATTTGATTTTCAATTTAATTTTTCATTTTCCTTTTGTAGGATAGGAGCCAATAAATTTATAATTCAAACAACTTATTTGAAAGATGAATTTCATTCTCTAGGCACAAATTATTAGATCGGGATCTTTATTGATGGAATGGAATTATTGTTAATTTTCCCTAGCCTCATTTGTTCCTTTTAACGTTGATTTCTTTTCTTGAAAGGTGAAATATTCCTTAGTCTATTTAAGAACTATTTTGATGGACATTATTAAAAATATATTTTTGTTGAGATAATATGATTGATTATTAAAAAAAATATTGACATTCTTTTCTTTCCTATTTGCCACTCATGATATTCGAATATTCTTTTTATATAAGTGTACTTCTTAGAAAGATTCTTCTTGCCTTTTTGTGCACCTTTTCTTGGAATTTTCCCTAACCATTGTTAGGTTATTTCTCAATTAAATTTATGATCAAATTCATGGTGATTATGTTAATGATGATTTACCAAATTCTCAAAATTGGTTCATAATTTGTTGCTCCAATTCACTCACATGTGGTTTCTCACTATTTCATTTAGAATATTTAAATTATTTGTATAGTTAAATGGAATGTCTTAAGAATGCATTACATATTAACATGTTATAGTCACTATAGTTTATCACTATTATTATTTAAGTTTTTAGAGTCATTTTTCATCAACTTAGAGACAATCTATAATTGGTTAGAGAGATTACTAGAAATATTTTCATAATAAATATGCCCTCAATCATAAACCCAATTAAATTGAAAAGTTGCACATATTATGTTTCTATCATTCCTAAATTTATGCTTCATTAAACTAGTATATTAAATGGTTCAATATAGTGCATAATTAAGGATGATTAGACTCCATAAACCTAATCATAAAATTAGCATGCATTAGGTATTTATTATCTTTAATTTGACATGTGATATGGCCAATAAAATTATTTGTTTAACCAAGTGTTCAATTGCAACAAGCCCTTTATATATGAGTAAGGGAATTTGTTATATTTTATGAAATAGTATGTTAAAAATGTATAATACCTCAATTGTTATCATTTAAGGAAATGGAGTTACATTAACTAAAACTTAATTTAAAATTAAAGAAATAATTAGGTGAAATTTGAGTACCATGACACATCATGATAAATGAAATGAATAGCAGTATTCTTTTGGTCTAGCTTTGAAACTTTAAGCATATGAAAGTGGCATTAATTTTTAATGCATTTTATGCTTTTATTTAAATTTTAAATAAAAATATTATGTTATATTTTAAATATTGACACTTTTCTTTAATAATTAAAAAAGAAAAAAAAATATATTCTCGAGATATATTCTCTTCTCTAGAACATTATATCTATTTGTTAATTTTAAAAATAATATTGTTTAGATAATAGATTTAAAAAAATCATAAATAATAATAAATGTAGTATTAAAAATGAAAATGGGAATATATAATTAAACAGTTCAGGTGCGTTGTCTATGCTTCCACATTTTGCATACGTTTGCCAGAACATTTCCAACTGTGGCAGCTCACCGCAATCGTCGTTCCTTGATGCCAGAGCTCCCATTTTGGTGCAAATCAAAAGAATGCTGGGCAATTAAAACTGCCCCTGGGCTGTCGTCAAACATGTACCAAAATCCACCGTACCTACTAGGCGGGAGGAATGTTTGAATTTGAATGCTAACGGAAACGGGACAAACAGGAACGGATGCTGGCAAAAGGAATGGGCCCACACCAGCCACACTAAGCGGTCAACGCTTAGTGTGTACTGTTTAAGGGTGGCCGTTGTGGTTAGGCAAGGAGTTAGGGAGAGGAGGTGGCGTGGAAGGTGGTTGAAGAGTGTGGTATAAGATGTTGTCCTCACCTCGCCCTTCCTCCATATTCCTGCAGACTCCTTAGGCGTGAGAGATAGCGTGGAACGTATTTGAGCAGCCCCACTCCTATCGCCTTCTCTCCCTCCCATCATGCCATTCGATTTGGGAAATGGGAGCTGGGGGTGATGATTAAAGGAAGAAATGATTCATTCAGGCAGGGGTAGGTAGACAAATAACGACATAACCCTATACAGATCAATATAAAATGGTGAAATCAGCTGGGTGATCGGTGGAGTATGGAGAGGAGGCGGCGCTATGAACGGGAATCAAATCGGCTGGCAAGGAGATCAGGCAAAACCCACAATTTGAAAATCGCCCATATCACCCATGGTGCTTAAGCTAGGAGTATGATCTTATAACCAATTTACACAGGTTAGTTTCAGACAACACAGAAACTTTAACAAAAATATCTCAACACAAGCGTATAAGTTTTATAGGAGAAATAACTAAGAAGGCGAAAGACACAATTACTTGCAATTACTGATGATAGGTATCGATAAAAGAACAAACAGCTACGTACTCCCCAAAGATTTCCCACAAGGATTTTCAGCCAAATTGGACTTTTTTTTTCACATGCTCAGATTACAGCGACAGATTACTAATTCTCGCGAAAGATGATTGTCAAATATGATGGATAATCCGATATTTATAAATCTTGAGGCTAAGTTTGGAGTAATGCATGAATAGAAATAATTTTACAATTTCTATTGCCTGATAAATGAGTTTATTAATTTTATATTTAGAAAAACTCAAATAGTTGTAATTATATATATATTTAATGCATGACTTTAGCTTTCATTCTCTAATTTTGAAAAATCAATTATTATTTAGTCTTTTATAAATTTTCGCATGATTATATTCTAATTTAAAATATAAATTTGATAAAGTAGGTGAAAAAATTAATAATCTGGGTAGTAAAAATAGAACTAACATTTTGTTTTTTTCTAGCTCTAACAACTAATCAACTAGTTAGATTTTTATATTTTTTATTTTATTCTCTACAAAAAGTGTTGCTAAAAGTGCTTATGCCTGGCTCCATCAAAGGCTAAATATATGCATTATATAAATATTGCATTTTTTCTACCCCTCTGGTAAACCCTAGTCCTAAGCATAATACTTTGACCTCTCACCAAAATGCTAAACCACCTTGCACCGAGGGAAAAAGAAATGCATTTCCTTTATGATGATACTATGTCCTCATCAAAGGCCAAATCTATGAAAAAACCCTTCTAGGACCACCTAAAAAGTAAAAATTAATTCTAGATCATAAAGCACCCATTGATTGTCAAATTGGGCCCAAAAAATCTATCGTCGGCCCCTCAAAACAAAGGAAAATTTATGGCTAATTTCTCTATCACAAATTAAAAGGTGAATTCAAATAAAGGGAAATCTCTATAAAATAAGCTTGAGAGAAGCTCCATGTTTCCCAACACCCCCTCATTAGCTATATATATTTCAAATGGGGAGAATGTGAAGGATGAGGCTACTATGTCATAGGGAGAAAGAAGATTAATGAGGCTAGTTAAACTCTCAATAAAAGCCAAAATTGCCTTGTCTTTTGAGAAGACTAGTCTTAAGGATGAGAAAGAGGATAATTCTAGTGGCCCTTCTTCTATCGAAGATGAGAGTGAAGAGACTACCAAGGAACCACAGGACATGACCCCTAAATATTTCTTATAATGCTTCCCTCCTTATAACACCCCATCTAGAGAAGCTTTGGAAGGTTTGAAAATACACAAAACTATAGAAAGGAATGGGATGAAGAGTCAAAAGATAAAGGAGTTACCAACAAAGAACATAACTAGTAGATTATATCTTTTGAGATAGAAATATTCATTCTAGGATAAAAAATATCAAAAACTCCATAGAATGAACTATGCTAATAGTAGGAAAAAATTACATCCCTTGAAAAGAACATGGGAAATATTTTGAAAATCACTAATGCTCTAATGTGAAAGATGGTGGTGGGATCAAAGATGGAGAAGAGAGATAGAAAGAAGTGAAAGAAAGATAGATAGGCTGACTATAAGAAAGTCAAAGAGACAACCTCTGTGATTGGAAGGGAGGTGACATTGGAAAAGATGGTTGGAGATTGGGATTTTGTGTATTAGAGTCCCTTTTGTTATCTATTTTGGCTATTTTTTGTTTTTTTAATACCTATTTTATCTACTATTGTTTTAGTTGTTGTTTCTTGACGAATCTATTTTTTGATTATACTCTCTCTATATATAGTTATTTTGTCTAATTTTTAGTTATGTTTTCTAGCATGTCTTTCATGCCTTTCTTGTTATTTTTTGAACTTTAGTGATATGATCTATATGGGTTGGGCGTGCTTACTTATCTTAATAAAAATAGCGAGCTCTAATATTTTCATATTATTGTCAAATATTATGACTATTAAAAATGCATAGATTATATTAGTAGTATTATTTTAATTTAATTATAGTTACTGTAGATAATATATTTTCACACTACTATAACTAAATGTTATATTTTCTTTGTAACTACTCAAAAAAAAAAAAGATTAAAAAAATGATCATAACTAAATTACTCAATTATACATTAAAAAACAGATAACTCTCTAACATTAAGACCATTACAACAACTATTAATTAAATTGAATTAAAGAAAAAAATAAGCACCGAAATAAAATTTAAAAATAAAATAAAACAGACTATTTTCAATACTTCACATCCATTCTTAACATTTACAAAAATCATTCACTAATGCATAAATGTTCATACTACCCTAGGCACCATTAATCTAAACTTTGAAGACTAAATAAATTAGTAATAAAATCCATTGTTATATATAAAGATATGTAATTGTATTGAACTTTAAAAAGAACTTCTGTTTTTTTCCAAAATTTTATAAAAAAACAAACTTTGCATTTATAGCTATATAATTACTTTCTTAAGTATCAATGCAAAATATTTGTATCAATTTATATTGTATAATATGACTACCTATATGAATGTGACCATTATGATTATCAATATGATTTAATTTTTCTTCTCGAAATTATTATTTTAAATGAAATTTGGTTTATTAAATGTATCGAATTGAGATTTGATGTGTCATTTAAAATACCATTTAGTTATAATTTTATATATAAATAAAATAAAAAAATTACATGAATGTACTATTACATTTTAAGTTATTTTAAAATTATTTATTTTTCTGTTTTAATTATTAAATTAATTTTTAAATATTATATTAATTAAAATAAATATTAAATAATTTGTAAGTAAATAAAATAACTATTGAATAAAAAATAATATAAATAAATAATTAAATAATTCTAAAATAAGGTATATCTTAAGTAAATAAAATGATTTTGTTTTCGGACATGTAGTGTCGCAGTTAAAACACATTGTTGGTGAAGCGACCACCAAGGTTCAAATCCCCGTTGGGCCATTGTGCTCGCAAGCCTTGTGTCTTCGCTGGGCTGTTGTGCTCACGAGTTTGAACAAGTGAAGTGTAAGGATGAGGTCCCCCGATTGTGGCCTCACCGGTTCATAGCTCTAAGTCAAAAGTGTTTCAGTTTCATGTGGAGTCGAAGGGCATGTCATGCTAGTGTCGCCGGTCACATTAAAAAGTTTACCAGACATTAAAAAAAAAAAAAGTAAATAAAATGATTTTAATTTATCAAATAACATTTATTTTTATAAGATAAATCATCTACAATTAAAATAACTTTAGGTAGAAAAAAGTATTATAGTTATATTGGCATAATTATAACAATCAATTTAACAATGTTATATAAAATATAATCTATAATGAATAATAATACATTTTTTTAATTTATCAAATAACATTTATTTATATAAGATAAATCATCTACAATTAATATAACTTTAGGTAGAAAAAAATATTATAGTTATATTGACATAATTATAACAATCAATTTAACAATGTTATATAAATTATAATCTATAATGAATAATATAATTAAAATAAAATAATTGTTTAATGATTTTATCGTAACATATAATAATAATTGAAGTACATACTAGTTTAAAAATTTATGTATCTATATAAAAAAAAATTCATTGATTTTGAATATGCTATGTATATTATATTGTAATCAAATTATGTATAATTTAACTAACATATTATATTACATAATACAAGTTAATATTGTATAAATAATACATTCTAATCATTAAATATATAATTTTATTAATATATTAAACTATTAATTTGAACTTCAACTATTATTTTAGGAATATAAATATGAAACTTAAAATAAATTAATCAATAGAAAGTAAAAATTATCACAATCTCATTTTCACAAATCAATTATGCTATCAAACTCAAAACTAATAAAAAAAACAAGCTTTAACTTAAAATATATTAATCAAACTTACAACTATAACATCCACCAACCTTTTAATATTATCATAAATTGACCTTTAACACCATGAAACTTACAACAATAGTATTCACCAATCTTCTTTTAACATTACAATAGATTTACCTTACATCAATCTATTGACGTTAAAATTACAAACCTACCTCTGAACGAGCCAACACAACAAACATTTTTATTATGTAATAAGTAATCCCAACATTGAAGTTATTGAGAAAACTATAGCCTTAATTATGGATGTAACCTCGCCACCTCTCATGTAAAGACATTTTATTCCTCTGCAAAAGGTCTGGAGGCAAGGGAGCAGAAGATGTAATCGTCTAACAACCTTTACAGGTTTCAGGAGCGATACCAAGTCGAGAACCAGCAGTGTCATACACCACTCGGAAGTTGCGTTGCTGGAAATTCCCCAATATAGATACTCCTGAACCCGAGGAGCTCTTAGGAGGTGCAGCCAAAGCCAAGCATATCACCGACCCCTGCGCACTCGTGCGAATTAAATAATTAGTGGGCGGCAGAGGCACGTCCACATTCTTATCAAAATGCAACGTGATCTGAGGCACCTCCACATCCCCCGAAGGAAAATTGAAGCACGCATCGAAGATCGAAACCGAAGCGGCTCGACTGAGCTTGGAGAGATGGCGAACGAAAGAGTCTCTCACAGAACTGTAAACGGGTTCCGCCAGCCGAGTGATAGTTGTTCCCGAATCTATAATTGTCCCTTTCCCGCTTGACTGCTCCATCGCCGCTACAGCCACGCGGTCTTTGCCAACCGACACTCCGTTTAACCCCACGTAATAGAACGAAGGATTTGCAGAGTTCGTCAAGAGAGACGTAAACTGCAGTCCGGAGGATGAAAGCGCGGATTTACCGAGTGCAAGGCAACCCGTAGACGTGGAAGACGGGATACAATAAGAGAAGGTTTTCTGGAACAGATTGGCCGTCTGTGAAACAAACGAGATCGACTCCCTGCCAAACCCGACCAAACCGGGCGCAGAGGTGATAAGACCTCGCCGAGATTTGGCGCAGCCGAAAACAAATTCCGGCATGGACTGCGAACCCACGGCAAGCGAGTCCGTGGAGAGCAGCTGGGTTACCTGTGAACCATCGCCGTAGGTCTGCGTAATGCTGCAGTTGTAATTCCCGCAGGTTTGAGTGCTGCCCAGTGCCTGGCACGTCTCTGAAGAGCAGCTCAGGTATTTGAAGGTGGATGACTTGGAAGGGTCGAACACGTCCCCTGAGTCGCAGGGAATCCAGGTGATGTCACTGCCCGTATCGACCAACGTGTACAAGTTCTGCTGGGGCGAGCCGAAGCCCAAATTGATTACGTAGTCTCCGTTCTTTACAGTCAACGGAACGTCGGCGTCCTCTTGTGTGGTAAAGCTTGTCGCTGCTCCCGTTATTGCGCGGTAGCGCTGCTCGTCGCCCTTTATTGACTCCAACAGCGTGGTCAGCCACGTTGATTTCTTGTTGCGGAAAGGGGAGCACTTGGCTTGGACATGCATGAGAGGAATGCTTGTGCTCGATTTCCTTGGCTGAGCCGCAGAGCAGTCCTCCTCCTCCTCCTGTGTGTCCTCGCCACTGAATAGTAAGGGACTTACTTTTACAGTCTTCCTGCTCTGGGCTACACCACTGGCTAATAGCAGAATAAGGAAAAGATGGAGTGTTGTCATCTCTTCCTAGATAAGCAATCCAGAAATGGATGATGATTTGTGAAGAGGAAACGAGTTGGTGATTGATATATAGCATAGAACAGCGTGTTGTGGACGGAATTTTAAGGTCTTTGATGGAGACCATAATTTGTTTTAAAATGCCAGTCTTCAGAAACAGTTGTGTATAATTATTGTGGACTAGACTTGAAGATTTGAGTCTTGCCACTGATTGCGGTGGAAGGTTCCGGCGACATGCGTTGTTTGACAATCCCATGGGAATTGAAGAATATCTTTGCTAAATTCTCGCATTCAAATACAGTGGAAGTTTCGCTCATTTCTTCTATTTGTCAATCACTCTCCTGTTTGCATTAGAAATTGTTTTGTCTCTTGCTGGGAAATATCCAACTACACAATCTCAAAGGAAAAAAGTGTTAATTTTTTATTTTTTTTGGTCTAAAGTTTTTTAGTGCGATTGGATAAGAATTGATTTCATTTTATAAAGGCGGCTAACCAGTCTTCTTTACGATTTTTTCTTTCCTTTAATATTAAATTATTTTCAAGGTTATTACTATAATATACGGTGAAGGTTCGACTAATATTGTTATAACCAATTTGAGAGAGTTTTATTGTAATTTTGAATACCATTATTTTAGTTCTATATCTTTATTTTTCTATTATTGTATCTTTAATAATGTAGCATATTTTAAAATATAATTAAAATGGTTTGTTTAACACTTTTAGTAATAACTACAAACATATCTAATAACTATGACTATAAGTATATATAAATAATCATAAAATGAATTTCAATAATAAAAAAATCTCATAAATACTGAAAATTATATAATCATTAAAATATTAAATCATTTTATAATATATCAAAACAATAACTATAATTCTCAATAATAATTACAAGTAAAATAAGTCATGAATTAATTTATCAAATATACAATTTACTCACTCTAAACTCTAATTGTTGATAGCAAAGGTATTTGAAATTACACTTTGAAGAAATCATTTTTCTCCCTAATCGTGAATATATCATAAAGAACTTAAACAAATAATCCAAAAGTATGAAGAACAAATAAGTCTAATATTTACATTCTAAGTTCATTTCTCATTTCTTTCACATAGACATGTCATCCAATCAATAGTCCATACAACTTTACCAAAACGGTCCACTTTTGTAAAACACATTTGCAACATCAATAACACCAAAATAAAATTACTAGTTAACCAATAATTTACAAGATGTTATAATGAATATATTTAAGCACCTAGAATGCATTTAAACACAAAATACATGTTGCCTTGACTAGTAGAATATACTAACAAATTGGGCCACATGACTTTAAAATATAGAAGAAGTAAAGGGTTTATTTCTATGTAACCTAAGGAGCTTATTCTAATAAGATCACTAAATTCATGTGGTGTAGTGTATATAGAAAGGAAAGAAACCTTACATTCTCAAGCCAACATATTTTAAGGGAACAATAACCTCCCAGGTGTTGGACGTGATGTAGGAAAATATGATATTAGGATGTAATTATTTATGAAAAAAATTATCTAACTTGTTTTATTTCAACCTAATACAAATATTACAATGGTAGTCGAAGTAGTCAATTTTCATTGAAAGTAAAATAATTAGGTGTAGTGGAAGATTTAAGTTGATTTTTTATCATTTTCTTACTTACCAAACATCTTGTAACTATATTGGTCACACATCACTAAAGATTCATTAGATCAAAGTTGAAAAACCTATGAGCTTATTAAGACATTATGTTTGAGTAATCAAGTTAAAGAATGCATCACACAACCAAAATTATTTTCTTGGAACACTCATAGCTAACAAAACACAATCTACATCACTTCCCAAATTTATGCCCAAAAAATTGACTTTAAAAACTCAAAAGACAAGACCGTGCAACTCCCAAACCCCCAAAGATATAGCTTGATCCACATCTTAATAAATGACTTAATATTTTTAGATATCCTACCATATGATTTGATCTCTCTAAAATGACCTACCTAAATGCGTAATCCTCTAAGAATGACTTGACTTTGAAAAAAAAAATTGATTCCTTACATTTTTCTCATGTTTAATCTAATTCATTTTATATATTTAAAAAAAAAAAATTAGTAAACAAGAAAATATATAGCAACCTATTTCTAAATTCAATTTCCCAAAACATATCTCTAAATTCCTACCATAAACTATATTCAAGATTTAATTCAACTTTTACCTAATGAATTTGACAAAGTCCATAATCTAGAAGAATTTTAATTATTGGCTTGGCGTTACATGCAACCGGCATGGTTATTGTTAATCGCATATGCCAAGGGAAGGAAACCTTTGCTAAAGTTTTGCATACGACAAATTCCTCATATTTCTTCTATTTGTCAATCAACCCCTCTTTCGTTCGTATTTGAGATTATGTCTCGTGCCGTGCAATTAAAAATAATAATTGTTACACTTAGAAAGCTATTATTTTAATTTAAAAGTAAAAGTTTATTATATACTTTTTAAAATTCATATCATAATATAATTACAATTTGACAACTGATTTTTTTGTTTGATATAATTAGTTTTCAAAATTATTTATAAATATATATTTATTTGATTATGTAATCATATGGGACCATAATGTTAATAACCACAAATGAGAAAATTTATTCAATGAACTTTTTTTTTATTAATTTGTCATAAGGAATACTATTGTATTTTTGAGATTCAATTAATCAATTGTTTTGCACCAATCAAAAGCGATTATTGTTTTTGTTTTTAAAATAAAAAATTTATAAAGTTGAGATTTATATTTTTAAACTTAATATATTGTTGAACTTATTTATCTACATTATGATTGGTTTAAAAATTTTGGTTTGATAGAAGCAAATTTTTAGGAATGATAGGTTTCTTAGATTTTTATTTTATTTTGTTATATTTTTAGGTTTGAAATGTAATGGTGGGAAAAAGATGAGTGATAGATCAAGAGGAAAACTAACCCTTTCCCTCAAAGAGAGATGGGAGTTTCACTTATTGAATACCCTTCAAACACTTTTTACCATTACATTAGGAAGATAAGGGATAATTCACTAGATTCAATCTCCACGCAAAGATGATAGATTGAATTCTAAATGAATTAAGAATGTTAGGATGATCCCTTCTTCCATGTTTGAAATGGAAAGGAATTGATTGAAGTATGTAGTGCAAAAGTGACAAAGAATCGATTATAACTTGAGATCTGAATATGGGAAGAGGCTGTGCACTTGGATTTGATAGTAAAATGTTGAGACGAAGTTGCCTTGCAAAATTGATGAAAATTTGTCTCGACCGTGGCGGGACTGTACGATGTCCTCCGAAAAATCCACGAAACGAAAAGGGTTTTTCCACCTCTGTAAATGAAGTCCGAATCTGAAATTATAGCTATGTACCTACAACCTACACATAGAAAAGAGAGGGAAATGTGTTGGGATTGGGGATTTGCCTTTAGATCAAAACCCAGTTTTGGAATTAACCAAGTAATGAAAGAAAGTACTTGCAAGTAGATGTAAATGAAAGACTAAATTGTAGATCACCTCAAGGGAGGTTGTAGTAGAAATGTTGATAGAAATGCTTGTATGAAATTGTATGTTGAAATCAATCTCCTCTTCAATTGTTGAATCCTTGACTTGAATGCAACACCTAGCCTTGAAGGGAGACTTGAGAATGCTCAATGCTGGAAAAGATTGCTTGAATGCTTGATCACTTATGCAACTTGAATCTCTCCAACTTCGACCTATCTATCCTCTTGCAAATGAGAGAGTGAATGCCCCCTTAAATACATGTTTGAAGGATTGGAATTTCATCACGTGCCGACATCAGGGAGATTTCCCACTCACTGCACAACCCACAATGCATGCTCTAAGAAGATCCTGCCCCAAAATAGGGCAGGGACAGGGGCATGGCACCCCTGTCTTGGGAGGAAAAGGGTGCCACACCCCTATCCAAGGGGGGACAGGGGCACCACGCCCTTGTCCTACCCCTTTCTCTAGGGCAAAGTGCGGACAAAGTGATGTGGAGGCCAAGGAAGAAGTTGTTTTCGCAAGCCAAGCATTCTCTGGTCTCCGATCAAGTTAGAAGATTCGAGTTCACGTGCGTGAAGACCCTAATGCAATCGTAAATTGTTAGGGTCGCAATTTTATGACACTAGACACACACACACGCACACATATATACAATTAAATTTACAAATGCTTTTATATAGATCAATTTTTTAATTTTAATTTATATAATTAAGCCAAATCATTTGAGGGCTAGTGTTTCTAGAGTAATTGAGCATGGTTGTAATAGGAGAAATAGGGAGGGAGAGAGAGAGAGAGGGAGAGAGAGACTATAATGTCTAAAGGTGGCTAGTGATGAAACTAGAGCAAAAAATGTCATTCAAAGCCAACTATCTTAAGAGATCTTTTTGTATTGATCTTAATAGACATAATATTATTTTAAAAATAAAATTACTAACTTATTTTATATAAAATATAAAAAATGAGGCAATTTAATTTATACTATATATAAATATATTAGATTATATTTAAGAAGTTCTATTATAAAATATATTATAAAATAATAAATAATTATAAACATAATATTATTTTAAAATAAGTTTATATTTTATAAAGTGTGGGACATATTCTCCAAGTATTTCTTGGTTCTCTCCACAAATTACATCTTATATACAACTTGAGATGGCCTATTTGTGGAGAACTTGCGTTCTTGAAAGAGAGGTCACAAGTGCTTTTGTTGTTGAGAGTGATTTTTGAATTCATGCATTTAGATTTTTAACACTCACCCTAAGTTTCACTTAAGAGGGGTGTTAGAGTGAATTTATCTTTTAGTTATTTTTTTTATAACTAATTATTCTTTATTTCTTAAGTTCACTTAGGAGTATTTATTTTTGTTTAGCTAGAGTTGAGCTTTATTTAACTCCTCATGCTTTCACTTTAGTTATCCTAAATTTAGTTTTGTGTTTTCTTTCTAATAACTCCATTGTACAATTGTTATTTATCCTATAATTATATATTCTTTTCTTTTGAGTATTATAGCATTCATTTGTGCAGCTCTCATTTGTGGAAAGTATTCTTGTTTTCCATTTGATTTTGAAAGTACTTGTGTTGCCAAATTCAACATGGTATTAGAGATTAATCTTCAATTAGACATGGTATCAAATATTTGAGACTTCAACATGGATACATGCTTAGACACGTGGAAGATACATTAGAGGATCTTGACATTTCAAAATTATTCATGGAGACTCTATAAGTGCATTGTAATATTTTTATTTTTAAATAATACATTAGGTGTGGATTCTTTTGGAGATTAGGTTTTTCCCTCTCAATACTTTTTGGAAGGGACATCTTGGGTTATCTTGTGGTATGTCTTTGACCTTTGCATATGATTATTCTATAAGCTTCCATACATGATTTTCTGTCGTAGGGTTATGTAGGGAATGGTTTGATCATCTTGTATGATTTCCCTAACACATCCATTCCAAAATAGATAATTTTTTAATACTAAAATGATTGTATCCATTTAAGTTATGGAGAATTAAACTAGATATAATATCTTAACCATCCCATTAAATAAATGGAAGACTTGTTAATTTGAGTTATAGTTCCCTATCACAAGGTTATATTCTTCGAATATTAATATAAAGTAAGTCATCTAATGGTTTTCAACGTCCATAAAAAATGCTAAACAAAAGCATAGTAGGCCAAAATATCACAAATATTGCCCCATCTTGAACCATCACAAGGAAAAATATGACCAAAATCTTTCTTATTGGGAATATCTTAGAACCACATGCAACTTAAAAATATATTACTGAAATCAATGTAAATTTGTTTGTAAGCTTAGTGAAATATCATGATAAACTAAAAAGTATCTAGGACCAATTGTTAAGAATAGTGAATTTTTATTATCCTTAATAACATTCAACCAATTAGATAATTGTATTCTCTTGTGATCATTGAATGCACTAGATCATTTATTGAAGATAAGAGTACATTAAAACTATATTAGGTATAACCTTGAGCACATTGTATCTATTTAGCAAATATACATTTCAAATCAAGATTTATTTTTGTAGTACCAAAAGTGAGCATATTGTCATAAAAATAAACTCCTAAACTTTGAAAACCTCGCAATAAACTAAACCAACTCAAATGAGATATTATGGCTTCCTTATACTCCAACATTCTCAACAATGTGTTATCTTTAAATTTTATTCTCGATTAAAATCTCTAATGAGAAATATATTTTCATAAGATATCATAATGAATCTAATAATACATTAACAATAAGTACATAAAATATATTTTGGGTAGTAAAATCTTGTTCTATGAATGCATAAGCAGGTAAAAAATATATGTGTTGAGCTACAAAAGAAGTAACAACACAGGCAAAGAAGCTAGAGAAAGACCTAATTGAAAGTGAAGAGAATTATTGACTTTTTTGTAAAGAACATTATGCTCATGTCCTAGTAAGCCTCCTACGAGAATATATATTAATGTAAGGATTATCATAAAAAATTCAATTAGAAATTTTATGACTAAATTAATAGATTTAAAAGATACAATGAGTATAATAGAGGGAGTGGTTTGAAGAATAAAACATTTTCCTCAATTCATTCAAGATATTAAAATATGTAATAGAAAGTATTATCTCACAAGTGCACCCTAGATTTAAGTATGTGATAATTAATTAATGAAATGAAGAAAAGGTGATGTCTCAATTAAAATGAATCCATCCATAAAATATTGTGTTTGAGAAGGAACACTTTTCCATTCCATAAATTTGTACTTGTTTATTTTGCGACCCCAAGCCTAGCCACATGAAAGCAATGGGATGTAAGGTTCCATCATCTAGGACTAGATAAAAAGTAAGGGCAAGCAATATCCCTAACCCTACCACCTTGTAACTAGACAAATGCAAGGGCTCATCACAAAAAGACAAAGAAGGTGAGAGAGTGGTTATTTGACTAAAATGTTTTATGATACTGGATTTAAATGTCAAAAAATATAAAATTAGGCTAAGTTTTTGAGACTTTATCCTTCATGACCTAAAAGCCTCTAAGGTAAACAAGTGAGATGGATATCATGTGGGAGATGGAAAAATATGTAAACATTGTATTTTCCACTAAAATCACTTATTTCAAGGCACACTTAATATATCTAATTAAATTAATAATAATGAGAAAACCATACCCTTAATAATGAGTATGACCAATTACCAACCAAGCGATGTAACTCGGCCACCCTTCTGTAAAGACAAATTATTTGGAGCGAATATTTCGCTATAAAAATGATTAAAGCGGCGGAGAAGAAGACTGCGTAATCAATCAACCATCAACCATCAACCATCGCAGCTTTCAGGAGCAATTCCAAGTCGAGAACCAGGAATATCATAAACTACTCGGAAGTTGTGCTGCTGGTAACTCCCCAATATAGATACCATGGAAACTGAGGGGTCCCCAGGTGGAGGCGCGAAAGCCAAGCATTGCACCGACCCCTGCTCATCCACAGGAATTAAAACATTAATCTGCTGCAGAGCCACATCCACATTATTATCAAAATGCAACGTCATCTGGGGCACCTCCACATCCCCCGGAGGAAAATTGAAGCACGCATCGAAGATCGAATACGAAGCTGCCCGACTCAGATTCGAGAGTTGACGAACGAAAGAGTCTCTCACAGAACCGTAAACAGGTTCCACCAGCCGAGTGATAAAGGTTCCCGAGTCTATTATTGTCCCGTCTCCGCTCGACTGATCTATCGCCGGCACATCCACGAGGTCTTCTCCAACCGAGATTCCGTTTAACCCAACGTAATAGAATGAAGGATTTGCATCGTTTGACAACAGGGAAGTAAACTGCAAGCCAGGGGAGGAAAGGGCGGCTTTCCCGAGCGCAAGGCAGCCCGTGGATTCAGGCGACGGAAGGCAATAAGAGAATGTTTCCTGGAACAGATTCGCCGTCTGTGAAAGAAACGACAGCGAATCTCTTCCAAAACCGACCAAACCGGGCGTGGAGGTGATAAGCCCTGTCCGAGCTTTGGCGCAGCCGAAAATAAAGTCGGGCATGGACTGCGAGCCCACGGCGAGAGAGTCCGTTGACATGAGTTCCTTCACCTCGGATCCATCGCCGTAGGTCTGGGTAATGCTGCAGTTGTAATTCCCGCAGTTTGGAGTGCTACCCAGTGCTTGACACGTCTCCGAAGAGCAGCTGAGGAATTGGAAGGTGGGTGAGTTGGAGGGGTCGAAGATGTTCCCTGTGCAATCGGTGCAGAGGGCGCAGGGAATCCAGGAGATGTCACTGCCAGTGTCGAGGGACATGTAGAAGCTCTGCTGGGGCGTGCCGAAGCCCAGATTTATTATGTAGTCACCGCTCTTTGAGGTCAAAGGGACGTCGGTGTCCTCTTGTATAGTAAACCTGGTGGCTACTCGAGTTATTGCGCGGTAGCGCTGGACGTCGCCCTTTATTGAGTCCAACATGGTGGTCAGCAACGTTGAATTACTGTTGCGGAAAGGGGAGCACTTGGCATTGATGTGTATCAGAGGAAAGCTCGTGCTTGATTTTCCCGTCTGAGCCGCAGAGAAGCTCAGCTTCTCCTCTGTGGGACTTGCTTTTGCAAGCTTACTGTTTTGCGCTCTGCCACAAGCCATTAGCAGAAAGAGTAAGAGATGAAGTGTCGTCATCTCTTTACTCGATTGATAATGTGTGAAGAGGAAATGAATGACTGATTGATATAAAGGAATGAGCAGCGTGTGGTGGAGGGAGTTGAAAGGTCTTTGATGGAGACGATGTTTTGTTTTAGATATCCATTCTTCACAAACTGCCATGTTAATTATTGAGGAGTTGGCTTCAAGACTCGAGTCTTTGTGTGGGTCTTACACGGAACCGGGGAGATTCCCGCGACATGCGTTATCAATCACATGGCCAGGGAAGAATATCTATCTTTGCTAACTACACTGGAAACCACTCAAGTTTCTTGTATTTATCAATTAGCTGTCTATTCTGTTTTCATTCGAATTCTCTTACTTTGTAATACACGACCACCCGACCCTACATGACCATGCAATCTCAGAGCCAAATGTTATTTGTTACTTTTTGGTGTTAAATTACTAGTTCGATTTTTCAAAAGCTATATAGTGGTTTCTTTCTATTAGTTTTTTTGCATAAATACTTAGGCACTTGCTTTATTTTTTCTTGTAGGTATTTGACCGCTATAAAAATACAAAAGGGGCTTGACTCAATATTAAATAAGTCTTAATACTTTCCCTTGCTTAAATGAAATTTATATTAGTTATCTCAAATACAGGTTGAGATCAACAAAAATTAAGTGGCTTTATATTAATGAAAATAATTATATGAAGCAAAAATGTCTTTAAGTCAACTAAGCTATAAAAATAATCTAGTTCAAACCAATTTAAGTTCTATTTATCTCTATTCATCATAATATGACAATTTTAATTCTAATTTTAGTCTTTGAACAAAAACATAATAGCATCTCATCATTGAAATTCATAAATAGATAGAAATAAGCCTCTTAAATTTTCTTTTATTTTTAATTAACTTTTATTGTCTCAACTCATATTCATTTAGATCTATAAATTGATTTATCACTAAATTAATCTTAAATTTAATTATAAGTGAGTTTTTGAATATTTATTCTGAACTTGTGGTTTTATCATATATAGAGTTTTATGCTACACAAATATCTATTTTTAAATTAAAAATCTAATTAGTAATTTTCACATCATTTTTTAGTTATAATTATTATTTGAAGATTTTTTTACATACGACCATGTTCTTATTCTCACAAATACTAGTGAATTCCAATAGGATGGATATATCATAATAGCCTATCATTTAGGCATTGGAGGGACTCAAGAACATACCTAAAATTGTAGCATATACTTATGTTTCTTGCTCAAGTCTTTTCTTAAAGGTTTTATTATAAGAATTTACCACATGAAAAATAATGGTTACCATGTTCATTTGTAAAAAAAATTACCCCACTTATTCACTTATGAAAGACTAGATGAAAATATACACCTTAAAGAATAGGTAAAATATAGCATTACACAATTCATCATAATAAAAACTATCTCAAAACCATTCATTCTTAAAATATTTTATTTATGAATCATTACAATAAGCTATGTATGGTCTTCAAGAGTATACTTAGCTTATTTTACATGGAATTCTTATCATGCATTCTAATTTTCTTTGTATGTATCCTACTCACCTTAATATTATTTGGTTGGAATTTAAATATATAGGATGGGTTCTAATATGATTGAATGGTGTTGATCTTTCTTGCTTTTTGGAATTATTCTACCACATGATTTGCACACTACACATGCACAAATTTTTCAAATCCTTAATAATGTTTTTTTTTTTTTTAATATATATGACACTTTCAACATGGATGTCTACTCTATGCACCCAATTTCCCACTATAAATATTTCAAGTTAGTATCCCCAAATTAATTATCTTATTTATCCATATGTAATTTAAAACTATGCCTAGAATTTCTAAAAGGCCATAACATGGTTGTTTTCTTAATGTCCCAATCAATTGAGATTCTAAATTGTATTTTTAAGTGACAATATTCTTGATTTATGCATGGAGAAGTAATTTGGTTTTCTAGTTCTACTATAATCCCATATGGGTAGAACACTATCATCCCCAAATTTGACTATATTAAGGAATCCTCTAATAAAATTTCTTGACATGTATGTATCTTAATTATTATTTCCTCAATCTTGTAATATATCCTAATATGTAACTACAATATTTTCTCTTTTAACAATAAATACAAAAATATCCTATAAAATTATGAATGTGAACATAAACAAATAACAATAAAATTAATTTCAATAATAAAATAATCTCATGAGTACATTAAATAGTATATCAATTAATAATACATTAAGCCAAAAACTACAAACATTATTAATAACTATAATAAGTAAAATTAGGTCAATGTACTAACCTACCAAACATACAATATTAGTATTACTCAAAGCTACAATATATAGTTATACTATTTAACTTTAATCCACAAGTCACTCACTAGAAGATCTAATTGCTAATTTGGGGAGAGTAATTGAACTTGAATATTGAAAGAATTTTTTTCCTCTCTAACCATCAATTTGACATGAAGTATTCAAATAATTAATCTAAAAGTAAGAATTATAGATAAATATAATGATTATCTTTTAATTTTATTTTCATTTTATAATCAAATTTATAGCCCATATAACTCAACCAAAATGATCCCCTTTCATAACACACATTCACAACATTAATGTAAAGATTAAAATGAGCAGAGAATCGAAAACAAAACAACAGAAAAGAAACACACAACACAAGGTTTAACGTGGTTCACCACTAAGTGGCTACGTCCACCAGAAACGCAGGGAATAATCTTATTAACCAAATATCCAATACACAATACATCTAGTATGGGCTGCACTCAGCCATTTATATAAACATATCAAATACGAAATGAAGGGTCTGGGGAAGACAAATAGTCATGTGACCGTTGGGCTTCATATACCCAACAATCTCCCCCATGAAGGCCAATTGGTATAGCCATGCACTGGCATCCCTGCTTCCATTTTCGATCTTACATTCAAACTAGACCCAGCAAAGATTTTAACATCACCAAAATCTGTTCAAGAAAACTTCGAATGAACCTTCTCCAAATTCTATCAGACTTAATAAAATTTAAAATCTGAACTTCTATTTGAAAAACAATTTCCTCCTTACTGAGGCGAGGATACTCTGCCTCTTCCTTTACGGTAGTCATCAATATTGCCTCCTCCCTGTTTGCATAAAAAAATTTCTTTGGAATATTATTCTTTGAAATATTATTCCATGAATCCATCGTGTTCTCCTCCAAATACAACGATTTGTTTACCTCCTTCACGTGAGGCTGCTCATTATCCATGTTGATACTATCATCCACATCCATCCAATTAGGTTGGTGAGTCTTAATAGATTCTGGTTGGGAGAAAACATCTTCCTTCTCTCCCTGTGATGCCTGAAATTGCTTGGAGTGATGCCCATTGTCCTCTGCTCCTGTCAATGGTCGCTTTCGCTTCAAACCAGAAAATCATCATTGCACTTCTTCATCTAAGTCTATAGGTTCGTAGTATTCTATGAAATTATCTATGCAAAGGTTGTCCTCAGCATCAAGGGAGTGCCTCTTTATTTTTGCCAAGGCCATGCCATCTGCAGAGCTCTCTGAAGCCACAATTTTTGTCAGGCTTCCTTGCCCTACTACCTCACTACAATCTGCACCCTCCTCATCCTGGGAGTCAACAACAAATTCAACTTGGCCTCCGATGGCATACACTCTTCCTCCCGCAATCTCTTGAGTTCATCCTTTTCAACAACAACCTCTTTTCCAACATCTTTCTGCTCATAAATTCCAATGTCTATACAGGGACTATCTTCAACTCCAACTGAGGTATCACGGCGTTCAACCTCCACCACACGAATGCCAATAACTTCCCGGCCATTAACAGTTTGGCCAATAAGTGCCAAAGCTAGCTCAAGAGGAGAGCAAATAAGAATCCCAACATCCTTTTTCTTCATTGGATTCTCCTCTTCAACTGAGTTCCCCTCTTTCTTCCAACCATCCCACCAATGTACGCAGCGCTTGAAGCATAGTTTTACATGAAACGTAAAACTACCATAGAAGTTATAAGTTTTACCTTCTCCTTCTTCCTCCATCTTTGCTCAAGCCAGTATGGCTCTGATACCAATTATAAAGATTAAAATGAGTAGAGAATCGAAAACAAAATAATAGAAAAGAAACACACAACACAAGGTTTAACGTGGTTCACCACTAAGTGGCTACGTCCACCAGAAACATAGGGAATTATCTTATTAACCAAATATCAAATACACAGTTCATCTAGTATGGGCTGCACTCAGCCATTTATATAAACACATCAGATACGAAATGAAGGGTCTAGGGAAGACAAATAGTCATGTGACCATTGGGCTTCATATACCCAACAATTAATAACACCTCAATAAAATCATATCAAATCAACTAGGACTTCATAATATGTTTCAATACTTCAATACAAAATATCAAATAAATATGGACACCACTACAAGATATATGCATCATGGGAGAATGAAACACAAGTAATCTATACCACATAATGAAATATCGAAAATTTCGCTACCATGCTACATCCATTTATTAATAGTGTGGCTACATACTAACTATCTCAAGAAGAGAGAATGCAATCTATACCAAACATAGAGCATACTACTTCAATACATAGAATATTATGTATATATTTAATAAATTACGTAATGAGACTTCAATAAAGAGAATTTCTTAGATCTAGTGTAGTGAAGAAAATGAATAATGAATATAGAGCCTACATAAATTCTACCAATCAGAGAACTATAGTCAATGTGATCTAATCTATCTATATAATAAGAATAGAAAACTTAAATTCTTAACGCAACCTATCTATAAGGGATAATTATCTCCTAGTTGTAAATAAAGTAGAAAATACGATACTCAAATATATTATACAGGGTAAGTATATCTAAATTTTTGCACTCCCAACCTAATCCAAATCCTCCAATAATAATGAAGATATTTATATTCATTAATTATAAGGTAATCAAGAATTGTGGCTTTCTTACCAATTAACTATATGTATCATATGTCATTAAAGATTCAAAAGACCACCAAGATAATTTGAGAAATGTACAAATTTATGAAGATATTACATCCAAGTGATATAATCAAAGAATAAATCATACAATAAAATTTACTATCTTAGATCACTCATAGTTAGCAAAAACATAATCCACAACACTTCCAAAACTACTATCTAAAGCAATAGCTCTAAGAACTCGAAGGAAAATGTAATCCAAATTTCAAACACCCAAGGGAGTACCTAGGTCTATGGCCTAGCCCTACTAGATACCCTACTTTGTGGCTTGGTTTCTCTAGGATGGCTTATCTAGCAAATTAGTCTTCCTACATTGACCTGCTTTTGTGAAAAAATTCTACAAGTTGATTTTTTATATCTCTTCTCATAATTGTTTCAATTATTTTTTTATTCTAAAAATAGAAATATGAAAAACATTATTAAAACAAAATAAGTTTCTCCTATACCAAGTGTAATCATGAAATTAAAAGAAAGACTTAAAAAATGTAAGATAAATTTGAAATTGAATTACACTCAAAAGCAATAGGAAAAATGATGAATTGCATAAATATAATGAATTGACAACTTGATTCAAATTAAAATTAAATACCATTTAATGACAAATGGATATCCTCTCACCAATGATTGAATTTTACCACACTTTGATAGCATCTGCTTATTCTAATTTTTTATATTTTTTATAAGATGGATGAATTGCTAAGATCTTATTTTGGATATTAAGTTTACGTCAATTGATTATGGAATTAGTGTAGAGAGGTGTTAGTTGTTACCTATTTTTTTGGAGTTAATTAGCTAGCTATCTCGTTTAATTGATGAGTTGATAAATTTGATTGAATTGTTTGATTGTTTTGATTAATGAGTCAATTAATTTGATTAAATTATTTAATTATTTTAATTAGTTAATTAGCTATGTTGATTAATGAGTTAATTGAATTGAATTGATTGATTTGTTGATCCAAATTATGGATTCGGATGGCAACACCTGAGTGAGAACCTGCGATATTGTGGATTTGTTTACATGAACAAGATAAACATAGAATTGAAGCAAGCCAAAAAGTAATCTATTCAATTCGAAAATCCAACATATATCAGTTCATGGGATTCCAAGGGTCACCAAAACCCCTTGAGAATCGAAACCCAACAGTCACATCTGTTTATTTACATAATAAAATCTAAAACTACGAAAATTTCAAAAAAAACTATATGAAATTTTGTCCTAACTTTAACTAGGCATAACTTTCTACTCAGGACTCGAAATTACAAGCTGTTTAACTCGTTGGAAAGGTCTCCAAGAGCTTAAGGCAATTTTTTGAAAAAACTTGCTTATGGCAATGTTCAAAACAACAGGCCAAAGTTTCAAGGGCTGAAAATGCCCCGAAGGCCTTCAAAAACGCCAATTACTAACATATAGAAAAAATATGCAAATATTATTTTCAATATTTCAAATTTGCTTCTAATCATTTGTTAACATGGAGTGTAAATCATTATTTTTTACTAAATTGTTTATGCATAATACATCTATTTGGAGTTAGTTTAAATTTGAGAATTATAATTTATTTAAATAATAAATATGATCTGACCAATTCAATTTTGATAAAGTGGATTAAATAAGATATGATGAATTATTTTAATGTATGGATGAGTGAACATTGTTAGACGTTGAGATAAGGTTTGTGGTATGGAGATGAGTGTATATCAGATTTTCATGTCTACACCAAAAAAACATATTTTTCTTAAACATATCTCTTAATTTATACTAAAACTTATATTCAGATTCAATTTTATTCTTGTATACCAAATTGGACAAATTAGATAAGTCAGATGATCAATTTATTTTCTAATAGTTCACTACTTTATAATCTCCCCAATTTCATTCAAACCGCTAACAAATGACGATTTTACTGTCCTAAAACAACACGCAACATTTATGTACATTGCTCTAATCTTTAATAGATTCAAATATCAAGTTTCAATAGATCGAAACCCCATCTTTAAAGAAAACCCTCTTCCTACTTTAAAATTGAATTAGGATTTCACTATACAAATCAAAAGCCTATAATATTTTTAAAAAGAAAATCTAGAAATTTCAAATTCCATACCTTTATTTATGTTGTGAAAAAAGCATACCCTCTTAACATGATAGAAAGCATACCCTCTTAACATGATAGTGTGAAAACCATACCCTTTTTTACCAGTTTGGCAAATTTAACAATCGATGGTAAACCTGGTCATTAGTCGCGTCCTCCTGTGTATCCTGGCGACTGAATAGTAAGGGACTTACTTTTGCAGTCTTACTGCTCTGAGCTATGCCGCCATTAGCAGAAAGAGAAAGAGATGAAGTACTGTCGTCGTCTCTTTACTCCAGGGAAGGATAATTGATAATTTGTGAGGAGTAAATGAATGAAAGATAGAGCAGCGTGTGGTGGAGGGAGTTGAAAGGTCTTTGATGGAGACGACGTTATCTGTAGAATTCGTTTATTGTGGACCTTCACTTGATGATGATTTGAGTGTTTTGGGACGGCTGTGCGAGTCTTGGACGCTCCGCGTGGTGCGTTATTGTCAATCACATGGTAGGGAAGAATATCTTTGCTAAATAAATACTTGCATCCACACAAAGTCCTCATTATTCTTCCATTTGCGGCCCCCTCGTGACCATACAATCTCATAGGTGAATGTTAATTTGTTATTTTTTTTGGGTGTAAAATTATTTTTGCAATTTGCCAAGCTTAATTTATTATCTTTTTCTTACAATAGTAAGAATTGGAATTGGATTTTTATTTGTAAAAATAGGACATTCATTTTATTTCAATGGACGCGAAAGAAACAGTTAAGTGCAGTAAACATAAACAAGAAATTG
Source organism: Cryptomeria japonica (assembly GCF_030272615.1). Taxonomy (NCBI): domain Eukaryota; kingdom Viridiplantae; phylum Streptophyta; class Pinopsida; order Cupressales; family Cupressaceae; genus Cryptomeria; species Cryptomeria japonica. The sequence goes on from NC_081412.1 coordinate 266,811,188, forward strand.
AAGACACAACATAAACACATAACACGAGTTTAACATGGCTTACCAATTTCTTATTTTTGTTTAATGTACTTAACTGTTTCTTTCGTATCCATTGAAATAACAATTGGTATCAGAGCTCAATGGTGAAGCTGGGTGGAAATCGGTGAAGAATTTCTGAAACAATGGAGGAAGCGAAGATAGAGAAATTCATTGGGTAGAATTTCGGGCTATGGAAGGTCTAGATGGAGTCACTGCTAATTAAGCTGGATTTTTCGTTTGCGTTAGAAGGAAAAGTGAAGAAACCAAATACAATGATAGACGAAGATTGAGAAAAAGGCAATGGTTACAATATTTCTTTCGTTGTCCAGCAATATTCCTTTCAACGTTTCAGCTGAGAAAACATCAAAGGCATTATGGGACAAACTCTCTGCCATGTATGAAATGGCATTAGTAGCAAAGAAAGTTTTCATCATGAAAAAACTATATAGTTTAAAGATGAAGGAGGAGGGATAATGTCAAATCATCTCAACGATTTAATAACCTCATCAACCAAGTAATTTCGGTGCATATGACTCTAGATGTTGAAAACAAAGTTGTCCTCTTATTGTGTTGTCTACCAAACAAATGGGAATTAGCACTTCGGTGTCCAACAAGAATAAATTAATATCCGCTGATGTTGCAGCCGCTAAGAAGGAAGAACCAAGAAACTTCTTCTGATGAAGCCTTGACTATTGCTAGTAGGGGAAGGCCTCAAGAGAGAGGCAAAAATAATAATAGAAGAAGATCTAAACCAAAAAAAAGATCAAAGTCATGGGGTAGAAACGGTGAGTGTTGGTTTTCTAGCAAAGGAGGTCACACAAAAAATAATTGTTGGTCTTATAAAAAGACACAAGAGAAGGTAAGGGATAGTGAAGTCAATACAACATATGACAAAGATGATGGTGTGTTAATCTTATCAACAAATGATTCCACATTAGATTCGTCGGTGCTAGATTCAAGTGCCTCTTTCCATGCTACTCCATGTTGGGAGGCTTTCACAAACTACCATGAAGGTCAGTTTGGAAGGGTATATCTTGGAGACAATAATGTTGGATATTGCTGCTACTAGGATATGTTGTTGTCATTGATGACAACATATTCCTATGTTTGGTGTTCTGGTGATTGTATTGAGTTGATTTGGTTGGTTTATCTGTTTGGGATACTGAATCAACTAGAGATATATCATTCTTTATTGACTCCATGATACTATGTGGTGATTTGATTGAGTTATGGATACCGGTATGAAGACTGTTCTTTTGTTCTCTATAGTTGGCAGAGTCTGGTATTTGATCCATTATGCTTTGGTATGATTATATCTTTGGTTGCGGATTTGGGAGAATGTTTTGGATGATCATGTGTATCTACATTTTAGATGGTTCATGATTTGGTTCTACGCAAGTTATCTTTCTAGTCTGAATTATTGTTGTTATGTGTTCTTGAGTGTTAGCGTGTTGATCGATGAAGATTTGAATAAGTGGTGTTGGTGAAGCTATTACGGATGGTACTAACATACTTGTTTGTGTTTCTGAATCGTGTCCTATTCATTTTGTTGGTTCACATTGATCCTTGTGCATGCGATATTGGTGATTTTGTTGATCTGGTGATATTCTTTGTGTTATGCGATATTTTTTGTGGTGTAGCGTGTTGCGATTGATCTTGGTGAGATTTTTGGTGGCGATGCGTGTTTGGAGATTTGATTTAGGTTTATACTATGTTGTCTATGGCATTGTATTAGTTTGGTGGTTGATTTATGTATCGTGTGATGTAATTTTGTAATTGAGGGTCGAGGGTTTGGCCAACCTTGTAGTCAAGGTTGATGAATTGTATAAATAGGTGTTATATTCATGTAATTTGGGTGTCGATGTGGTTTTTGCATTATCAAAGAGTGTTGTATGTGCACATAAGAAAATTTATCCTTCAGTATGGTGTATCGAGTAGAGATTGTTGCAGGGCAGACAAATGAGCTTAATCGAAACTGTCATCAGGCATTAGCAAATGTTATCTTTGCAGTTCATGTAATCCAGATTTTAGTCTGAATATAGTTGTAAGGTAGTAAACCTTCCCTAAGGGTTGGAGTCTTCTGGGTCTTTGTATTTTGAGCAGTGAGCTCTAGGTAGTGTGCTTGAATGCATGTGCATTCCCCATTGTATTATTTACACATACTACTGTAGAGTATCATCTTATTGTGGGTAGGTTCCCACCATGGTTTCTCCCTTAACTAGGTTTTCCACATCAAAAATCTTAGTGTCATGTGTGTTGTTGTTATTGTCTTTATCTTTATTCTTGTTGCAATTGATTGAATTGTGAGATTGTGCTTAAATTGTTTGATCCAGTGAAAACTAATTCACCCCCACTCTCAGTTTTCCTTCATTCTTGTTGCCAACAATTGGTATCAGAGATAGATCCTCTGGAAGAAGCTTGACCGCTTGAGGAGATCCGGGATAGCAACCTATGTGTTCAAGAAGGAAAGTATTAGATTTGATGGAAGCAATTATACTGTGTGGAAGGGCTAGATGGAAGTTCACCTAAAGTGTCTTGGAGATGAGTATTGGAAGATTACAAAGAATATCTACAATGTTCCTCAAAATGGACCAGTTACTATTGCTAAGATCAAGGATGCTCAACATAATATAAGAGCTAAGGAAGCATTGTTGAGTGCCTTAACCGATTCAAATATGACAAATGTGATGGGCTTGAAGACTGCACAATAAATCTAGAATAAGTTAGAGACCTTGTATGAAGGAGATGCACAAGTCAAAGTAGCTAAGATGTAGAGTTTGAAAGGGAAGTATGAAGCATTGAAGATGGTATATGATGAAACCATAACATCCTTTATGGCTAAGGTGAATGATCTTGTCATGAATATCATATGTGCCAGCGGAACTCTTGAAGAAGATGATATTGTTGCTAAAGTGTTGAGATCATTGCCCTCTGCTTACAAGCATAAAGTAGCTGCAATTGATGATTCAATCCAGAGTGTGACTATTGTGACCAGAGACATGTTGGTTGGGAAGCTTGCTACATTTGAGCTGAGCGAATTTGGAGAATCACATGGTAAATTTGAGACTACATTCAGAGCTTCGGTATTCGAGAAGTAGAAGTATGATCTAGGAGAAATTTAATGAATTTGTATTTATTGCTATTAAGGAAGATGGTCTGGTACCAGTGAATTCTACAAGATGCATTGTTGAGGAGAAAGCTTTGGCTGCTAAAATTAAAGAGAAAGATGAATGGGTGATTGATAGCAATTATTCACATCATATGATAGGCGATAAAAGTAAATTTTTTAGTATGGAAAGGTATGATGATGGTATAGTAATATTTGGAGATGATAAAGCTTGTGTGATTTGTGGTAGAGGTTCTATATCCTTTAATGGTAAGCATAATACTTATGATGTCTTGCATGTTGAAGGTTTGAAGCATAATCTTTTGAGTGTTGGATAGATGGTTGACAAGGGATATGATTTGCAATTCAAGAATGGTAAATTCAAGATCCTTAGTGCCTTTGGTATAAAGATTGCATCAAGGACTAAGACTAAAGGTAATATCTTTCACTTGAATGCTGCTGAGAAAATCTATTTGATTTCTCAGATTGATGAAAGTCAGTTGTGGTATAGAAGGATGTGTCATGTTAATTTTGATTGCATGATAAGGATAAGTTCTACTCAAGTTGTTAGAGATTTGCCTAAAATTGTAAATCCATCTAATTCAGTATGTAAGGAATGTCAGTTGGGAAAGCAAACAAGAACTACATTCAAGAGTAAGTTGTATTCATCTACTGGATTGTTATATCTAGTGCATACCGACTTATGTGGTCCTACTAGAATGAGAAGCATGCAGGGTGATAGATACTTCATGTTTTTGATTGAGGATTATTCTAGGATGGTGTGGGTTACCTTTCTAAGGGAGAAATCAGAAGCATTGGAGAAATTCAAGATATTCAAAGCTAAGATGGAGACTAAGATAGTGTTGAAGTTGAAGTGTCTAAGATCTGACAGAGGAGGAGAATTTACATCATGAGAGTATGATACATTATTGTGAGAGGGATAGAATTAGAACACAATTATATGCTCCTAGAACCCCTTAGCAAAATGGAGTTGTTGAAAGGAAGAACAAAACCATTTTGGATGCTACCAAGACTATGTTGATACAAGGAAATGTCGCACAAACCTTTTGGAGAGAAGTTGCTAGCACTATTCTTTACACATTCAACCGGGTGCATATAAAAGGTGATTCCGGTAAGACTCCTTATGAGCTATGGTTTGGTCATTTTCCTATAGTTAGATACTTCTGAATTTTTGGAAGTAAATGTTATATCAAGAGAGATGAGGATATGGGAAAGTTTGATGCAATATGTGATGAAGGAATCTTTTGGGGTTATTCTACTAAGAGAAAGGCCTACCGGTGTTACAACAAGAGATTGAGAAAGATAATAGAGAGTGAAAATGTGAAAGTTGATGAAAGTATTGGAAAAAAGATCAAAGAATGAGGATATGAATTTGCTGCTGAAGATGTTATTTCAAAGCCTATGCAGACTGAGATCTTAAAGTAGAATGATCTAGTGGAGATAGGTAATCCAAATATTGTTGCTTCCAGTGAAGAAGTTCAAGAGCCTGACAATCAGAACAATCAGAAGACTCTAAGGTATGTAAGATTAAATCATTCAAAAAATCAAATTATTGGTGATAAGAATAAAGGTGTGATGACTAGGAGAAGGATTCCTGCTAAAGAAATATGTTTGATTTCAAAGATTGAACCTAAAGATGTTGTAAAAGCATCTAAATATGAGAATTGGATAAAAGAAATGGAAGAAGAGGGTATGTGCAAGATCATGGGGAGCCAAAAAGTGGCAATGGAGAAAAAAAATGTGTTTTAAACCTTTCCAAACACGCCAAAATCCGCTTTGACTTTTTGTTTGGGTCGGCCAAAATTTGAATTTGGCTTGGTAATACCAAACCAAATTGCATATCCGTTAATATCAGATATCTTATATTAATGGATATCTTATTTGTGATGTCATACTTTTTCAAATCGAATATCTATTTAAATCGAATATCCATTTTTCTCAACATAAAAAGTATAGTTTAGTAAAATGGGCATAACTTTTGCGTTTCTTATTAAAATTTTGATTTTTTGCAGGCGTTGGAAAGGTAATTTAGAGAGATATCAAATGGAAAAGGTAGTTTTATGAAATTATAGACCAAAAATTAATTATAATCATTTGAAGTTAGTCCTTCAATTTTAATACTTTAAATACTCACAAATTTTGCATACGAAGTCTCATTTTTTTCCTATTGCCTCCTTTATCTATCATTTGTATATCTATACTTATATAAATATATTTTATCTATATCTTTCATCTCTACTTATATCACTTATTTTCTCATCCCATCTAGATAAATAAATTCCCAATTTACATGCATCTCTACATATATCTCCATCTTTCTATTCCTATCTCTCCCTCTCCCACTCCATCATTGTCACTCCTTATTTCCATATTTCTCTCTAATAATATCTCTTCTCTCTATTTATCTCCCTCCTCTAGCTTATCCTACCTATACTTATATATTACTTGTTTCTATCACCTCCTTTTTCTCCCTATCTTTTCCCCTATGTCTCTATATCCCTATAGATCTATCTTCATGTATATTTATATCTCATTATCTCTAAATCTCACTTATTCACTCCATCTCTCCCTCCATTTGTCTTACTCTCTCTATCACTTTTTATCCATAGCTATCTCTATCTCCATCTTCACATCTCCATCTCTTTCCCTATCAATCTCTCTTTCTATATATTCCTCTATCTTTATATATCTTCCTCTATACATGATTAATCTACTTCTTTGTCTCTTCCTCTATCGCCCTCTTGAAGTATCTTTCCCTTTCTCTACCTTTATCTCTTTATTTACTCCCTCTTTATATATCTTTGGCTCTCTCCTCACATAACTAATACATTTGGCCTAAAATTCCGACGGAGAAGGTATATTGTAAACAAATTTGGTTTTTTTTTTGAAAAATTGCCCGCATTCGTCGGAATTCTGATGATCATTCAATATTTTTTTTTGACAGAGAAGGAATTGGCAATGAAATTTGTGCTTTTTTACAAAAGTGTTCGCGTTCATCGAAATTCCGACAACTGTGGGCATTACTTTAAAAAAAAAGAGCAAGACATTTCAAATCATTTTTGCAGCCTCTTCCCATTCTCACGTTGCCACCCCAGCAGCGTACTCCCGCCCAGAGTAAGCGTACTCTAGGTTTGGGATGATGCACATGAACCATTTTGATTGATTAATGCCAGCTCCAAGCATTATCAGCTCATGGAATAGGGTTTGCAAAAATGGGAGCAATGTCAGCTCATGGAATAGGGCAAGTGTAAAGCTCTATCAATATCCCCCAGCATGTGCAAAAATGGGAGCAATGTCGGCTCATGGAATAGGGCATGCTCCAAGGGGCTAAAGACCAATAGGCTTCATTCCCCTTCTTTCATTCATTAGTATCGATCACCCATCTATTTTGCACCTGCAGATAGTGATGTTTTTGATTCTCCATTGGCCTGGGCGCAAGTGTAAAGCTCTGTCAACATCCCCTAGCTTGTGTAAAAATGGGAGCTTTGAAATGGCACGTCGACTGTTTGACAAAATGCCTCACAGAAATTGAAATTTTTGGAACAAGGTATGAACATCTATCATAGGATAAATAATAGAGGAATTTTGTCACATGTTGTAGCTGCAATTGCCAGGGTACATGTTTTAAATATGTTTTATATCATAGAATCATCATTTCAATGTCTATTTATTTTTTAAAATCTGGATATCGTATTCCCAACTGTTGTCTATTTTCATGAAACTATTCCTTTAGGCAAGCAAAAAGACCCTGAAAAAACTACACAAGGCTTAAACCATTATTCATAGCCCTAGAAAATCTCTTCTTTACCAAAAAAACCTCTTCATACTTGAAAACATTATTCACACCTAAAACATTGTCCATGCCTAAGACATTAATCACAACATCAAATAATATTCATAGTGTAAATAAACACTATTCATGTTTAAACTATTGTTCATAGATTCATTTAACCTCAAAAATTACTCTAGAAGCTCTTGAGTCCAAATTTGTTGTTCTCTATATGAATTATGGGGTTTGAAATCTATTTAGTATGATTGTGTAATATCCCTTGTCCAATGATGACGGAAAAACAAGGAATATTCATTGTCAAATCTGTGTGTTATGTTGTTCGCTACTGTTGCGTGTTATACGGACTGTTGTCTTAGAAGTTTTTAGTTTGGTATAGAGGTGAACCATCACATATTTCTCATAAATGTACAACTACAATTGACTGCAAGTGAAAGAATTATAGCCAAGAATGCATATACAATCAAATTATGATGATCTAACACCAAATTAGACTCAAAATCAGAATGTTTAGCTTGCTGACATTATGTCAAACAATTGGCAAGAGTCCTCAGAAAATGGGTGTATGATGATGCAACCTCAAATTCCTCTTATTTCATATCTAAATCAAACAAATGCTCATTGATAGTCATAAATACATGTTATAGGCAGCTAATGTAAAATTACATGGACTATCACAATAATATATCAAAACTAGACTTCACTAGATTATTGACATTTCGTCAAACATGTCATGCAACCTTTGAAAACATATTACAGCTACAAGCCCATTCAAATCTTATTATAAACCAGTTCCAATGCAATCATAGGATCTTTACATAGGCTGACTACCAAGAGATATGCTACTGATTTTCTGAAGACATTAGACAGTCACTAGCTAAAGCATATATCTCAAAATTACAATGAAAGAAGAGGTCTGAAGAACCTGATTAAGCTATGCCCAAGTCTGGCGATGTAAACAACAGCATTACTCATCGAAAATAAAGCCATGTTAGAGTTATGATCTTCAATACTTTCTCTTAGACAAGAGAAAAAATTTAAAAACCACATGATTACTACAATAAATTTATTTTCTTATTAAAAATATAAATAATTACATTAGATATATATTCAACATAAAGAAAAGAAATGATGAAAATCATTTGAGTCTTAAATAATGAGATCAACAACTAAAAATGGGAAAATAATATCCTAATTATGACTCCCTAATAAGTATAAGATACTATTTCCAATATTATACTAAGGATAAATATTCAAAAAGTATAATAATTACACTAATACATATATCACTCTCATGCCTTCCTTAATTTGATATAAGGTCCCTCTATCCAAATATGAAGTCTCAAGGGAGTTGTATGTGTCAATTATTCAAGATTCTTCTAAATCTATTCCAACCTCTTCTTCCAATACATGTCTTGATGATGGTTGAGGATCTTTAAACTTTGAAAATATGAATGAACACACTCCTCTAGACATGATTTAAATACCACATTTAATTATAAACATGGATGCAATGGACATGATTTAGGATGTGTGCAATGAAGTGTTGAGGTTCATGAGAAATATACATTACATTTTTTTTTGAAGATTTAGGTTTCTATCCTCCTCCTTTGTTGGCATCCCCTCCCCCATTGTCTAATATATCCATAAATTTTCCAACAACTTTTAATCACAACAAGAGATAATTTTGTATGAGTTTCTTAAAGCCAACTTTATTACCCTCCCCTTGAAAAATTGAAGAAAAAACCATAAACAAAATTAGGACAAAATTACCTATTAGGGGCTCATTGTCATTCATGGTACTACGTACGATTTCATGTGCAATCATACTTGGGAGGCAACATAATAGACTAGTTCTTCTTGTCTCTATATTGTGGAGCAAGAATAATAGTTGTCAACTTTTTCTATTTTTTAAGGATCCACTTTACCTTTGTTGATTTATATATTTTATAACTTGATATCCTTTCTTGCATAGAATTGTCCTCAATCCAAATTATCTCCTTACTTGGACGTGTGTGTTCCTTTATTAGGACCTCTTTCTTTCTTGAAACGGTATGTATTTTGTGAACGATCTCTCCTTAGTGATAGAAAGTGTGCAATCCTTCATCAAGGATACCATTTCCTAGCAATATGGAAGGTTTGTATTCTTAATCTCCTTCCCATTTCTTAATTTAAAAGATGATATCTTTATTATATATCTCCTCTATTTTTGGAGGTAGACATCTTTAGGAAAACATCTCTTCCTCCCTCTTTAAAATGATCTCTTTACACTTGTTGAAAAACATCTCTTTTACAACTATCTCTTCCTTTCTTATAGCAATGAGGCATGTACAAGGATCTTTCTTCCTAGCTTGGAATGCATGTATGTTTATTAAGGGTATCTTCTTGGTGTTGAAGGTTCTTATCCTTAAACTAGAAGTGTTGTGTTACATAGCGCCCCCTAGGGCATGGTTATTATTTTTTTGAGATTCGTTAAAAGTTACTTGGAATAGCATGGATTGCTAGTGTGATCATTGTTGTTGTTTACACCTTTGCAAGTGTTGGTTATTATTGTTGTTTGTGTTTTGTGTCACTACAACAACCATTTTATAGTAGATTTTTTGGATTACCTTGCGAACAAATGGTTTTGTTTGTTAATCTTCTCTATCATGGATCACCTAGCATAACACAACTTGCTAGCCAATGAAATCCATGATGTAGCATGACTCACCCAACATTACACAACTTGTTAGCTAGTAGTATTCATGTTTCTTCTATTTTCTCTTATCATATGACTAATAGTAAGCATCTCCTTAGTAGACCTAGAAGTCATATCTATTCTCCTGTGACTGAGTGTTCAAGTAGAATTGTTGGGACTAGGAGGTGCAGATCGACTAGATCCTCCACCTGTCGAATGTAGACAAAATGAATGCTTTTTGGATTAGGATGGTATAAAAAATCTACTATCAAAAGGTTGTCAAAAATTCTTGGGACTAGGAGGTGTGAACTGGCCTAGTCTTCTACTTTTCATGCCATCAAAATTTGAGTTTGATTGTCATCATATACTTTTCCAAATTCTTCACACGTAACTCCTGAATCAATTTTCTACACACAAAATAATGAAAATAGGTTTGTTGATGGGGGCTTTCCTAGGTCAAACCTCAGGTTGTGAATTAACCTTGAATTATAATGTTTTCCTTTTGAGGGAAAGGATAGATCTAATCTAAAAATGCTTGAAATTGAACATGATACCTTGATGAATCTTTCTTGAATCCTCACACGAGGTTTTAGGATGTCATGCAGAATGTTGATCATGAATGTTGTGCTTTAACTTTAATTCTCCTTCAATTCTTGATGAATGCTTGATTGCTTGTTCACTTGGAATTGAATTGATTTTATAATTAAGAGATCACTTGAATTGTAGATAGACCCCTTCAAATGTTTGAATTTTTGGAGTCAACTGACATGAAGCTAATTTTTTTTTAGCACACATGAGGCAAGAAATGAGGGGTCCTATTTTGGGTCCCAATAATGAGTACCAGAGCACCTAAGGAATCGTAGTCTTGTCAATGAGGACTTAAAATTGAACAAAGGTTGAGGAAGGAGTTGAAAATGCAAATTTCAAGACGATGTGAGTAGAATCAAAGTTTCCATCAATGACAAAGGGGGAGATGTTTTAAATATGATTTTGTGTTGTCATTTATTTTTTTGTACTCATCGAGATAACATAAGTTGATGACCTCTTGATGCAGAAAGTCTTGGAGCCTTGTTTGTTTCAGCTTCTTGAGCGACTTGTCCTACTCAACCCTACAACTACTCAAGTCCTTCCTATGGCACTTGGCAGGGGTTATGACAAGGTCTGAACCTTCTTGACTTGCCTCCTAGGTATAGCCAATGGTTTCTGGACAATCAACTCCACCACTTGAGGTTGTCACCTCAGTTACTCACACTCTCCTCTCCTGGGCTCCAACCACTCCTGCAAGGATCTTAACACACAATCTCTTCTTATGGTTTCCCAATGCATTAATAAGGTTTATTCAATGTTTTTTGAAGTTTTAGACTCACAAAATCCATCACCTTGGTCTCTCAAGCCTTCTAGGTCTCTACTGGTAGCTAAATAGGCCTAATTGCATTAGCCCTCCCTAAGCGGTTTTAGGGGTTTAATTTGCAAAAAACCCAAACAAGCCTTGGAATAAATCATGGATTTGAGTACCCTTTTGGAAGTTATAGACAATATGGAAAAGTGCATCTCGTTTATCCATACAGGTCTGGTTTCCAATGTTGCACTATTTTGTGGGGTTTTAGGCCTAATCGATGGATTGACAAAATTGGTCTAGAACCCTTCACCAGTCAAATCTCCTGCTCTAAAAACCTTGGGAACCTTTAAGGCCACTCAGAGGGATTTCCATTCATATGCCACTTGGGCCTACACCAATCTCCATGTGCTCACAAATCGCACTTTGCGTGTTGTCCTAACTCACCTACTCCCAGTGGTAAGCCTAGGTCGTCATTGTTTCTCCTCCTCCTAGACCTGCAACATCACACACCCTATTCCAAACCTATTTATAGACCCTAACCTAGAATTCTTAGTGATTTCAACAGGTGCCATCAAAGAATGCCTAGGCTAGAGCCATTTCTTGCTCTTAAACCCTACTTGCAAGGGTTTTGCTCCTAGTTGCAAAGAATGAGAGAAATCTCTACAACCTAGAACAATCAAACCTGCAAATCAACCTTATTGAAAGAAAATACAATGAACATACAAATATGGCAATGATTTTACACCATCTAGTCCATACTGGACCGTACAAGCAAGGAAATCAAGACAAAACTGTCAAAAATAGGTGGAAACAAGATTGCTTCACAAACCAAAAACTTGCTCTTGCATTTCCAATCCTCCAACCCATAGAATGAAGATAAATTTTTCTTATATCCATTTTTTTTAGTTGGTTCAACCAACTTCCTAATGCCCATAACCAAAAATGCAACTTTTGCAAGAAATTGCAAAATGTTGTTCAACAACTTTTGACAACTTTTGCTCTAGGATGCAATTTTGCATTCTATTGCATTCTAAGACTCTTGAAGGTCCTCAAACACCCTAGAATACCTAAACACAACTCATTTTACTCCTAAATCATGAATACATTCATCTGGAGTATTTTTCCTGTGAACTACCTAAGCATCTCACTTATCAGGCTAACAACATCCTAAGCACAATTGACTCAACCCAAAATTTGGACAACTCAGCCATGGCTCTACTGAGTCCTCAATGGTTGGTCCATTATTACATCACAAATTAACACACAAACTAAAAAGAAATCAAATATTACATTCTTGGAGTGATAGGTGCCCTGCACCACTTCTCTTCTTGTTGATCAATGCGAGTTATCTCGCTAGTCTCATCGGGCATCGGGATAGCTTAAAATATATTCAGATGATGGGCATAGAGGTTGAATACCTAGTGGATTTTAATGTGGTATAGTAAATTCAAGATTTTTAAATTATTGAGTTTTTATTTATCCCTTGTTATTTATGATTTTTTGGTTATGGTTGTATTTTCACTATTTTATGGTTTATTGGTTTGTAATGGTAATTTAATGTTCTTTCATATTTTTGTATAGATACTTTATAATAGCCTATTATGGTGATTTGTTCTATTGTGGATAATGTTGTGGGTCAGATGACTTGGTTGTTGGTGTATGAAAGCATTGCATGAGTTCTACTTTTAAAAATTACATGAAACATTTTTAATTTATTTGATTCAGTGTTATTTGAAAAAAAAGATTATCATTGATGTTTCCTTTCTCCAAGAATTGGATCTAGGATCTTTCCATCAGATAATATGTAACATCCAATGACTAAATATTTTCTTTACAAATTCTTATTTTATTTAATTATCATCTGAGCGTGAATTATAATTTATATCTGTGAGGAAGCAAAAGATACAAGTTGAAGACTCATGTGCAACTAAATTTCGTAAAAGAAAGCAAGCAGACATTATCTTGAATGACATGGAAACAAGCTCATTAGATGCCTAGAAGAGAGCAATCGGAGAAAAATAGAGGAAAGTGTTAAAGGGTGATAAATACATAGAGAGTATGCAATACAAACAAACAATGTTTGGAGTGTGTGATGTGACGTCTCTAATTTATGGATCCGGAGGAACTAACTAGTTTTGGAATTCTTGGGAAACCTATTGGGCCACACTTGGAGGAAATCAATGTGCTCATGCAAGGGCCACCTTTTTTCTATTATGAGAATGATGCTTTTGCACCAAAGGATATTTGGAAGGCCATATCTGAAAATTTCTATAGTGCATGGAACCGGAGTTGGTGGACTCGAAGTACATTTCGGCTTCTAGAAGACCAAGAGGTTATGTACACAATCTCCCAATAAAAGGGCGATTTCAAGCATTACCTCTCCCCCCCATGACAATTAAGGAAACACTTCCTCAGATAAAGGACTATTGGCCTCCATGGGATCAAAGAAAAAAATTGAATTGCACAGACTCTAGACGATGTGTGGTTGTCCTTCATGAAGAACTGTGCACTATAATTGAAAATTCACGAGGGAAACTGCAAGATAGTGAATAGAAATACATTCTTGAAAAGTGCGAAGAATGGAACTTGGTTTGGGTGGGGCCAGGTCAGGTGGCTCCTCTAGAGGTTGACGAGATAGAAATTCTATTAGGATTTGAATAAGATCACACTCATGGAACTTCGTGTGCGACTGATCGATTGCGCTATTTGGGTAATGCATTCCAAATAGATACATTTGCATACCATTTATCTGTCTTGAAAGAATTTTATCTTGATGACATTAAATTAAAGTACTTTCTCTATTTTTTGGTATTGGTGGAGCAGAGGTTGCATTGCATCGACCTCAGATACATATTTCCACAGATACAACACAACTTAAATGTATCCCAAGTTGATGCAAAGCAACCTCTGCTCCAGAGATCACCAGAAGATAGAGAAAGTACTTTAATTTAATGCCATCGGGATAAAATACTTTCAAGACAGATAACTTGTACGCAATTGTATCTATTTGGAATGCATTACCCAAACAATGCAATCGATCAGTCGCACATGAAGTTCCATGAGCTCATCAACCTCTAGAGGAGCCACCTGATCTGGCCCCACCCAAACCAAGTTCCATTCTTCTCACTTTTCAATAATGTATTTTTGTTCACTATCTTGCAATTTCCCTCGTGAATTTTCAATTATAGTGCAAAGTTCTTCACGAAGGACACCACCACATCGTCTAGAGTCTATGCTTCAATTTTTTTCTTTGATCCCATGGAGGCCAATAGTCCTTTGTCTGAGGAAGTGCTTCCTGAAACATCATGGGGGGGAGAGGTAATGCTTGAAATCACCCTTCTATTGGGAGATTGTGTACATAACTTCTTGGTCTTCTGGAAGCCGAAAATTACTTCGAGTCCACCAACTCTGGTTCCATGCACTATAGAAAATTCAGGATATTGCCTTCCAAATATCCTTCGGTGCAAAGCATCATTCTCATAATAGAAAAAAGGTGGCCCTTGCATGAGCACGTTGATTTCCTCCAAGCGTGGCCCAATAGGTTTCCTGGGAATTTCAAAACCAGTTAGTCCCTCCAGACATAAATTAGAGATGTCACATCACACACTTTAGACATTGTTTGTTTGTATTGCATACTCTCTATGTATTTATCACCCTTTAACACTTTCCTTTGCTTTTCTCCAATTTCTCTCTTCTAGGCATCTAATGAGCTTCCTTCCATGTCATTCAAGATAATGCCTGCTTGCTTTCTTTTATGAAATTTACTTGCACACGAGTCTTCATCTTGTATCTTCTTCTTTCGCACAGATATAAATTATAATTCATGCTCAGATGATAATTAAATAAAATAAGCATTTGTAAAGAAAATATTTAGTCATTGGATGTTACATATTATCTGACGGAAAGATCCTAGACAATTCTTGGAGAAAGGAAACATCATTGATAATCTTTTTTTGCAAATAACACTGAATCAAATAAATTAAAAATGTTTTATGCAATTTTTAAAAGAAGCTAAACTCATGCAATGCTTTCATGCACTGACGGGCAAGCCTTCTGACCCACAACATCTAATACCATCAGAATTTTGACAAAAACTATAGAAACATTCGACAAGGATGTTGTATGTCCGACGTCACTTCCTTGTCGGACAATCATTGATTCATGGTAATGGGGGAGCATTGGAATTCCGATCATAATTCGACGACATTTTTGGCCGGAGGAGAAAACATAGCAGTCATTGGAAGAGTTCATAATGTCGTCAGACTGTCGACGCAAATGGCATCGTCAAGAAGATCGACGATGAGTTTTCAATGGTTACATTTGTCAGAAGTTCGATGTGTTGTTGTCAGACTTCCAACAATTAGCCATCAAAAATTAGGCCCGAATGTACTAGCGCATCCTTCTCTATAGTG
Source organism: Cryptomeria japonica (assembly GCF_030272615.1). NCBI lineage: Eukaryota > Viridiplantae > Streptophyta > Pinopsida > Cupressales > Cupressaceae > Cryptomeria > Cryptomeria japonica. Next base: position 266,826,548 of record NC_081412.1, read on the forward strand.
CCTTTATATATCTCTATATCTCCCTCTTTCTCTCTCTCCCTCTCTATATATCCCTATCTATAATCTCCATCTCTTTCTCACTCTCTTGCACTATCTATATCTCTCTATCTATTGATATTTCTCTTCCTTTATATCTCTTTATATCTTCCTTTTTTTATCTCACTCTCTTTACCCCTCTCTATCCATTTTTCTCCATCTCTTTATATATTTATCTTTGTGTTTACCTCTCTCTTTCTCTATATCTATTCATCTCCCTCTCCCTCTATCTTCATTTTTTATCTCTATCGTCCTCTCTCCTTTTCAATATCTAGATATGTCTACCTCTTTCTATCCATCCTTGTCCTTTAGTTTTTCTCCCTCTCACTTCATACTCCTTAATATCTATATCTCAATTTATGTCCTTGTCCTTTAGTTCTTCTCCCTCTCTTTAGCTCTTCATCTCTCTTCACCCTTATATCTCTCCTTATTTGAAACTTAGTACATGTGGTCTCCTAAGGGGTTATATGGTGTCTTAAGGGGTAATAGAACACCATATGACCCATTAGGACACAATATGACCCCTATCGAAACCATATGGTCTTCTAAGGGGTCGTGTGGTGTCCTAAGGGGTCATAAAACACCATATGACCCCTTAAGACATGATTAGACCTCTCATGACACTATATGGTGTCCTAAGGGGTCATAAGACACCATATGACCCCTTAGGACACCATACAACCCTTAATGATAGAATTTGGCATCCTAAAGGGTCATATGGTGTCCTAAGGGGTCATAGGACACCATATGACCCCTTAGGACACCATATGACCCATAGCACCATATAGTGTCCCAAGGGGTAATATGGTGTCCTAAGGGGTCATAGGACACCATATGATCCATTAGGACACAATACGACCCCTGATGACACCTAAGGGGTCATATAGTGTCCTAAGGGGTCATAGGACACCATATGACCCCTTAGGACACCATACGACCCCTTACAACACCATATGGTGTTCTAAGGGGTCATATGGTATCCTAAGGGGTCATATAACACCATATGACCCCTTAGAACACAAGAAGACCCATAACGACATGATATGGTGCCTTAAGGGGTCATATGGTGTCATGAGACACCATATGACCCCTTAGGACATGATATGACCCCTAACAATACCTAAGGGGTCATATGGTGTCCTAAGGGGTTATATGATGTCCTAGGAACCTTTAGGACACAATATGATCCCTTAGCACAACATACGACCCCTAACGACACCATATGGTGTCCTAAGGGGTCATAGAACACCATATGACCCGTTAGGACACAATATGACCCCTAACAACACCTAAGGGGTCATAGCACACCATATGACCCCTTAGCACACCATACGACCCCTAATGACACCATATGGTGTCCTAAGGGGTCATAGAACATGATATGACCCCTTAGGACACCATACGATGCATAATGACACCATATAGTGTCCTAAGGAGTCATAGGACACCATATGATCCCTTAGGAGACCATATGAACCATAACAACATAATATGGTGTTCTAGAGGGTCATAGAACACCATATGATCCCTTAGAACACCATATGGCCCATAACGACACCATGTGGTGTCCTAAGGGGTCATAAGACACAATTTGATCCCTTAGGACATAATATGACCCCTAACAACGTCATATAGTGTCATGCAGAGTCATAGGATACCATATGACCCCTTAGGATACAATACGACCCCTTAGGATACAAAATAAACCCTAACAACATCTGAGGGGTCATAAGTTTTCTAAGGGGTCATAGGACACCGTATGATTCCTTAGCACACCATACAACCCCTGACGACACCATAAGGTGTCCTAAGGGGTTATATGGTATCCTAAGGGGTCATAGAGCACCATATGACCCCTTAGGACACCATACAACACATAAAAAACACTAAATGGTGTCCTAAGGGGTCATCGGATACCATATGACCCATAGCACCATATAGTGTCCCAAGGGGCCATATGGTGTCCTAAGGGGTCATAGGACACCATATGACCCATTAGGACACAATACAACCCCTGATGACACCTAAGGGGTCATATAGTGTCCTAAGGGGTCATAGGACACCATATGACCCCTTAGGACACCATACGACCCCTTACGACACTATCTGGTATCCTAAGGGGTCATATAGTATCCTAAGGGGTTATATAACACTATATGATCCCTTAGAACACAAAAAGACCCATAATGACACGATATGGTGTACTAAGGGGTCACATGGTGTCACGAAGCACCATATGACCCCTTAGGACACAATATGACCCTAACGATACCTAAGGGTTCATATGGTTTCCTAAGGGGTTATATGATGTCCTAGGAACCATTAGGACACAATATGATCCCTTACCACACCATACAACCCCTAACAACACCATATGGTGTCCTAAGGGGTCATAGGACACCATATGACCTGTTAGGACAAAATATGACCCCTAACAACACCTAAGGGGTTATAGGACACCATATGATCCCTAACGATATTGTATGGTGTCCTAAGGGGTCATATTATGTCCTAAGGGATCATAGGACACCATATGACCCCTAACAAAACAAAATAATGCCTAACAATACCTAAGGGGTCATATGGTCTTCTAAGGGGTCATAGGACACCATAACACACCATACGACCCCTTAACACACCATACAACCCCTAATGACACCATATGGTGTCCTAAGGGGCCATATGGTGTCCTAAGGGGTCATAGAACACCATATGACCCCTTAGGACACCATACGATGCATAATGACACCATATATGTCCTAAGGGGTCATATGGTGTCCTAAGGGATCATAAGACACCATATGAGCCCTTAGGAGACCATACGACCCATAACAACATAATATGGTGTCATAAGGGGTCATAGAACACCATATGACCCCTTAGAACACCATACAACCCATAACGACACCATGTGGTGTCCTAAGGGGTCATAAGATACCATATGACCCCTTAGGACATAATATGACTCCTAACGACATCATATAGTGTCCTAAGGGGTCATAGGACACCATATGACTCCTTAGGACACCATACAACCCCTTACAACACCATATGGTGTCCTAAGTGGTTATATGGTATCCTAAGGGCTCATATAACACCATATGACCCCTTAGAACATAAGAAGATCCATAACGACATGATATGGTGTCCTAAGGGGTCATATGGTGTCATGAGACACCATATGACCCCTTAGGACACAATATGACCCCTAACGATACCTAAGGGGTCATATGGTGTCCTAAGGGGTTATATGATGTCCTAGGAACCGTTAGGACATAATATGACCCCTAACAACACCTAAGTGGTCATATTGTGTCCTAAGGGGTCATAGGACACCATATGACCCCTAACGACACAAAATGACACCTAACGATACCTAAGGGGTCATATGGTGTTCTAAGGGGTCATAGGACACCATATGACCCCTTAGCACACCATACGACTCCTAATGACACCATATGGTATCCTAAGGGGTCATATGGTGTCCTAAGGGGTCATAGAACACCATATGACCCCTTAGGACACCATACGACACATAACAACACCAAATGGTGTCCTAAGGGGTCATATGGTGTAGGGGTCATAGGACACCATATGAACTCTTAGGAGTCCATATGACCCATAAAAACACCATATGGTGTCTTAAGGGGTCATATAACACCATATGACCCCTTAGGAGACCGTATGACCCATAACGACACCATATGGTGTTGTAAGGGATCATAAGACACCATATGACCCCTTAGAACACAATATGACCCCTAACGTCGTCATATAGTGTCCTAAGGGGTCATAGGACACCATATGACCCCTTATGACACAATATGACCCATAACAACGTCATATAGTGTCCTAAGGGGTCATATGGTGTCCTAAGGGGTTATAGAACACCGTATGACCCCTTAGGACACCATAAGATCCATAACGACACCATATGATGTCCTAAGGGGTCATATGGTGTCGTAAAGGGTCACGAGACATCATATGACCTCTTAAGACATAGTATGACCCCTAACAAAACCTAATTGATCATATGGTGTCTAAGGGGTCATACTCCTATGACCCCTTAGGACACAATATGACCCCTTAGCTCACCATACAACCCCCAACGATACCATATGGTGTCCTAAGGGATCATAGGACACCATATGACCCGTTAGGACACAATATGACCCCTAACAATACCTAAGGGATCATATGGTGTCCTAAGGGGTCATAGGATACCATATGACCCCTTAACACACCATACGACCCCTAAAGACACCATATGGTGTCCTAAAGGCTCATAGAACACCATATGACTCCTTAGGACACCATAAGACCCATAACAACATCATATGGTGTCCTAAGGTATCATATGGTGTCCTAAAGGTTCATGAGACACCATATGACTCTGTAGGACACAATATGATCCCTAAGGACATTTGAGGGGTTATATGATGTCCTAATGAGTCATATGATGTCCTATGGCCCTTTAAGATACAATATGACCCCTTAGAACACCATATAACCCCTAATGATTCCATATGGTATCCTAAGGGGTTATAAGATGTCATATGGTGTTCTAAGGTATTATAAGATACAATATGACCCATTAGGACACAATATGACCCCTAACAACACCTAACAGGTCATAGGACACCATATGAACCCTTAGGACAGAATATAACCCCTAACAACACCTAATGGGTCATATGGTGTCCTAAATGGTCATATGACATCTTATGACCCCTTAAAACACAATATGACCTCTTAGCACACCATACAAGCCCTAAAGACACCATATGGTGTCCTAAGGGGTCATAGGACACCATATGACATGTTAGGACACAATATGACCCCAAACGACACCTAAGGGATCATATGTTGTCCTAAGGGGTCATATGGTGTCCTAAGGGGTCATAAGACACCATATGACCCCTTAGGACACTATATGATCCATGATGACACTATATGGTGTCCTAATGGGTCATAGGACACCATATGACCCCTCAAGACACAATATGACCACTAATGACACCTTAGGGGTCATATGGTGTCCGCGGTGGTCATATGATATCTTATGATCCCTTAGCACACCATATGAACCCTAACAACACCATATGGTGTTGTAAGGGGTCATAGGATACCATATGACCCCTTAAGATACCATATGACCCATAACAATACCATATAGTGTTTTAAGGAGTCATATGGTGTCCTAAGGGGTCATAGGACACCATATGATCCTTTAAGACACAATATGACCCCTTAGCACACAATATGACCCCTAACGACATCATATGGTGTCCTAAACATTCATAGGACACCATATGACTCATTAGGATACAATATGACCCCTAACGACACCTAAGGGGTCATATGGTAAAGTTAGAGGTGAGGATAGGTATGACAGAGAGATGGTATTTGGGTAAGAGAGAATTAGAGAGAGTTGGGGGTAATTAGGGGTTGGGAGGAGAGAGGGATAGGAAAGTATCAACAAAGGGGGAGAGAGAGAGAGAGGTTCAAAGAGAGAGGTCTAGAGAGAAGGTAATTAGGGGAAGGGGAGGGGGGAGAGAGAGGGAGGGAGTATCAACAAAGGAAGAGGGGGAGAGATGGGGAGAGAGCCCCTTGATTACCCTCTCTCTAGTCCATCTCTTTGTTAATACTTCCCTCTTCCCCTCTGCTCCCCCTAATTATCCTCTCTCTATCACTCTCTTCACCTCTCTCCACATCTCTCCCTCTCTCCTTTTGTTGATACTTACTCTTCTCCCTCTCTTCTTATCCGATAATTACACCCAACTCTCTCTCACATTATTTATTTCCCTCAATTACCCTTGATCACCTCTCTCCTCCTATGGGTTTATAGATACTTCCCTCTCCCCTCTCCCCACCCCCTAATTACTCTCTATGTCTCTCTTCACCTCTGTTCCCATCTCTCTTCTCTCTTTTTTGATACTTTTCCCTCTCCCCCTCTCCTCCTACCCCCTAATAATCTCAAACTCTCCCTCTCATTCTCTCTTCACTCCAATCACCCCCTCCCCCTCTCTCTTCGCCTACCACCTAATTACCTTTAGCTCTCTCTCTCACACTCTCTCTTCCCCCCAATTACTCTCTCCTTCTCACCTCTCTCCCCCTCTCCTTTTTTTGATACTTCCCTATGCCTCTCCTTGTCCCCTCTGAATTTTGCTGCTAGAGATGAGAAGGAAATGCAGAGAGACTAGTCTAGATCTTAGCGAAGAGAGAGTGACATAGAGGAATAAATTATGAGGTGGTAGAAATATAAGAACCTTGTAGAGCTTGAGAGAATGAATGAGGTATTAAATGATAGTTAGAGATATAGGTCTAGAGAGAGATGTATAAATATGGACAAAAGAGAGGGAGTAAGAAACAAACAGGTGGAGTAATAGGTTTAGAAGAGAGAGGTGGAGAAAGGAACAAACATAGATAACATGGTTTATCAAAATTTATCAAACTCAATAAAATTCATAAATTTTCTATTATTAATTACTTATTTAGTTTATTTTGAGATGATTGTTACAAAAATTCATAAAATAGGGAAATAATATGAAAAAGCCATGAGTTTTTTATGTTTTAAAAATGAAGGATGAATTTAAACAAATTATAATTATTTTTTAAAATAAATAATTGAAAATATACCTATTACATATCATAGAGCTCTTAATTACCTTTCCAATACTTGTAAAAAATCAAAATTTCGATATAAAACACAAAAGTTATGCCCAATTTACTAAAATGTATTTTTTTTATTTTTTCAAAATGGATATCCAATTTTAACGAATATCTGATTTTAAAACATAAATTTTTCCCTCTAACTTTTCGTTCAGGTTTGCTTTGGGATTTGGCTTGGAAGTGACAAGCCTAGAAAGTCAACTGAAAAAATGTGTTTTTCAACATTCCTTGATTTTCCAGACTTTACACTGGTGGCTGACGACTTTGTTTATAGCCAAAATTGATAAAATGAAAAGGGTTTTTTAAGGATGTTCTCAGTTTTCCAACAATATAAGGCTTGTCTTATTTTGACTTTAATAAATAATTATTATTTATTTTCTAATTGAACTCTGACAAAAGTCCTGATTGATAGATTGATTGAAAAACACTCATAACTTTCAAACCGTATAACATTTTTTGAATTTGAAACATGCATCACATCCTATGCTTCGTCTACTATAGGGAAAAAATTTTAAAAAATTGAATTTCATAAGGTTTTGATCAAGTTAAGGTGGTCATACATAGGAGTTTCTGAATTTATGAAAAGTTGTAGTGAAAAATTCATAAATAATTATTTACTTTATAAAACTATATGTGTCACATTTGTACACGAGTCTAACACTTATATTATAAATATTATAAAAAAATATTATGATTTGATTGTGATTATGGTGGTCAGACATACACCTACTTCTTATCTTTTTCCTAAAATTTTAGTACCATTGCATTGAAATTTGAAATTTTTATCAAATAGGATTTTTTTTTTCAAAAAACAACTAGTAGCTTAGAAACTACATTCAATTTTCTATAGATTCTCTTCTTACATATTTTAAAAATAATTTTCATAACTTATTCAATTTTTCATGTCAAGTTGCATAACTCTGATTTTTTAAAATTTCATTGCCACTTAAGAGCCTGTTTTGGCACACCATGATCCTACACATACCCAAGAGCTAAATCAGATTGAAAAGAATAACACTTAGGAGCTTGTTCTCGGACTTAAAGAAAAGAATGTGATTGTTACTAAATGGGTGTTCTGGAATAAACTGAATGAAGCTGGTGAAGTAGTAAGAAACAAAGCAAGACTGGTATGTAAAGGGTGTTCACAGATGGAAGGAATTGATTATGAGGAGGCTTTTGCTTCAGTAGCTAGAATTGAAGCTGTTATACTATTGCTTGCATATGATGCTTACAATAATTTCAAAATGTCTCAGGTGGATGTCAAGTCAGCCTTTTTGAATGGTGATTTGGAAGATGAAGTCTACATTGAGCAACCAGATGGATTCTCTTTATTAGATGAAGGAAATATGGTATGAAAATTGAAGAAAGCATTGTATGGACCGAAGCAAGCCCCTAGAGCCTAGTATGCTAGATTGGATAAGTATTTGTTGAAGTTGGTATTTATAAAGGTACCGTTGATAGTAATTTATACTTTAAGGTCGATAATGATAACATTTTGATTGTTGAAGTCTGTTGATGATATCATTTTTGGAGGAGATGATGATTTGAGTATGAAGTTTACTAATGATATGCAAAAGGAATTTGAGATGTCTATGATAGGTGAGATGAAATTCTTCTTAGGATTGCAGAATACATAGATTGACAAAGGCATTTCATTTCTCAATCTAAGTATGTGAAGTAATTATTGAAAAAGTTTAGGCTAGATGATTCTAAACCTGTTGGAACTCCTATGGTGACTGGATTCAAGTTATCTAAGAATGATGAATCTCAATAAGTTAATCAGACCTTGTATAGATCTATGGTAGGTGGATTACTATACTTAACTCAGACTAGACCAAACATTATGCATGTTGTTTGTCTTTGTGATAGATTTCAAGTTGATCCTAAAGAGACTCATGTTACTGTTGTGAAGAGGATTTTCATATACTTGAAGGGGACTATTGACTATGGTTTATGGTATCCAAATAATGATGATTTTCTGCTATGTGCCTTTACTGATGTTGATTGGGTAGGTGATGTTGATGACTGGAAGAGCACTACCAGCGGAGCTTTCTTTTTGGGAAAGAAGTTGATTTCATGGTCTAGTAAGAAGCAAGATATTGTATCTCTATCTCCTATTGAAGCTTAATACATTGCTGCTGCTAGTAACTATACTTAGGTAGTCTAGATGAAGTAGATACTGAAGGATATTAGAGTTATTTATGATCAACCTACTTTTATATATTGTGATAATTCAAGTGCTGTCAATATTTCCAATAATCTGATACTACATTCTAAAGCAAAGCATGTATCAATTAAGTATCATTTCTTGAGAGAGAAAGTTAGTGATGAAGAAGTCTGATTGGAATATGTATCTAAAAAGGATCAGATTGCAGATATTTTCACTAAACTTTTGCCTGTAGATACATTTGTCTATTTGAGAGACAAGTTAGGGGTCTTTGTCCCTCTTGCTGATAACTAGATGCGTGGAGTTGCATCAATTTAGTGGATTTCAGAGCCTTATCTTTGTATCTGGGTTTATGATTTGGTACTGCTACTCAGCCGGAGTAGTCAGTATGTGGTTCAATTGATCAGTTATGAGTTTATCTTAAGGGGAAGAGATTGTCCTTCTTAGAGGAAGAGATTATTTGGTTTGGGGAGAGAAGCATGTGAAAAACTGCCTTATCATTGGAGCTTTGTGTGCATGATCTTAGGAGGAGTTTGTTGGAGATTGTTGGTGTTGATTCATTCCTTTGCATTGATTATTTTTTGCATTCATATGTTGTCATCAATGCCAAAGGGGTAGATTGATGGATATTGATGTTGCTAGGATAGTTTGTTGTCATTGATGTCAACATATTCCTATGTTTTGTGTTTCGGTGAATGCATTGAGTTGATTTGGTTGGTTTATCTATTTGGGATGTTGAATCAACTAGAGATACCTCATTCTTTCTAGACTCCATGATGCTATGTGGTGATCTGGTTGAGCAATGGATTACAGTATGAAGATTATTCCTCTATTCTCCATAGTTGGCAAAGTCTAGTATTTGATCCATTGTGCTCGGGTATGATTATATCTTTGGTTGTGGATTTAGGAGAATATTTGGGATGATCATGTGTATCTACATTTCATATGGTTCATGATGTGGTGCTCTGCAAGTTATCTTTCTAGTCTGAATTGTTGTTGTTATGTGTTCTTGAGTCTTAGCATGTTGATTGATGAATATTTGAATAAGTGGTGTTGGCGCAGCTATTGTGGATAGTTCTAACATGCTTGTTGGTGTTTCCTGATTATCTCCTATTTTTTTTGTTTGTTCGCATTGATCCTTGTGTGCAATATTGGTGATTTTTTTGATCCAGTGATATTCTTCGTGTTATGAGGTATTTTTGGTGGTATAGCATGTTGTGCTTGATCTTGGCGAGATTTCCAGTGGTGATGCATGTTTGGAGATTTGATTTAGGTCCATGTTATGTCATCTATGACATTGTATTGGTTCAATGGTTGATTTATGTATCATGTGATGTAATTTTGTAATTAAGGGTTGAGGGTTTGGTCAACCTTGTAGTCAAGGTTGATGAATTATATAAATAGGTGTTATATTCATGTAATTTGGGTGTTGATGTGGTGTCTATATTATCAAAGAGTAGTGTATGTGCGCATAAGAAAAATTATCCTTCGGTATGGTGTATTGAGTAAAGATTGTTATAGGGAAGAAAAATGAGCTTAACTAGAACTGTCATGGGGCATTAGCAGATGCTATCTTTGCAGTTCATGTAATCCGGATTGTAGTCTGAATATTAATGTAAGATAGTGAACCTTCCTTGAGGGTTGGAGCCTTCTGGGTCTTTGTATTTTGAGCAGTGAGCTCTAGGCAGTGTTCTTGAATGCATGTGAATTCCCCACTATATTATTTACACATACTACTGCAGAGTATCATCTTATTGTGGGTAGCTTCCCACCATGGTTTTTCCCTTAACCGAGTTTTCTACGTCAAAAATATTGGTGTCATGTGTGTTTTTGTTATTGTCTTTATCTGTATTCTTGTTGCAGTTGATTGAATTTTGAGATTGTGCTTAAATTGTTTAATCTGTTGAAAACTAATTCACCCCCCCTCTCAGTTTTCCTTCATTTTTGTTGTCAACAAGTAAAGAATGTGAAATAAATGGGAAAGATGATGTTTTGTTGTGGCTACAAGATGGAAGCAAATGTCTATTAAAATATGTTCGACATGTTCCCAAACTTAAGAGTAATTTGATATCCGTAAGTCAGCTCTACACTCAAGGATGCAACATGTTCTTTTCCTCAGATTCTTGGAAAATAACCAAGGGAGCCTTTGTGGTGGAAAAGGGAAATAAAATTAGTAGTCTATATGTACTTGAGAATCATGTTGAAGTGGGAGCTACTATGACAATTGTGGATAGCGAAGTGGACTTTTTGCATATGAGAAAGAAAGGACTTCAAGTCATGCTCAAAAGGGAACAACTACTGAGGATGAAATTAGTTGATTTGGAGTTTTGCTAGCATTGCCTCTATGACAAGCAAATGAGGGTCAGCTTCTTGAAGATCGGTCGTGAGAAGAAGTCCATGCCTTTCAAACTTGTATTCTTAGATGTCTTCAAACCAACTGAGGTAACCTCTCTTGGAGGTGCAAACTATTTTTTTACTTTCCTTGATGATTGTACTAGGAAGGTATGGATTTATATGCTTCATATAAAATCTAAAGTGTTTACCAAATTCAAAATTTTCAAAGTTTTTGTGGAGAATTAGATTGGGCACAAAACAAAACATTTACAAATGGATAATGGCGGCGAGTTTCATTCTTTGGAATTTAATAATTTTTATGCAGATAGTGGTATTCATTGAGTTAAGATCATTCCTTTCACCCCTCAAGAAAATGGTGCAGTTGCGAGGTTGAATAGGACAATTCTTGAAAGAGCTTGGTGTGCACTCTCTAATGCCAGTTTAGGTAAAGAATTTTGGGTAGAGACTTGTAATACAACAATGTATTTGATCAATCAGAGCCCTTCATCTCGGTTAGATTTTGGTATTTCGAAGGAGGAAGGGTTGGGAAAAATAATTTCCTACTCACCTCTTCAGGTCTTCAAATGTAAAGCTTTCGCACATGTCCCTAAGGAGAAGAGGACCAAGTTGGACCCCAAATTGTAGAGGTGCATATTTGTTGGGTATGGTAAAGAACAATTTGGGTTTAGATTATGGGATTGAGTTAATAAGAAAATTGTTCACACTAGCGATGTTATTTATAATGAAAGGTTTTTTTCCAGCTTTGCAAGTGTAGAAGCCAAAACAAAGTCACTCAAAAAGGAATTCATTCCTTTATCAGACATTACAAATAACGGTGATTCAGATGTACACAATTTACATCTAGTGGGAGGACCCAATTGTGTTGTTTTCAATCCCAATGTGCAGAGAGTATATCCCTTGCAACCATCGCAACATTTCCCAAATCATTCTGCAATTGTCAATTTACTAGTTAACTTTGGCTCACATTTCTCCTTACCTCTCCTCCCACAATATATAGACAACATGGACAAAGGGACACTGGATGGCATTTCTCTCTTATAGCCTTCGTAGTTTTCAAGTGATGATGTGCTAGACACAAAGACAATTAGGCTCCTTCGCACACAGCTCCAATGCAGGACCATTTGGACACAACAACAACAAAATTGGTCAAACTCATCCCACAAACCCATGCTAGAATAATCAGTGCTCTTGTTCACAGGTGCACAGTGACTTTTTGTGTGAGGAACAAACATATCATATTTTCAATTCTATACATGATAGCATCAATGATAGTACACAGGGTGTTGATAAAAATATAGATAAGGGGCAAATACAGAGGGATAGTAGTAATCATATGGGTCATCTTAGAGAGGGGAGAAATATTGGTATCAATTTACCCACACATACTAATAATATTGATAATACTGGTATCAAAATTTCCCTTGTCCCTAAGTTGAGGAGGTCTACTAGAAAGAGACAACCTCCTACAAAGTTCAAAGATTATGAATTGTTACTTTCAGATCACCCAAAATTATTATTTACTGATCAACTATAGTCAGTTACTTTCAAACAAGCTTGTAATAATGTCAATTGTGAAAAGTAGATGGAGGCAATGTGAGATGAAATGGATTCGTTGATGGCAAACCACACGTGGGACTTGGTGAAACTTCCACCAAATAAGTGAGCCTAAAAAAATTGACGGGTGTATCGGTTGAAAGAAAAAGAAGGTAGTAGAAAACATTATAGGGCTAGCTTAGTTGTTAAAGGTTATGATTAGCAAAAGGGGATAGACTTCAATGAGATTTTCTCTCCGATTGCGAGGATGAATTCTATTCGTGCAATCTTGGGCTAAGTAGCTATTTGGGATCTTGAGCTCGAACAAATTGATATAAAATTATGTTTCTTCATGGGGATGTTGAAGAGGCATTGTACATGGAGTAGCTTGAAGGCATTATTAAGAAGGGGCAGGAACACTTAAGTTGTAGGTTGAACACTTATAAAGTAAAGTAAGAATATTTATAAAAAAATTATCATAATTTAGTCAGCGACAACTAAAGGCTTGGAATTCTTAAAGAAATGGACAAATATAGAAGAAAATGTGAACCTGGAATAGATAACAACATATATGCAACATGAAGGTATTGAGGAGAAAATTCAAGGGGACGCGTCAGAATTGGTGACCTCCTCATATGATGAAGTTATGGAGGGAAAGGTAGTGGGTTGATGTTAGGGGGTTTGTTTTGGGGGTCTAAGTCATATATATTAGATAGATATCTCTATAATAGAAGATGCTTCAGGATAGTCATTATAGTAGTGGAGTAGATCTTTTTTGTCTTTTTGATTCAAGGTTATCATAAATAGTTATAAAATTACATAGTATGTAGAATGGTTGAATGTTGTATTTGAATATATAAGGACTTCATACTTTGAAAATATGGTTTCTTTTTGAACCATTTGTAGACAATGTTTAAATCTTCTTTAATCAAATTGGGTACTGGCCCTTCCAGTGTTTTAATTATAAAAAAATGTCATAATTTGATAACTACTTAAAATAAATAGAATCTAAAACAAAAAAATGAAATCATTAGTTTTCATAAAATAGAATTTAAAAATTTTAAACAATAAATTACTAATAAAATTAGTTAAATGGCCTTATGGAATCAATCTATTAATGATTGCCATTTAATATAATTGTAGAGGAACAAAATGCATACCTTGACCTTTAATTCTTGTTTGAAGCTTTCATTTGGTCCATTTATCATTCTAATATTTTATTTGTTTTACAAGCATGTCCCATAATTATAAATTTACACATAAACTCAAATTATGATAAATAGAAAAGTTCACAATGTTGAGCTCAACTAAAAATTGTACCTTTTTTTTCCCTTATATCTCCTTACAAAAAAACTTCTTTTCCAAAATCCAATACTTGAAGTGCAACTAAAAATATAATATCTTCAACACAAACATTGTTATTGAACATTTCCTATTAAAATAAATGTATACCTTTATACAATTGGATTCATGTACTTACTGTATACACCTAAAAATGGTTTGAAGATAATTAATTAAATAAGCAATTATTTAATTAATCCCTCCTCCCCAATTTAATTAAATTCACTAAGCAATTTGATTAAATCTCGCATTCATCTACTTATTAATAAATCTAAGGATTTATTAAATAGGTTCATTTCATTTCACTCATTTAATTAATTAATTCCCCCCATCAAAATCATTACTTCTAATCCCCTAATTAATTAAAACAAATCAAATCATGAGTTTTTGAGATTAATTAGCCATTTTCCTAATATTTGAATTTCTAAATTCAAATTCTCCTAACTTCCACCACTCCTAAACCTAACCATTCCTAAACCTAATCCATTCTACCTACCACCATGTCCCCTTTCATCCAACATCTTCTAGAACCTTTGTGACACTTGTCACTAACTGTTCCCTTTAATCTAACCCCCTTTGCCAACCTCCTCCAATTTAACCATTGATATCTTTAGATCAATCTCAACCGTTGATTCATGCCAACTCACCCCTAGCCTTGGAAAATCCTATAAATAGACCTCATTTTGGAGCAATATGGGTTCCAAATTCATATCATTTTGATGATCCCATCTCATTCGTAGCTTAAGCATTGTTACTATAGGCATCTAGCTTCTAGTTTATCAGTTTTAGCAATGTTATCATGCTCAATTTTAGCTTAAATCTTAGCTTAATCATGCTAGATCAATGCATTCATATAGCTTAATCATGCTATTCTTGCTAGGTCATGCATTTTCAGCATTCAAATCCTCCATCTAAGTGTAGTCAAGTCATTGAATTTCGCATAATTCGATCTGAGAGCATTTTTCATACTCGCATTTACTAGGAGGCAATAAGTCGATTAACTATGGTTTTACATGTCTTTGATTTAATCTACTAACCATGCTTGTATTGATTTATTGAGTGCATTTTGTGTTGCAGGAATAGGTATAACAAGTACACCACACAAATACATGACACTTACCAATATATTCCAAATAACTACTTCTTAATCCACATGTCCCTCTTTCTCCTATTCATTGGGACAAGTCACTTTTCAATCCATATATGCCTATGGTTATGTATGGAATGCCTCTAAATAACCTTATAGATATTTTTTTATTACGGTAAAAAAGGTTTTGAAGGGGCCCTAAAACCCTAAACAACAAAAAACTACCTAAAACTAGATAACAACAAACAACAAAATAGGGACTAAGACCCAAACAAAACTACTATAATTCGTTCAAGATTTTAGCAGTTCTTTGATATCATTTTGGATCAAGCGATTGTGTAGATTAATCACCTCCTATAAAACCTGTCTAATCATCCATAGGCTTTGATTGACTTAAAGTTCTAGCAGATGGTCCTTGCACCTTAGCAACAACCATTTTACCTTGAGCTTTACACACAACTTTGTTAGTGGCTCCACCCTTATTGACTTGTCCAACAACTTCAATATCAGCCCCAATAATCTTACCTTTCTTATTTTTCTCCCTTATCTTCATATCCTTCACCTTATTATTGAGAATTCAGAGACCCTCAACATTATTTGGGATAGAAAATTGGCTTACATTAACCACATTTTCAAGTTTCTTATGAACACTATTGATGGTATCCTCAAGCATTTTGATTTTCCTATCATGATCATTTTTCAGGACATTTACATCCATAGCTGCAACCTCCTCCAATAAGGCCAGGATTATAGAGCTTTTATCCTTACCCTTCACCAAATCACCCCCACCTTCCTCTCTATCCAATCTGCTATGAAATGCTTAAGACTATCCTTTATAACATTAATCTCTACAATAAACCAATTAAACATCTTAAGCTGACTGATAGCTCTATTCTTAGAAAGACCAATAGCATCTTCAAATATGCTTCATAGTATTAAAATTAGAGATGTCCTCTTTTGTAAAACCATGTTTATTAGCATATATCATTTCTATCTCATCCTTACCCTCTTCCTTATCAAGGTAATCATCCTCCTCGATGTTTTGTTCTTTCCTTAAAATCTACTTCCCCTTCAAAACCCCTTTTTCACTTTTTTTCTCAAACTTTCTCTTCTTATTTGTTGTAGAAAATTATGTAGACAACTAAAAATGTCTCATCACTAACATACTAATTATTCATCTTAATTAATTAAATAATTATTTAATTAATCTGATTTTGTTCTACTAAACTAATTCAATCATCATATTCCTTCATTATTAAATTATTCAATTTCCCTCCAATCATTTAATCATGCAACCTTCCCCTCTTTAAAATTTAATTAAATATTTCATTATTTAATTAATTGAGATTTTACAACTTTAATTAAATAATCTTTCTTATTTAATTAAATTCAATTTCTACTCTCCCACAATTAAATAATTTCTTTAAGTTATTTAATTGTCTAACTCATTCTTAAAAATTCAAAAATTCAATTTTTTCCAAAATCCTAATTTCAGTTAATTTCAAATAATGTGCATGTCATTTCATGATTTTGAAAATCAAAATTTAAATATAATGCAAATTAATTTAAATGTCATGTCGAATTCCTACATCACATGCCTAAATTCTTAACTAGCCTTGACTCTGACTTCAACCGACAATCATTTTTTCTGACCGAGCAATCAATTTAGTCAACTAACTAGTTAACTCTCTCAATCACCTTTTTAACTCCTCAATCAACTTTTTCGAACAGACTCATCTAATCAGTTATCTCCCCAATATATCCAAGTCAATGATCAATCTATTCGGTTCACTCATCAATCAAATGAGTTTAACTCTCCATTGATTATGTCTCAATTGATTCCAACCATTGATCAATTCAGTTTCCAAATGCATCTCAACCGTCTGAATTTCTCCTCCAAATTCTATAAATTGAGCATCATTCTCCTATTTTCAATAATCACGATCTTCAAATTCTTGTTGTCTTAATGCAAGTTAGCAGCATGACTCTAAAAAATGGAAGCGATGTGCATTAGGGAGTTCAATTGATTTAATTATTTGTTTAGTTGCACACTTTCATTGGTTTATGTTTGAATTTCGTTATTTAGATTGGGCTTTTTGTGATTCTCCTTATTCTAACTAACTTGATTTTCGATGATTTCAGGCATAAAACAAATGGTGCACCATAACATCTACATCATATTCTGATGAAAGTAAAGACATTTATCTCATGTTTCCACATCTCATAGATTGCAGACAACAAGAGAGACAACATTTGGATTGGTTTGAGAATGATGAAGAAATAGAAAAATTTCTTGGTGCTCGTGAAGGTCTTTCATGTGGAGATCATAAGGCAGTATTTGCAATTGATTTGGATAGAACACACTTTGGGGAGGCAAGCTCATCATCTAGTCAATAAAATCTTGTAGAAGATGACAATAAAAACAAGAACAGATTAGATGACTTGCCCATTGATCAAGAAAGATCATCACTGCTTTTGGAAAAGTCAGAAGAGGTTGATATCGGTGATGGTAGAATTGTGCATAATATTCACTTAGTGGAATCCTTAAAACTAGAAGAGAAAGAAATTCATCCAGTTTTTAAAGCAAAGGCCGCTAAAATTTGTATGGTCATATGCAAACATGCCAGGACTAGATCTAGAACTAGTCCTCCATCATTTGCCACTACTTTTGGGAGAAAAAACCTATAAACAAAAACTTAGAAAAATGCGTCCCCAAATAGCTTTATTAGTCAAAGTGAAATTGTAAAAACTATTGGATGTAGGCTTCATTAGACCTATCAGCTATGTAGAGTGGATTTCCAGCCTAGTACTAATCACAAATACCATTGGAGGTATCAAAATTTGCATGAGCTTTAGAGATCTGAACAAGGCTTTCCCAAAAGATGACTTCCCACTCCCAAATATTGATATGATAGTAGATTGTGCAACTGAACATAAGATGTTGTCCCTAATGGATGGTTTATTTGGTTACAATCAAATCAAAATAGCTCCAAAATATCAACATATTCACTTGCCCATGGGGGACCACTGTTGGAATGTAATGCCATTTGGCCTCAAGAATGCAGGTGCAACATATTAAAGAGCCATGATAACTCTATTTCACAACATGATCCATGATATCATTCAGGACTATGTCGATGACTTGTTGGCTAAATCTAAGACTAGAGATAATCACCTTTAGGTTCTTGCCAAAATATTTGATATTCTTGAACAATATAAAGTCTGGTTAAATCCCAAAAATTGTGTGTTTGGAGTGACAATTGGAAAACTTTCAGGCTTCATTGTCTCCAACAAGGGTATTGAAATAGATTTGGCAAAAGTGAAAGCTATTTTGGGGATGCCCCCATCTTCAAATCTGAAATAGGTGAGGAGCCTACAGGGAAAGTTACAGTCCATTAGGAGGTTTATAGCGCAACCAACTGATAAATGCCAACCTTTTCAAAATCTTCTTGATATGCCAAGAAAGGTAACACAATTTTTATTCCTAGTTAAGCAATTAATGGTTCCAACATATGAGATTCCCCAATTAGAATGTGTATGCATGATAGTTGGTCCAAACTCACCATGGTACAAGGACATATATGCCTATCTTCATGCTCGTTACATGGCTCTTGATCTCTCTCGTAATCAATACAAGACACTAATGCACCAAACATCCTGGTATGTAATCATTACGGACACCTTGTATTAGAAAATATTAGATGGAACACTCTTTCATTGCCTTGATCCTGAAGAGGCATAGTTGGTTTTGAAAGAGGTACGTGATGGAATCTATGGTACCCATTCTAGTGGTCCTACTCTACTAAGAAATTTTTATGCACAGGATATTACTGGCCAATGATGGAAAAAGACTCATACAAGTATGTACAAAAGTGCAAACAATGTTAGATACATGGTAATATAATCCATGCAACTATAGACTCTAGATCTCCAACCTACCACATCTCCATGGCCCTTTTTATAGTGGGTACTTAACCTTGTAGGGAAAATCAACCCTGCTTCTTCTAATGGGCATAAGTTCATTATGATAGCCACTAATATTTCACAAAATGGGTAGAAGCAACTCCATTCACGTACGTAACCTACAAGCAAATATCAAAATTTCTCCTCAACTACATAATTTGCCGGTATGGAGTTCTGATGAGCACAGTAACAAATAATGGATGTCCCTTCAAAAAATTAGGAAGTACATGAGATTTATGATTAGTTTCATATTCAACATCACTTTTCTACTCCTTACCACCCACAAAGAAATGGTCAAGTAGAAGCAACTAACAAGACAATCTTGAAAATCCTTAAGAAAGTTGTTAATGAGGCTGGACATGATTGGCATCTACAATTGAATCCTTCTCTTTAGGATTACATAATAGGTGTTCATACAACTATATGTGCTACCCCTTATCCTTTGGTATTCATCTCAGAAGAATTTTTTCCTACAGAAGTAGAACTACCATCAATGTGTGTCTCTCTAAAAAACATCATATCCGAAAGAGGACTATAGAGTGGCCATATTACAAGAATTGAAAATGCTTGATGAAAGGAGATAGAGTGCAAGCAATCATTTGCAAGGATATCAAAATAGGCTGAGAAGAATCTATAACAAGAGAGAGAGTTAGAGAAAGGTTCTTTCAGGTAGGCAACCTTATTCTAAAATAAAATCAAAGAAATCTAGAAAAAAGAGAACAACTGGGCAAATTTGAACCAAACTAGTTGGGTCCTTACGTGGTCACAAAAGTCCTAGGCAACAGAGCATACAATTTGGCAATAATGGAGGGTGACCCATTGTTCGAACCTATCAATAGCATGCATTTAAATAAGTTGTATGTCTAATGGTTGTCTACTTTCACCTTTTCTTTCAGTTTGTTTTGTTCTAGCTTTTCTTTGTTTGTATTGCTTTGCATTTAGTTTCTTTTCCAGAGCATTTGTCACATTTTTGCATTACATTTGTATATATTCTCTTAGGTAAGGCACTATTCATTTTGATAAAAGGGCACTTCTGTTAGTTTGCCACCTATTTGCACTTGAGCGATTTGATGTTCATCTCATTTCTTACATATTCATTCATGAAATTCTTGGAATCCAAGGTTTCTCATCTTCAACATCAACTCGTGGTTCAAATTTGACTTTAGTTGGGCAAAGGACTCACTATTATGTCTTGTTACTCAAATCTCTTGGTTGCTATATCTTTTACACATTAATCATTTACTCTAAATCATTGTTGATAAATGGTTGATAACATGGCTAGTAAAAAATCTAAAATCCTACTTCAGCATCGTTGTAATTCTCAGACCCGTGTGAACTTCATTGCTTATAGGAAAATGCAAGAAAAATAAAAGGTGCTTAAAGATATATCAAAAGATGAAAAGAATGAGCCAGAAAAGAAAATATCAAGAAAAGAAAAGTAAAAATAATGAGCTAAAATGCAATATCAAATGCTTGGCTTTTGGAACATGCGAGTAACTTCATCAAGGCTATGGACACCTGACTAGCAATGGAGCAATATTTGTGAGATTACAGTATACCAAATTAGTAGGCTTAACAATCTTAGGTAGATCTCTAACAACATGTGTACAACAGATCTTAATCATTGAATCAAAATTCACATGGCACATTCTCCTATGCCACAACCAACTCTAATCAATCTGAGCAATCAAACAAATTTTCTCACTAGCATTCAAATGAAAAATGTTACCTTCAGTCTTAGTTCCAGATGCAATCTCTATACTGGAGGCATTTAAGATCTTACATTTACCATCCTTGAATTGTAGATCATAACCCTTATCAACCATCTATCCAATACTCGGAAGATTATGCTTCAAACCTTCAACATACAATACATCATCAGTGTTATACTTGTCATCAAAAGAAATAGAACCTCTCTCGAGGATCACATAGGATTTGTGATCTCCAAGTCTTACTATTCCACCATCATATCTTTCCATACTCACAAATTTGATTTTATCACCGGTCATATGATGTGAACAACTGCTATCAATTACCCATTCATCTTTCTCTTCAACTTTAGCAGCTAAAGCCTTCTCCTTAGTAGTACAGCTAGTGGAATCAATAGGTACAGGTCCATCTTCTTTAATAGAAATAAACACAACTTCATCTCCTTTTGATTCTTCATCTGTAACACCTTCATCAACAACATAATAATAGTTCTTCTTATTTCTAAACTTCTGGTTAGACTTGTAAGACTTATCATAATTCTCATTGCTTGTCATATCTATCATTCCTATCATGCTTATCAAATTTATCATGTCTTTCATACTTAGCCATTCTCTCCGGGCATCTGAAACAAAATGTCCTATCTTATTGAAAGATAAACATTTCAAAGGCAACTTTCCATCATACTTATCAGCACCTTTAGGAAATCTTCAGGAAATAAAAGCTTCAAGTTCATCTAGCTCCCTCTCTCTCTCTCTCTCTCATATCTGGATATTATGCATTCATCAGGATCATATTTCTTCTTATCGGATACTGTAGCATCCTAAAATTGCGACACTTGCAATTTCGACTGCATTTCGGTCTTCACGATGGCGACGCAACACGCAACCTGAATGGAGACCCTGAAACTTGCTCGCGACACTGAAAACTACATTTTTCAAGCATCCTGGCCTGAACCTCCTTGCACCCTGTTGTCCCGGGAGGTGGGACCAGAGCGCCCAACGCCCTGGTCCTTCAGGACCAGGGCGCCCAGCACCCTGGTCCCCAGGACCATGGCGCCCAGCGCCCTGGTCCCTGGGTCCTATTTTGGGCCCGGTCTCCTAAGGGGCTCGGGTCTTTTTGTTTGCAATTTGGAAATTAACTTTCCCTGGTCGGCCTAAGGTCGGGAAAATCAGTCTATCAGCCCTAAATGACAAGTATATAAACTACATTTGCCTCTCCCATTTGAGGAAGAAGGTCATATGATGAAAAAGGCATGGAAACTATACTCAAACATTCAAGCATTCAAGCATTCAAGCATTCCTTCAAGCAATTGATCATTTCAAGTCTCCATTCAAGGCTAAGTGTTGCATTCAAGTCAAGGATTCAACCATTGAAGAGGAGATCATATACTACATGCTACAACATACAACATACAACATCTAAACCTTCGCACATAAGGATACCAACATCCTTAGAACAAGGTATTCGTACTTGTTTTACAATCATTTACATTTACAGCTCTTGCTCATTTCTTGGTTAATTCCAAAACTGGGGTTTGACCTAAAGGCAAACCCCCAATCCCTAACCCCCCAATCGTCTTCGCTTTTCTGTGTGTAGGTTGCAGGTACGCGGCTGAAATTGAAGATTTGGAATCCTTGTGCAGAGACGAACAGATCCCCCTTCGTTTTGCGGATTTTTCGGAGGACCGTGGCGCCGGGCGCCATCGTCCTGACAAATTTTTCTCAAATTTGTAGGACAGCACCGTATCGACATTCTACTACTAATTCCAGGTCCGCAGCTTCATCCTATAACCCGAACTCAGTTTATAAGCGAATCTTTATGACTTTCTATGCATGCTTAGCTTAATTTCCTTAACAACATTCTTTACAAAAGAGGGTAGCCTTGCTTTCCTAACCCTTGAAATTCATTTAGCATCCAATCTTGCATTGCGTGGGATTGGATCTTATGAGTTTCAAACCTTCTTTTGAATGTAAAGTCTCTCCCCTAAGTGAAAACCATCGAATCCTAGCGAACCTCCCTTCTCTCTCCTCGGAGTCGGAAGAGGGGAGAACAACTAGGGTTCGATCGCGATTTTTCCGCTTTACATTTTGGTGAACCCGACATGAACATCCTTTCTGATTTTTCATGCTTAGATCTGAAAAAATTGATTACATTTACATGTTGGATCTTTTGCAAAATTTTAGAGGTGATTGCATAAAAACCCTAAATTTTCTTTTTAGTAATTGAACTTGCAAAATGTCTAAATGTTAATGCCTATTTCAGATCTGCCATTCTATTACAAATTTTCAATTCATATTTGTGCTTTAATTCTGAAAATTAAGTGGTTAAGTGTCAAAACCCTAATTTTTGAAACCCTCTTGATTCAACCTTTGTCCGACAATTTCATTGATCAAAACATCTCCAAATCAGCTGTAACTTTGGATTCTGCAATAAAATCACAATATCTTTCATCCCTGAAAATTTGGAAAAAAGTTGCGAGGACCGTGTTGCACTCCGAGCGCCATCGTCCCCGACATTTTTTCCAAAATTTTGGGAGCGAGATCTTGCTGTATTTTCCTGCTAAAATCCAGAATTTTGGCTGATTTTGTCAATTATAACACTTTCAAAATTACAGTCAAAGTTGGTCTTGCGATTGCTTGGTCTAAGGCTTCTAATCATTCAAAAATCATTGAAATTAAAATTTTGTGTCAAAATTGCGTTTTTATTATCATAAATCTGAAAAGTGTGTTATCATTCATTAAAAATTTCAGTGCTTTATTCAAATTCTTGCATTTTGTGACTTTTGAAATTAAGTGCTTAATTACAACAACTTTGATTTCCGCTTTCAAAATTGAATTTTGCGTGAAATTGAGTCAATTTTTGAATTTCAAAATTTTCATTGCTCTTGACATTCCCTCTAAAATCATAAAATTCAAAATTTTAGTTTCCCTCTCTTTTTCAAAAATTCAAATTTTGCATTTTTCGACAATCTTGATAGGGTTCAATTTTGAATTTGCAACTTTAGTTTGGCCTATCTACAGATCGTAAAATCACTCAATTTTTTCAGATTAACTCTAAAATCATCATACCTTTCATCCCTGCAAATTTCGAAAAAAGTTGCAAGGACCGTGTTGCACTCCGGGCGCCACGGTCCCAGACATTTTTTCTGAAATTTCGGGAGACTGTTGTGATTGCATTTAACAGCTTAAATCCAGAAGATTGGCTGATTTTACTGAAAATTGCTACCTCTAAATTCAAAATTTTCTCTCCTTCTCTAGTGCATGAGTTTTACAACAATAAGCCCTACTTACACTATTCCCGTTAGACGAAGCCGTAGAATTAAGTCTTTCCGAGGTTTAACTACTGAGGAGATGGAACCTAATTTGAATAGCCTTTTTAACGAGGACATGGGTAATTCCTCTAATCCTCCTAATGATGAAGAAGCTCTCCATGAGGTTTCTGAAGAACAACTTTCGAAATTGGATAACCAATTTGATGATTTTCGACAATGGATGTCTCAAGAATACCCTGATAGTCAAGCTCTTCCTTTAATTGAGGGTCTAAAACGTATGCTTCAAAGTGATAAGAATGGAATTGATATTTTGCATGGTATTGCACACATTGTGGATTCAAATGTGATGCCTATGAAGAGTTGTGCCGAAACCTTAGGTTATACACAACCTCCTACTCAAGACAATCATTCTATTCCTTTGACGACTTCTATTGCTAGTATACCTACCTTTACATCAAACATAATGGCTACTTCTACACAAGACATTCCTCCTGTGATCACCAGTCATGGGGGCAATCCCTCTTCTTCAATTAACCCTATTCCTTCATTCAATCCGACTTCTTCATTCATTCCTTCAATGAGTGTGCCTATTATATCATCACAAATGAACATGACGCAAGGGGGCAATTCATTTAACCATTCCATCCCTCCTTGTAGTGTTCCTCTTGTCCAATCATCTCCTATGACTAATTATCATAGAGTCCCACCACCTTACTCTTTACCTTCTTTCAATAACATAACACCTCCATCTCAATCTAACACATCCAATATGAATTCTTTGACTGAAGCGACCATTAACAATCTAGCACAAACTGTCTCTTCTTTACAGCAACAAATTGCCTCTATGAATCAATCTAAGTTTAGTGTGCCCACATTTGATGTTGCGAGCCCACTTTCTCTTGACATTGTCCGAGCTATTCCTCCTAAACATGTTGAAATCCCGCATTTGGAACTTTATAATGGTAAAGGAGATCCTCTAACACATGTTAAGACTTTTCAAACAATTTGTACCGATTTTTCTTATGACCAAAGGTTGCTTGCAAAACTATTTACTAGAACATTAAGAGACAAAGCCCTACAATGGTATTGCTCGTTGCCTTCTTATTCTATTACTTCTTTCGAACAACTTGCAAATGCTTTCATTCAACAATTTCAAAACAATATAAGTCCTAAAGTTACTTTGATTGATTTAATGCATTGTAAACAAGGTGTTAAAGAAAAAGTGACTGATTTCATTGGTAGATATAAGCATTTGTATGCTCAAATTTCTTTTCCAGTGCCTGACAATGATATTCAAAGAATCTTTATTTCTAATTTACAAAAAGATATTCGAGACAAACTTCTATTTTCTGAGTTTACTTCTTTCCAACAGTTGTGCGCCACTCTTCACAATTATCAACTGACTGTGAGTCAAATGGAACAATCACATCCTATGGCTCCGAGTGATAAGGGTGATAGCAGTCAACAACCATTTGGGAAGTTTAAACCGAATAGAGATTCCATCAAATTCAATGAAAACATCATCAACAACAATGTGAATGCAGCGTCAGGTGTGCCTCCTATTTCTAAATTTTTTAAGAAAGAAAGAAAGTATACTCCTTTGAATGAATCATTGCATAGTATTATGAATAAGTTATTGGAACAAAATGTGCTTACTCTTCCTCCTATAAGACAAATTGATCCTGGAAAGATTACTTCACCTTATTTTGATAACAAAGCCTTTTGTCAATTTCATCGTCAGCCTGGTCATGATACTGAAAAATGTTTTTCTTTAAAGGGTAAAATTCAGGATTTGATTGATAATAATACTATTTCTGTTTCTGGAGTGAATGATAAAGGCAATACATCTGTAGCTCCTCCTAATCAAAATCTTCAGATTTTCACTGATCCATTACCTTCTCATACCTCTAATGCAATTGAGGCTAATGATTCCTCTCTTTCATCTGATGGTCTTGTGTGTATGACTCTGAATGTGATTAACTTTGTAGAGCAGCAAGAAATCCCTAAAGAACCTTCCATCACATTTGATTCTAGCGAAACCATTAGGGCACCTGATGGTCCTTTATACATAGTTGCAAAAGTTAAGAATACACCTTGCCGTGGAGTGCTTATTGATCCTTCGTGCATGGTTAATGTTATTACTGAAGAATTTCTGTTTACTTTGCAATTGAATCAAGTGATATATGACAAAACAGATGTGATTGTGAAATTATTTGATGCATTTTCTTCTCCTGCAATTGGTTCTATTACATTGCCTATTGAGGTCCATAACAAATCTCTTGATGTGAACTTTGCTATTATTCCATCTTCCGAACAATTTCGTGTGAAGCTTGGCTATCCTTGGCTATCTTCCATGAAAGCTATTGCTTCTCCTATTCATAAGTGTTTGAAATTTCCCCATAATGGTGAAGTTGTTACTGTCAATCATAGTCTCTTTAAACCAGCTGAAAGAACTTCTAGTGTTCCTATAGACTACTTTTGGCCTAAACAATTCCAATCTCTTCCTCCGCGAAGTGATCATCTTTTCAAATCTTATCAAAAGTGGAAAATAGATATGATCCTATCTCTAAGTGAACCTAGAACACCTAAACTTGACATTCCTATCATTCTTGAGAAGGAAGTTCTTCCTTTGAAAGATAAAACTAATGTCTTTCCTCAAGAAGATTCCCAACCCATCCCTATGGATGTGACTATGTCTATGCCTAATAAACTTCCTAAGAGTAGACCTATACCTCCTCGTCATGAAGGACTTGGTCTTCTCCCTAAACCAAAAATTCCTCCTTTGTATGGAGCAGTTCCTCCTCCTTCTTTTTATAGAGAGAAGAGACCTTCTTCTTCTCCTATTATCCAGCCTAAGAGACCACAACCTAAACACCCAAGTGCTAAGGATGAGAACATTCCTCCTCCTCAATCTTCTCCACTTCCTACTAAGACTAGACAAAATCGTTCTGCATGTGAACGCCGACAAAAGCGTCGTCTTAGAGCTCAGGCAGCTGTTTCTCAAACTTTTCAATCTCCAAAAACACCTTCAACAAGCATTATTCCATTTTCTCCTCAGCCGGACATTGAGCCTAAATCTCCTAAACATAAGATGCATGATGGTCTTGATCCTGTGCGAGTTAAAGATCCTATTTTTATAAATCTTGATGATGCTATAGATGAAAATGTTATTCATGATGAACATGTTACTCCTCTTGCTTCTGATAGTGAATATGAACTTGTTGATGTTGATAACCATTTATCTAACGAATTTTCTAAAGCACTTATCCTAGCTCCTAGACAAGAACAATGTGGCTCGGAACATGAACATAGCCCTTGTTTGGATCTTGTGATAGCTCCATTTGCTGTGTTGGATGTTCCTCCTCTAGCGTGTTCCCTGCCTTCCCGAAACATTGATCAGCAAGATCGGGGGGTAGATGACATGCTAGACTAGTTACATTAGCATAGCAGATTCTCTCCCCCTCTCTTTTGTTACTTCTTCTATATGTTATTTTCATTCTTCTATTTGTTGTCCTTGGTGTTGTCTACTTGAGGATGATGCAAAGCATTGAGATCTCTCGATCTCTCTCATGTTGACTCAAAAGACACATGTGTTCCCTTCTTCTAGGTGACCTTCCTTGATTGGGGAATGAAGAACAATTATGCATACATACATATGATATATATACATGAATTATCATACAACATACTGACCCCGAGGAAAGCAAAGTCACCTCGTGCTTTGTGTTTTGTGTCTATTATCCTTGGGTTTATCTCACACTTGGGGGCTAAATCCTTGCGATAACGTGCTCCTTTCTCATTTTTTATATGTATCACTATGTTAAAACAATCACCCCCGGTTAGGCGTGTGCGATCGCTTTAACGTAGGGGGGCATACATCCCGTTCATATCTTTTCAAGATACTTGAAAATTTCTTGGTAAATTTAACCTTGCCTTGAAAATTTTTGATATCTTTCTTGCATGACTCATAATGAGGGAACCTTACTACTGACAGTCATGGTTCTCCCTCGTGATCTTCCCTTTTACTTTGTCAATCAAAGTCGTAAGATCCTTAGTCCACTGGGGGCTTGGTGTGTCTTGCCTCCTTGACGTGGTGAAAGTCTTTCAATGTTGTTTCCTTGTACTTTACCGGAAGTATGAGCGTACGCTTATACTCCCGCTAAAGTGGTGGCTAAATGTAGCGTCCTAAAATTGCGACACTTGCAATTTCGACTGTATTTCGGTCTTCACGATGGCGACGCAACACGCAACCTGAATGGAGACCCTGAAACTTGCTCGCGACACTGAAAACTGCATTTTTCAAGCACCCTGGCCTGAACCTCCTTGCACCCTGCTGTCCCAGGAGGTGGGACCAAAGCGCCCAGCGCCCTGGTCCTTCAGGACCAGGGCGCCCAGTGCCCTGGTCCCCAGGACCATGGCGCCCAGCGCCCTGGTCCCTGGGTCCTATTTTGGGCCCGGTCTCCTAAGGGGCTCGGGTCTTTTTGTTTGCAATTTGGAAATTAACTTTCCCTGGTCGGCCTAAGGTCAGGAAAATCAGTCTATCAGCCCTAAATGACAAATATATAAACTACATTTACCTCTCCCATTTGAGGAAGAAGGTCATATGATGAAAAAGGCATGGAAACTATACTCAAACATTCAAGCATTCAAGCATTCAAGCATTCCTTCAAGCAATTGATCATTTCAAGTCTCCATTCAAGGCTAAGTGTTGCATTCAAGTCAAGGATTCAACCATTGAAGAGGAGATCATATACTACATGCTACAACATACAACATACAACATCTAAACCTTCGCACATAAGGATACCAACATCCTTAGAACAAGGTATTAGTACTTGTTTTACAGTCATTTACATTTACAGCTCTTGCTCATTTCTTGGTTAATTCCAAAACCGGGGTTTGACCTAAAGGCAAACCCCCAATCCCTAACCCCCCAATCGTCTTCGCTTTTCTGTGTGTAGGTTGCAGGTACGCGGCTGAAATTGAAGATTTGGAATCCTTGTGCAGAGACGAACAGATCCCCCTTCGTTTCGCGGATTTTTCGGAGGACCGTGGCGCCGGGCGCCATCGTCCTGACAACTTTTTCTCAAATTTGTAGGACAGCGCCGTATCGATATTCTACTGCTAATTCCAGGTCCGCAGCTTCATCCTATAACCCGAACTCAGTTTATAAGCGAATCTTTATGACTTTCTATGCATGCTTAGCTTAATTTCCTTAACAACATTCTTTACAAAAGAGGGTAGCCTTGCTTTCCTAACCCTTGAAATTCATTTAGCATCCAATCTTGCATTGCGTGGGATTGGATCTTATGAGTTTCAAACCTTCTTTTGAATGTAAAGTCTCTCCCCTAAGTGAAAACCATCGAATCCTAGCGAACCTCCCTTCTCTCTCCTCGGAGTCGGAAGAGGGGAGAACAACTAGGGTTCGATCATGATTTTTCCGCTTTACAGATAGAGATGCAGATGCTCTAAATGTTGTCTCAGACTTTCCGTGTGATTCTCCAAATTCACTCAACTCAAATGCAGCAAGCTTTCCAACTAGCATTTCTCTTGTCACAATAGTCACACTCTGGATCTCATCAATAGAAGCAACCTTATGTTTATAAGCAGGAGGCAAAGATCTCAACACCTTAGCAACAATTTCATCTTCCTCAATAGTTCCACCAGCACATCCGATACCTAGGACAAGATCATTCACCTTAGCCATAAACGAGTGTATGTTCGCATCATCTCCCATCTTCAATGTCTCATATTTTCCTTTCAAACTCTACAACTTAGCAACCTTCATTTGTTTATCACCTTCATACAAAATCTTAAGCTTCTCCCAAATCTTATGTGCGGTTTTAAGTCCCATCACATTAGTCATCTGAAAATTAGTCAAGGCACTAAGCAATGCTTCCTTCACTCTAATATCATGTTCATCTTCCTTGATCTCATCAGGGGTAGATGATCCATTCTAAGGAACAACATAGGTATTCTTTGTAATCTTCCAATAATCTTGACCAAGACATTTCAAGTGCACTTCCATCCAGTTCTTCCATATAGTATAATTACTTCCATCAAACCTTGGACTACCCTTCTTAAAGATAACACCTTGAGTTTCCATCCTAGATCTCCTCAAGCGATTAAGCTTCTATCGGAGGATCTAGCTCTGATACCAATTGTTAGCAGCAATCAAGAAGGAAGATTGAGAGGGGGGGTGAATTAGTCTTCACCGGAACAACAAACTTAACCACCAAAAATAGATCTAATAAACAACAACAATAAGACAGTCAGGCAAATTGAAAGCACAAAACACAACACCAAGATTTTGACGTGGAAAACCCGGTTAAAAGGGAAAAACCACAGTGGGAACCTACCCACAATAAGATGATACTCTGCAGTAGTATGTGAAAATATTACAATGGGGAATGCACATGCATTCAGCCACACTGCCTAGAGCTCACTGCTCAAATAATATTTGCCTGGAAGGCTACAACCCTCAGGGAAGTCTCACTAACTTACAATAAGATTGGGACTACAATCTAGAAGAAATGAACTGAAAGAATAACATCTCCAAATGCCTAATTACAGTTCTGGTTAAGCATAGATGTCTACCCTGCAACACCAATCTCACCACAAACTCAACACCAAAGGATAAATCACTTGTTCACACATAAACCTCTCTTTGATAATGCAGACACAACAAAGACACCCAAATTACATGAATATATCACCTATATAAGCAATTCATCAACCTTGACAACAAGGTCGGCTAAACCCTAACCCTCAACTCATAATTACAAAATTACATCACACGATACAAAGATCAACCACCAGACCAATATAATGATTTACATAGCATAGAATGGTCCTAAATCAAGTTCCCAAATGCACAACTCCACCGAAAATCATGCCAAGATCAACCGCACACTACAACACCAGAAATACTGCATAACATCCAAATTATCACCGGTTGATGGAAACCACCAAAAAGTCACACAACGATCAATGTAGATCACCAAAACAAATAGGACAAGACTAGGAAACACTAGCAAGCACATTAGAATCATCAAGAATAGCTGCACCAACACCACTTATCAAATCTCCATCGATCAGCATCTGAAAGCTCAAGAACACAACCAATCAGAAAGTCTCACAAAGAAAGATAACTTGTGGAGCACCAAATCACGAACCATATAAAATGAAGATACACAAGACCATCCCCAAAAATATCCCAAAATCTCAACACCATATCTGATCACATCGGAATATATTAGAGTATATATCAAACTCTACAAAATAGTGATCAGCAAACCAACACTACAAACTGAATCATAAGAACCTCCCAATCAGCAATCACTGGAGCAAATCATAGGAATATGTTGACATCAATGGCAACAACATATCCTAGCAGCAACAATGACCAACAATATCCAACAATGCACACACATGTGAGGGAGGAGGCTAGAGAGGATAGGGTTAGCTAGATGGGTAGGGTTGGCTAGAACCCTAGGGGTTAGGCAATATTTTAGGTTAAAAGGTTGTTAAAGGTAGGAGGCATGTGACTTAAATGAAATATTTGAATTAATTAAATTCAAATAAGGAGATGGAAAAGGAGAATTAAATAATTAAGATATTTAATCAATTAATTGGACATGACCCTATTAATTAAATTAATTTGACCAAAGGGGGATGCCATATTTAATTAAATAATATAGACTATTTAATTAAAAAAAGTCACCAAGGGAATTCAATTTGACTAAATTAATTAGTTAAAGTTAACTGTTTGCAAGTAGAACTCTAGTTTAGCATTTTAGCTCATAAGATCTTACAAACACATGAGATTCTAGGGCAGACACACTTTTCAATACTTTATTGGCTATTTGTGGAGGTGGAAATCACCAAAATAAGAGGTTTGACTAAGGCAAAACCCTTTATAGCCACAAACACACCATTTTCTATCTTGTAGGCACAGGTACAGGTTTCCATCAGAGGGGGCAATTTCCAAGAGATCTTGGCAATTTGGCATAGACCCATTTCCAAAATTACCAAAGCACCCATTGCCTTGGTCTTCAGAACTAGAGTGCCCTACTCCTCAAGACTAGAGTTCCCAATGTCCTAGTCCTCAGGACTAGAGTACCCAACGCCCTAGTCCTTCTCAATCAGGTGCAAATTTTGGTAGTTTTAATCTGGAGCACTTCAATCTACAGATTTCAAGTTTACAACTCAGTACAATCTTTGGGACCAGAGTGCCCAACACCCTGGTCCTACCTATTCAGGCTCATATTTTAGTGATAGGTGCACATCAAAATTCCCTTTTCAGCTTTGTACTCTATATCTCAGTTTCAGTTCTGTATCTATATGTTATTTACTATTATCCTAGTTGTTCTTATACTTTCACTAGCTTATTTTGTTTGCATACAACATTTGACTCATTCCCTTTGTAGTGCCCCTCCCTAATTCATCTTGTCTTTTTGTACATCAAAGGAGTATATTGATCTAGCTTAATCTACTTTATGATGATTTGATGGTATCATGTTATGTACAAACCCTATTTCATGATTGTATTGGATATGATGATGGATCTATATTTGATGATTTATTTGTGCTCACTATTCATGATGGATCATATTGCTTATGGGATTTTGATGACATTATGATTATGCTAACCCTATTCTATAATTATGATGATGATTGAGTTGATGTTATGATGATTGTGATTGTCTTCTAGTGTCTTCGTGATAGGGACAATGCCATACCACTCATTGCAAGCATGATATGGAGTTGTGATTCTCTATCACTTGCCTGATCATTTATGATGTATATGTATCATAAATACGTTGTATTATATTTTAGTGGTGGATGCAGGCTTGCAAGTACCAGACATCGGCTCCACCTGGTCTCATAGGTCTGAGCATGTCTTATCCCAATGGCAAGTTGTCAAAGATGGCATGTGTTTCCCTCTCATACTTTAGGCTTAAGTTGATACCCTTGTCAATTAGTGTCTAGGCTTGAGTCATTGGTCTACGTCATGTGGTATGTTGTTCAACCCTATGTCAGGTTGCCTTGTGAGATTGTGATTATTTATTAAATTAAATAATTAATCGATTTATATAGTTTATTTAGTATTAAATTAAATTAATGGATTCCATTTTTATTTGATACTAATGTGTGAATTATTATTATTAGAGATTTATTATTTATTGATGTTTATTTCATAAATTTGTATTTAATTGATGATTTTATATTATTCTTATTTTATGGTCTAATGTTTAATTGAATATTTATTATTTGAGTTTTTGATTTATTGGATTATTATTTATTTATGTATTTATTAATTATTGGTTGAGTATTTATGCCTATTTGTAGATTTATTTATTGTTTAATTGTTGGTTGAAGCTTTTATGTTTGTTTGCACATTTACTTATTTATTATCCATTTTGCTTATCTATTTATTGTTTATTTATTTATTTTTGGGTTATTTATTGTTTATCTAATTATTTATTGTTTTGATTATTTATTTATTTATTTTCCTTGTTGTTTTATTTGTTGGTTAGTTATTTGTTATCATTTATGTACCTACCCCTTGTTATGATTGGCCCTCTTGGGAGTTGTGATTGTGAGGATGTTATTATTTAATTGTTTGTTTATTTATTTATATTATTGTGGTTTTATATTTAATTTGAGCATTTATTTATAATGCCTTACATTTATTTTATTGGGATTTAATTTATTATTATTATTTATTATATTATTATTACATTCTCTTTTTACTAATTGAGTAATTAAATATTATGTTTAAACCTACCCTATTATTTTATTGGTTGAAATTTGAGGGTAAGTAAATAATTTTATTTTATATTCTTACCTCGATTTTTGGAAGGGGGTTGGTATAGAATATATTTTATTGGAGTATTTTGATTGGTGGATATTTTTCTGTAGTTTTGAATGAGATTTTATTTATTGGCTTTGTGAGCATTTTTGTGGTGTGCTTCTAGATATCTTTCTGCAACTTTTGGATTTTCGATTTGCTTGGAGTGAGAATTGCTTGGTTGGATTGGACTTTTGGAAAGCTTGTTGGTTTTGGATTTTTCTCTTCTACGATTTCATTACCATCACTCTACTTCAAAGTTGGAGATCTTTTTCCATTCTTGCATTTTTATTTTTGAAAAGAGCTATTTTCTTTGTGTCTACTACAAGATTGTTTGGGGAGATTTGGGAATGAATGATTGTTCTATTATCAGTAATTGGGAAGAATATTTAAGGGAAAAGATTTATATATATTTTTATGAATTTGTGTGTGTGCATTGCCGAAAAAGGGCATTTGTGTTTGTTGTTGTGTTGTTTTAAAGTTTCCTATGAATGCATTGTGGTAATGAATTGGCTGGTTGAGGCTTTATTTTCCATTGCATATCTCGTATCAGGACCTTCTTGTGTTATTTGTCCTTTTGGTTAAGTTAAATAAAGAAAGGTCAAGTCTATGTCTAAGTCCGTGCAATGCGATGCCCTAGATTGTTATCAAATTGTTGGATTTTGGCCTTATTAGAGCTTTACTCTGATTTTATTTTGGTTTTTCAGGCTTTCTAGGTGGTTTTTATGCTATGGTGAAGTGTGAGTCCAAATCTAGGTGAGTATGGATCAGTCTGGGTCTTGTTTTTTATTTTTTGCATTTTGTTACAAAAGCGCCACTTTATGCAACAAAAGTGCTATTGTAGGTGACAATAGCACCAAACTGGTATTAGTATGTGTTTTGACAGTTTTGACCCTTCTTGGTTCATTTTTCTGGTTTGTTTTGACTCTAGAGGCATTTTGTGATTGTCTTGAGTTTTCTCTAAGATATTTTTGGTTCAGTATCATTAATTTGTTGATTTGTGCTTTGACAAGATGGTTGTGCCTTGTCATTGAGGTTTGTGTGTATATGTTGATTAGCTCCAACAAGAAGGAGAATGTCTTGTTGTTGAGGTTGATTGTATATGAGCTCCAGTGGGATTGATGTGCCTCATTATTGAGGACTGTATTTGCATATTGTTGAGTAAGATGGTGTATGCCTTACTCTTTCTTATTGTTATACATTTGATGGTGGAGGCTCTAGTTTTGGCATGTTGGAATTATAGCTCATTATTATGCTTCAGATGTGTATATGTGATGTTGTTGCTATGATAGTAATTTTCTTGGAGAGCCTTCATGATGTTATTATGATCTCATTGTATTTATGTTTCACCCTAAGGTCTTGTTCCATGGTTAGGGGGAGTGGGCTCTTGCATGTGTGGAGTGGGGTCATAAGCCAAGAGATTGCTAAGAGGTTCCCTGTAAGGATTCTTAGAGTCTAGACTAGCCTAGAAACCACATGAAGAGTTTTCCTTTGTAATTGTGGAGTGTTGACTCAGGATGAGCTTGGGAAGACCGTTGGAGTGGTAAACTGAACTCCCTTGATTGGATCCAAGGTTGAGATAGTTCCAAATGTCTATCAGGGTGTGGCTTGGCCCCTTCTATGTTGAGGATATAATGTGATGACACTCTTTCCCTACATGTGTCCTTGATCCTTAAGCCTTGATTGTTTGTATGCCTCTGGGAGTTTATTGATTTATGATCAGCCTTATGATGTGATTTGATTCATTGTTATGGTTGTTAACTCTTGTAAATGTCTTCTTTATTCCCTTGGTTGTTAGGTGTCAGCCTAGGTCTTGAGTGTGAGTTGGAACCCCATGTCATCTCTTAGCATGGGGGGTGGTTCCCATTTGGTTCCACATGGTCGGGTGGTTTGATGACTTCTTCCATTGGGATGTTCTTATTTGGTTGCTTACATGGACATAAATTTATATTATCTCATCATGTGGATGGATCTTGGAGCATAATCTATGTAATTGGAATTGATATCATGTGGTTTGTAACTCAAGAAAGATGTAATTGTAGGAAAACTATGTAATCAAAATCTTGAGAACATGTGTAATAGGACTTGTAGTAGGATGATTTCAGAATGAGATGTATTGGATGAGATTGATGTATATGGATATTAAATGTGTATGTAATTTTAGATTGGAAAGGAATTAAATGATTGAGTGATACGATTGAGATATCATGTGTTTATCTTGTGAAACCAATGATCAGGTATGCCTTGATTTGAAATATGTTAATCTTAATGTTAGATATCCTTGAGGTATGGAAATGAGTGAGTTGTAGTATATTTGTATGGTCCCTATGATTCTTCATTATGCAGAGCTGAATTTCAGGTGTTGAGATAGTATATTGTAACATGATGACATTATAAATGCAAAGAGATTATGTAACTTTATGTTGTCTATGTATGCATTAGAGCAAGATGTAGATAAGATGATACCATGATTGTGATAGGATGAGATGGTGCAATCTTTGTTTGACCTATATTGTAATGGTATATTTATTATGTTAAGAATGAGATCCTATGAGGAAATTGAGTATCTGGATAATGTGCATACTTTTTGTATCATATGATTCTTGAATTGGTCTAGTAGTATGAGTTTCTAATTAAAAGAAAGATTAGTACTTGTTGTTATAATTCTTGCATATGTATGTGGATAACAATCCTAATGGAATGTGTAATAGTTATTCTTAAGGAAGTAATCTAGATTCATTTGTAGGAGAAGGATATGTATGGATTCATGTTAGATGAATAACGAAAGGATGTGGGAATTAGGAACATTTGATTTGTTATTTTAAAATGAACTTAGGAAGTTAATGGGGTTATGAAGATATGCATTTAATATCTCATAATTCTCATGACAGGAAGAAAGTATTTGATTAGGAACTAAATATAATGGATGCTAATGGTATCATGATTATGGATGTGCTTCCGTGTTATTGTTAGTTAAGTAATGGCATTGAGGTTCCCTAGGGATGGATAGTTGTATTGTTATTTCCGCTTGTGTATCATGTTGTTAAGAATAAGATTATGTTTAAGATGCTTACATATTCATGTAACATTATGACTAATGCATATGAGTACTTGTAGCATTGTGTGGAATTAGTGAATATTTTAAAAATATATATATCTCTATCTGTTAGTTAGATTAGTTATTTTTCTCTAGGGTATTTTGGTGGGCATTACACCCTTTCATATCAGCAAAGGATTAAAAACCCTAAAATTATTCCTTGACTCTCTTGCACAAGATTTATTCAAATTGAATCACTTCCTTAGGCTCTTTCATATTCCAATGTATGGATGAAAGTGGGATTAGGTCCTATTTTACCTGATCCCATTTTTTACCATTACACCTAAATAAGTCCTATAATGCAATATGCAATGGGACACATTGAGGCGGGTTCTACCCTAAGAGTGGAATTGGAAAACCTAATTAAGGGTGTACAATTTACAATGCTATAACATTCACCATACATATTGGATCAATGGGTACTCCTCGCCAAATCTTTACTTTAATCTTTGTAGTAATGTTCAATGGTCTATCAAGTTCTTCAATAGTCTCCCTAGAATCAAAGGTAATGCATGGTTTAGGTTTAGGTTTGGGTTGCTCAATAAGGTTCACAACATATTTAGATTTTATGCCCACATCATTAGGAGTAATTGTGAGTGGCTTAGATTCAATAACATTAGTAGAATGAGGCAAAGGATTAGTAAATATTTGCAAATGCTGATTAGGAGGTCTCATAGATTTGTTTCCTTTATCATTCACACC
The DNA here is from genome assembly GCF_030272615.1 of Cryptomeria japonica. NCBI lineage: Eukaryota > Viridiplantae > Streptophyta > Pinopsida > Cupressales > Cupressaceae > Cryptomeria > Cryptomeria japonica. Next base: position 266,864,335 of record NC_081412.1, read on the forward strand.
TTACACAAATATAGTATTAGAATCAACAAGGTCTTGTATCTTATGCCTCACTTTATAATACTTTTTAGTATCATGACCAACTTGATGATGGTATTGGCAAAAGGATTTATGATTGGAAGAAGTTGGTAAATGCTTAGAGGTATCTACAAGTTTAATGGGATTAAGTTTCAACACATTAGCATTCATAAATCTAAGTATTATACTATGTAAAGATTTAGAAAGCAAAATTAATTCGCTTCTAAGTACTGATGACAAATAGGCCACACCTAGTATTGTGGCTACCAAAGAGTTATAATTGATCTAGATGAAGCCTATGTTTTGATTTTCAAACTTTTGGAATGATTCTTGAGCACTCTCATTCTTATCAATAGGGGCCATTGAATAAGAGGATTCAAACTAGCTCACTTGAAGTTGATAGTTATGAAGCACTGCACACAATTGTGTGAAAGATAAATTTTGAAAATAGAAATTTATCTCTGATATCCTTTTGCAAATTAGTAATGAAAATTCCTTGAAAATCACCATCAAACACAAGATAAGAAGTTTTTAAATGCAAAGGCTTATATCTACCAATGAAATTAGTCACTTTCTCTTGAACTCCTTTCTTACAATGAATCAAATCAATCAAAGTAATTTTAGGACCAATGTTATTTTGAAATTGTTGAATGAATGCATTAGCCAATTGTGGAAAAGAAGTGATAGAATAAGGAGTTAAAGATCAATACCATTGCAAAGCTTTATCTCTATAAGTGAGAGAAAATGTTTTTCCCATGATTCTATGATCATGGGAGAAATCACTACACAAGGTTTGAAATGTTTTCACGATTCAAGGGGTCACCTTTTCCATTATATAACTCCAATTGGATATTTTCTCCATTATTAGAACCAACTACATGAACCACATGATTGAATAGTGATCTAGCTACATCATATGTGGTGACATTGAATGTAGATTGGGTTAAAGAAGCCAATTTTTGTTTTAAGGATGACACATTTTGAGCTAGGTTATTGATAGTGGCTTTAGTAGATGAGTTGTATTTTGACATGGTGGATTGAGATAGAGGTGTAATATTATGATAGGTAGGTGGAGGTTGAGAATAAGGAGGTATAACATTATAGTGTGCTAGTAAAGGAGATGGTTGGGAAACAAATGGAAGGCTAATGTGCGTAAGAGTATTGATTAATAGAATTTCCCCCATGACTAACATGTGTAGGATTAGCATTTTATATAGATAAAGTCATGATATAAGATGTATATATAGACACATTAGGGAAGGATGTAGGCATAGGAATGAAATTCTCAACTTAAGTCATAAGATTAGAGTAACCAAGAGCTTCAACACAACTTTTTATTGTCATAACACTGGTATCAACAATATGAGAAATGTCATACAACACTTCCACACCAATCTCATCACTTTGAACCATTCTCCTAAAGGGTTCAATCAAGGGGCTTTACTCACTATTATAGCGTTCTTGATCCATCCAGTGTTGAAGCTTATCCAACTTATGGTCAAGCTTCCCTATTTCATCAATAGTAACTCTAGTTAATGGGTTGTCCTCATCTTGAGAAGTGTGAGGGGAGTTTTTCTCCATAATGTTAGGTATGTCTTGTGTGGGGATTGAGGATTCACCCAAGTTATCATATTATAGTTCATTTAGCACAAGCTCACACCCCTTAGTATTTAAACTTTGGGAAGCCATAATTCTATGACTTCTTCTCATCGAGATATTAGATGTAGGTGAAAGAGTAATAAAACTCATGCATAAATAAAGAAAATTGGATGGATAGATAAACAATATAATTTATTTATAAAAAGATTGATTAACCAATTAATTAAGAAAATAAATGCTTTTAAATCTAAATATAGCGTGCAATGTAAAATACATATGAGCAAACAAACAATAAATTATGCAACCCACAAGTAATTTTTAACAAACAACTAGGGTTTTTATGCATTGAACCTCTAAATATGTATAATTATAAATTTGAATTGATTAAATGCATACAAATAATACCTAAAAAAAATCAAAAGTAAAGCAATAACTATGTCGGGTTCACCAAAATGTAATGGTGTAAAATAGGGGGTTTCACAAGTTAAGCTATGTAAACTAGGAAATCTTCTTATTTTCACATCTAATATTAAAAGGTGAAATGAATTTGATTGATCCAATATCCTCTTAAAATATGAAATGGATTGAATGCAGATCAGATTCACCTCCCATTTTGGAAATTGATGTTGAATTTGTATTATTTAATTTAAATGCTAGATCCAGGAAAATGATAGAAAATTAACATAAAATAATATAGATAATAGGTTTCAAATGATTTATGTGGACATAAATGTTTATCTAAGAAGAAGGAACAAAGAGGCACTTGTGTCAAAAAATCTAGCTTGAAAGTACAACACTAGGATGCTTGGGGTAGCCTAGTCCTCCATCTATCAGATGTGGACAAACAGGAAACTTTAAGAATCAAAATGTCACTTAGAATCTTTTCCCAAAATCTCATTAGAAATTTGTTAGACTGAGATGCTTGGGGTGACCTTTTCCTCTACTTTTTTCTCCTACAAAATTTGGATCTAATTGATATCATATTATCTATCAGAATCTTTGTTCGTAGCTCCTAGATCTATCACATACACACAAAAATAAGGGAAATGATGTTATTGATATGGGTTTGCCTAGGTCAAACCATGGGTTTAGAATTAAGCCTTGAATTGAATTTAAACTTTTAATAGAATTGATTGAATTAGAAAGCTTTCCTTTTGAGGAAAAGGCTAGATCTAATTAAAATGCTTGAATTGGAAATTGATACCTTGATGAATATTGCCTTGAAGTCTTCATGTAAAGGTTAATGATATCATGTAGAATGTATTAATCATAGTGTAGGCACCCAAAAATGGTCAACGCTTGCAAGGTCATACTTTAACATTTGCGCATTGCCTCATTTTAGGTTTTTGCGTTGCATTAACATTTCTCCTATGTCACGCACTTGGTTTTTATCATTTGCGAGCATCGAGTCATTCTTCTATCATCTCGCCTTCGAATTTGGTCTTGTTGACAACAACCTTCAGTCATGATTTTGGTCGATCTTTGTCCTTGTTAATCTTGTCATTTCACGATCGATTTGTCATCGATCGTCGTCCTTTTCAATTATGTCAATTTGGATCAATTTGTCATTGTTCCTCGTCAATTGGCACATTTTTCAGTCAAATCATTTTGTCGCATTGGTCATTTATCAATTCAAAATCATGACATTAATTATCCTCAATCAAGACCTAATTGTCATTTTCGCATTTCTAATTCGTCTTCTAGGGTTTTATGATTTAGTCATTTAACCTAATGTGTCATTTCTTCCTCTAGGATTAAATAATTTATTTATTTATCCTAGGTCTTCTTATTACAATTAAATCTTTATTTAATTGGCTAATCATTCCTCTTTGTGAATTGATTAATAAATGAAAAATTATTAATTAATTCACTAATTCCTAAATTCTAATTTCTATCAATTTCTAATTCCTAATTTGTCATCAATTTCAATTTCCTAATTTTTCAAATTTCTAATTCCTTTTCCCTCCTAATTCATCTCCTAATTCTATGGGAGTGGCATTTCAATTTGTCATGAAATTGTCATAATTGATAATCAATCAATTTGACATGAAATGTGTCATAATTTGTCATCAATTCTCAATCAATCAAATTGTGCATGGAAAGTGCATAATTTGTCATAATTGACATATTGATTTGCAATTTCCATTTGAATTGCATCATGCTAATCTTGTCATTTATCCAATTTCTCTATAAATTGGATAATTTTCTTCAATCGACCCCTTCAAATCCTTCATGAATCCCGAATTTCTATCAAACTACCAAATTTTCGTTTCTAGTACTCTTGAGCTTTTTGCTTTCAACTGTGTGAGCACTTGTAGGTGAGATCCACAAACCCATTGAAGAGGAAATAACAACAATGGAGCCGCATGGAAGAAGCATCCGAATTGTTATATGGTTTGCATGACATTTTCTTTTAAATGCTTTGTTTTTGTGCCTCTATTGAATGTGCTTTGGAATTAGGTTCATTTCAATGAGAGTTCTTTTGATTGAGCTAGCATGTCTTGTGTTTTGATTGATTGATCTACTTGTTTTGATGATTCCTAATTTCTACGCTACATTAACTGGTGAACCTGACGTGAACACTAACCTTCTAACCATCTTACTGTGTTTTGGAGTGCTTCTAAGCTGATTTGCAGGTCAAAAACTCAAAAACAGAGCCGTGCAGTGCATTCTGGACACTTCTGTGCTTCTGTAAAGCATTCTGCGCCTGTGTTGAAACATCTTGCGCCTGTGTTGAAACATTCTGCGCTTGTGTTATACATCCTGCGCTTGTGTTCTAACTTCTGTGCCTGTGTAAAGTCCAGATCAGAGGTGAAAAATGCAGTTTTTACTTGAAAATTTTTATATGTTTTAGTAAATTGCAATTTTGAGGGTCTTCGGTGCATTTGTGGACAAATATGGTGCGCGGAAACATGATGAGACATCATTGATGCTTCCAAAATTTGGTTCTAGATTATTTGAATACCTTTCCAACGCATCAAACGGTTTGTAATTTGGAGCTAGGATGAGAAAGTTATACCTTCTCAAAGTGGACTGATCACACTAGGTATCACACTAGGTATTGTAATCTAGTTTTCATAAATCAGATCATCTGTGCTTTGGATTTTGGTACTAATTATTGGTGCAGGATCTTGGCATATGCATGACAAAGACTACAAATCAAACTACTAACATGTGTTATGCAGATTCGATGGTCAAAGACAACAAATCAAACTTCTGACATGTGTTTTGCAGGTTGCCTTGGAGAAACAACCAAACTGTGTGTTTGAGTTTTTTAATTAGGCACTTAGTGATTTATAAATAGGAGGAAATGAACCCTTGTTTGCTTTGTTTGTTAAGTATGACATTGGAGTAGGAGAGTATGCTCTCATCCTTCTTAGGGTGATCAGAAATCCAGATCTTCGATACCATGCTTGTGTTGTTGATTGAGTGTCTCCTTTAGAGGGCCTGCCTTCCCGACCACTTTGCTTTAGCAAGCAAGTGATAATCGTGAGAAGGGAATGGCCCAAAGTGAGTACGGCTAGAATTCCTTGGCATTCTAACTCACTATAAAAAAATACCCGATGAGCGAAAGCTTTGAAGGAAGTGTTACGTGGGAATTGCAGTTACTTGGGAAGTGATGACCCTTGAACTCTTTCTCATATCAACATCTAAGTAGGGCCTCTTGGTCTAAATCGTTCTTGCGCGACTACATTTGTTTGGTATCTTGATGGGCTTAATGTCTCAATCATGCTTGCATGACATCAAGGAGTAATGCTTAACAGAAATCCTTACTACATACCTTGTTTTTAGAGGCCAAAAACCCTTCTAGTTGCTTGAGAAGGACAAATTCGGATACTTGGAAGAGATACTAAGTTCACCATGGGGAGATTCCATGGGGACTGATGCTTGGCTGCCCTGAGAAGTGAGTGCCATGGAGGGGAGCCCGTGGGGTCAAGCATCTATGTATTCTCCTTGAATCTCATAATGAGTCTACCTCTCAAGTACCTAATGTCTTTGCCTACCCTAGGAAATGTGGAAATGAGCATGAGTGTCTTGAGTCTATGTTGCAATATCTTGTATTCTTTGATTGTCAAAAGTTGAATGTTATCCCATTTCAAAAGCAAAACACATTGATCAAAACAAGATTAAACACAAGAGACATTCATCCAACAAAAATTCAACAAGATTCAAAGATCATCTTCCTAAAACATGATTATCAAACATTGTTCAAAATCTTGGCTTAACATTTATGTCACTTGCATTTAGGTTCATCCTAGGTTGCATTTTGCAAAGTCATTGTCAAGTATCAAGGTTAGGTTTTCATCTAAGTCATACTCTTTTGCATATCAATAAGAGTCATCCACTTGCATATGTCCTCTTGCATTAAAGTCATACTATTGTTATACATTTATATTTTCATACCCTAAGTCTCTTGATTAAGCTTAAGTCATTATCATATCATATTAGGGTCATTTGCATAGTAATTATCCCTTTGCATATAGTCTCAAAAACTAGGCTTTGTCATCCTTGAGTGATCCAAATCTTTGATAAACCCTAAGTCATTGTTAGGAAGTCTAGACCTTATCAAGTCTTTTGTCCTTTTTGTCATCAGTATCATTTCGTCAAACCTAGCTTAGTATCTAAGCATATAGGGGAGACATTGTCATCTTGTCCTTTGTCATTTAAGTCCATTTGTCCTTTGAGGTCTAGACATCATTTCAATTTCCTAAAGGTCCATCTCTTAGATTTGCATTTCAAAAGTTTGTCAAAATCTTCAAAAAACAACCAAAAACATAGATTGCATTTTCATTTATTTAGTTTGCATTTAGTTGCATATCATATATTGTCCTTGAAAAATTCCAAAAAATATTGCATTTGCATAAGTGACATGTCTATTGAAACAAGGTTCCAAGCACCAATGATGCAACAAAGTTTGACATATCAACCGACAATGCAATCACAATTCTATCCAACCCAACAACAAGGCAATATCAATCAAACTTATCATGATGAAACAAGTCTCCAAATACAAAAACTAGAGGAGAAACTAGCTCAAGAACAAGAGATTTTCGAACAAAGGGTGAAAAACAGTGAGAAGATTAGATCACAAATTTCCAAAATGTTTCAAAAATTTCCAGGTCAAAATCCAAATATTGAGCCAATTGATGTAAGATCTCTTCTTGAACGATCAGACATACCAGCTCTCCTCTCGCAAATAGAGATGATGAAACAAATACAAAAAAGGAGACAACATCAATTTCAACATTATGTGCCTCCACAACAAGAACAAGGTGTTTACTATCAATCAGATTGTCAACCATCACAACCAATTGTTCAACATATGCAACCAACACAATCAATGGTCCAATTTCAACAATATGTCCAACCCACTATACAATGTCAACAAATAGTCCAACCGATGGTGGAATATCAACAAGTTCAAGTTCAATCAACATATCAATGTCAACAACCACGACCAAACATTCAAAAACAAAGGTTGCAACACACACCAAGCCAAGTTTCAAACATGTCAAACCAATTTGATCAACATTTAGTTTGAAATCAAAACATGACATCAAATCAAAAACAAGTTCAAATTCCAAGTCCAACTATGTCAAAACCTCGAAAGAAAGGTGGCCTTATTGCAATGCTCTTAAGGAAACGAATAAGTGAGTCTTTTGAGGAAGATAAAGATAATACACTTATGTCTAGCAATGCCTCATCCCCCCATAAAAAAATTGACTCTCCAGTGGCATCTATCCCTACACCTCCAGAAGTTCCGCAAGGACCTTCCATATTGTCTTCATCAAACAATACACCCAAGGATGCAATTACCCAAGAGCTATCCATAATTGATTGCCAAGATAATCCAATTCATGATGCACATCCTTGCCATGTTTCAGAGATACAAGACCCAATGCCACCATACACTTTATTGCCATTACCTGTTTTAGAGGACCCCATTCAAAGTCCCTCTTCCTCATGTTCAAGCATTGATTCCTTGCCAGAACCCATCACAAATGTTCAAAGTGCATTTCCTTCATGCCAAAGCATTGATTCCTTGTCAGAATCCCCCAAGCATATCCAAAGTCCAACCCCATGTCAAGAGGATAATTTAGAGCATGAAGAAATGAGTCCTAAAGCAAATCAAGATCAAGATCCTGAAAACTTATCATCCCATCCAATTGTGGACCAGGACCCCATCTTCCCAGAAACTCATGATGATTCTCCTATTCTTGTCCATCATATCCAAAGTCCTATTGACACTCCATTCCTCGAGCAAGATCAAGATATCCCAGTCCATCCAATCCCAAATGATCCCCTTCCATTTCATGAACATAATGTCCTTTCAAATCCCATTGACATTCCGGATATTCCTTCCATCCTTTCCGATGATCCCATTGAAAGTCAAGAGCAAAGCACCTTTAAAGAGGATTCCAATGATCTTCCTCCTTGTCAAGATCAAATTATTCCTTCAGATCCTCCACAAGATCCACTTGTTCCTCCATCTCCACATCCTAATCCAGCATATCCACTCCAAGAGTGCATTTCTTTTGGTGATCCCATTATTTCCCCCATTCCATCTCTTGAAGAGCCTGTCATTGAACCATGTCCACAACACACTCCTAGTCCCCCTCATGATCCTGATACCCCTCATGATTCTAACGTGTCAGTGCAAGATGTTCATGAACCCTCGACATGCATAATGGGTTCTTCCACTTTGGTACAATCTGATCCACTTCAAGATCTCATTATTTCTCTCATATCACATCCACCTCATAATGGACTCTCATCTTCTTCCCAAAGAAAAGAGTATCCTATTAGTCAAAATATTGATAAAGGCAAAGGGGTAGATCTCCATAAGCAAGAATCCCTTCATGTTAAAGAAGATCTTAATGGTCATGGCTACAAAGCTCACACTCAAGGCGTTGGTATCCCTTCAAAGTCAAAATCCAAATGTCCACCTTCCCCATCATCGCTTCCATCCATTCTAGGTCCCTATATCCCTCCATCTCCTATGCAATATCAGCAAAGGCGCACATCTTGGAGAACCTTCCATGCATCCCACATGCCTCCATATCATTCCCATCCACACCGACATTCATTCCCTCCTCCAAGCAATTTGGATGCCAAGTATAAAAGTCATAAGTCTAAAAATCCACATGTATTCAAAGATCAACATGTCCAATCTAATCGACATGTCAAAACAAAGAGCAATTTGATCTATAAAGAAAAGGAAATATCCAAAAGGCCACAAAGGCCCACTGAGCAAAATAAAGCAAAGTCAAAATATATATGGGTTCCTAAACCCCTTGTGCAAGCAATGCACTCCAAGGAACCACAAAAGCATGAAAAATCAAAAACCATGTGGATCCCTAAGAGGCTCCTTGAAGCACAAAAAGAACAACCTAGATTGGCATACAAAGTTGCTATTCCTCCATCCAACCTTCTCAAATTTTTTCCTCCATCACCTTCTTCATCCATTTTGGGCCCTTATGTCCCAAAATCCCAACCTATTCCTCCATCCAAACCTTCCAAGTCTATTTCTCCATCACCTTCTTCATCCATTTTGGGCCCTTATGTCCCAAAATCCCAAGCCTTTCCTCCATCAAAATCTCAATATCCAAAATACATTTTTCCTCCATTAGTCCATCACCCCTCAAGGTGTGTGCCAATGTCGATCTTTCCTTCATTTCCATCCACTAAAGCCCATTTCTTCCAATACCCTATCCATTATCCAATGCATATTTTCCATCCTTCTATCCAATCCTTTGCATAAATCCTTGCCTTAGTGTCATGTCATTTTCCATGTCCTTATCCTACCAACATCTTTGAGCATACTTTTAAAGGTCATGGTCTTTTTTTTTTTCAAGGCTACTATCCAAACAAAAAGACGCTTGAGTCCTTCTTCCATCCCCTATCATGTGTCCATCTTGTATTGAAAAAGTCAAAAAATCAAAAAAAAAAAAAAGAAAGACAAAAGAAAAAAAAGAGTAAAGAAAAATAATTCGTCCACTGGTGAAAACCTAGCAAACAGGCGCCTTGGGCAGGTACCGTGATGAAAACCTGGCAAACAGGCGTCATGCGTAATTTATGAACTTCTTGCACACCACACTTGGGGGCAGGTTTCCTCCTTCATATCCTATTGCCCTTCATTATCCTATCATATCATGTCATACTCCTCCATTATCCTATTGTCCCTCATGTCCAATTTCCTCTTTCCACCTTTGATCTTGACAAGGCTAAGAATAATCATGAGCATCACGCATCTTGTTTGCAGCTTTCAGTCTATCATAGCTTTTGGTCATTTATCCATTTTCTTATTATCACCTTTCATCCATATTCCCTAGCTTATTGCGACTTTCTGCCACCATCATGTATCCTATCCCGACCTTCAGTCCATGTCCTTTATCCATTCTTGGTCTTGCTTATCCTATCCATCTCTTATCACTATCCATACATTCTTTTTCATTCCTTGATCTTGATCTGACATAAGGACACAAAATTTAAACATGGTTTCAAAAACCTCTTGACATGTCCCTCATGCCATGTCACCGCTTTACATTGTCATATCCAGTCTCTTATCCCATCACGCAATAGCTCTTGGAAATTGCATCTGCGTTGTCTCCATAATAAAAGGCCTTTGTCTTCCCTCTATCCACCATCATTTCAGCAAGCCTATTTATTCACCTGTCATATTCCTTGCCTTGCTAGACATTGGGGGCAAAATTTGAAAAAAGTCATAAAAATTGAAAAAAGTCCTGAAAAAAGTCTTAAAAATCGAATAATTGTCCTGAAAAAAAAGTCATAAAAATCCAAAAAAGTCCTGAAAAAAATCTCATAAAAATTGAAAAAAGTCCTGAAAAAAAAAGATCCAAAAAATCAAATAATCTCCTGAAATAATCCAAAAAAAATAATCAAATAATGTCCTGAAATAATCCAAAAAATTGAAAAATGTCCTTAAAAAAAGTCAAAAAAACCAAATAAAGTCCTGAAAAAAAAAAGAATGAACACAAAAAAAAAAAAATTGTAAAACTCCAAAAACCAAAAAACATGCATTTTTGCAATAAAGTATTCCTTTTGTGCATCAGATAGCTCACTGAGTATACATCCAATGATTCACAATCCAACACTACGCTTTTAACTGAAATCATGCTTAAACATATGAACTCTTTCAATCAACTCAGACATTCAAATTGATCAAAATTGTCTTATCAATCAAACATCAGCATCGATATCATTTGTCCTTGTTCCTATTATCATGGGTCTTATACAGGGTGTGGTATACTCGAAACCAGACTGTGTCCTGTCTTAGACGGGGTACCGCATTTCCTGAAACCAGACAGCATGATCGTCCTATCAGCACTTTCAACTTTTGACAATGAAGATCAAGATGTTTGTCTAATTTGCTTGAATTTGTGAGTCTTATCTTTTTATTGATTTATCTTTGGCTTTGATCATGTTCCTATGTTGCTCGATGATGTCACTGAGTGATTTAGAGTGACCGGGATGGTTCATGGTCTCTTTCTTTTTTTTTCTTTCTTGATTGTGATTGTTGTTTGTCTGTGATGTGTCTGTCTTTTGCAAAAAGGGTTGCATTTCAGCTCAGGCCTTCAATGCCATGATGCTATGCATCCATTTTTCTATATCAAATAAAGGTTCTCACCTACTTATGTGCATTTTGCTATATCTCTAACTGTCCTCTGTCTAATTTCTTCTTACTAACATTTCTTCCATCAGTCTTGTCAGTCTGTTTGCTCCTATCATTTTCTATCATTCTTATCAATCAATTGGCCTCTTTTCTGCATGTTTTCGGCCAATTCCCTGAGGGGGCATGCATGTCATTATTATTGTCTTGGGCATTTTTATTATTGTTCTTTGAAACAACGCTCAGAATCGCATTGTCTCAAAGAGGGGCAAAATGTAGGCACCCAAAAATGGTCAACGCTTGCAAGGTCATACTTTAACATTTGCGCATTGCCTCATTTTAGGTTTTTGCATCACATTAACATTTCTCCTATGTCACGCACTTGGTTTTTATCATTTGCGAGCATCGAGTCATTCTTCTATCATCTCACCTTCGAATTTGGTCTTGTTGACAACAACCTTCAGTCATGATTTTGGTCGATCTTTGTCCTTGTTAATCTTGTCATTTCGCGATCGATTTGTCATCGATCGTCGTCCTTTTCAATTATGTCAATTTGGATCAATTTGTCATTGTTCCTCGTCAATTGGCACATTTTTTAGTCAAATCATTTTGTCGCATTGGTCATTTATCAATTCAAAATCATGACATTAATTATCCTCAATCAAGACCTAATTGTCATTTTCGCATTTCTAATTCGTCTTCTAGGGTTTTATGATTTAGTCATTTAACCTAATGTGTCATTTCTTCCTCTAGGATTAAATAATTTATTTATTTATCCTAGGTCTTCTTATTACAATTAAATCTTTATTTAATTGGCTAATCATTCCTCTTTGTGAATTGATTAATAAATGAAAAATTATTAATTAATTCACTAATTCCTAAATTCTAATTTCTATCAATTTCTAATTCCTAATTTGTCATCAATTTCAATTTCCTAATTTTTCAAATTTCTAATTCCTTTTCCCTCCTAATTCATCTCCTAATTCTATGGGAGTGGCATTTCAATTTGTCATGAAATTGTCATAATTGATAATCAATCAATTTGACATGAAATGTGTCATAATTTGTCATCAATTCTCAATCAATCAAATTGTGCATGGAAAGTGCATAATTTGTCATAATTGACATATTGATTTGCAATTTCCATTTGAATTGCATCATGCTAATCTTGTCATTTATCCAATTTCTCTATAAATTGGATAATTTTCTTCAATCAACCCCTTCAAATCCTTCATGAATCCCGAATTTCTATCAAACTACCAAATTTTCGTTTCTAGTACTCTTGAGCTTTTTGCTTTCAACTGTGTGAGCACTTGTAGGTGAGATCCACAAACCCATTGAAGAGGAAAGAACAACAATGGAGCCGCATGGAAGAAGCATCCGAATTGTTATATGGTTTGCATGACATTTTCTTTTAAATGCTTTGTTTTTGTGCCTCTATTGAATGTGCTTTGGAATTAGGTTCATTTCAATGAGAGTTCTTTTGATTGAGCTAGCATGTCTTGTGTTTTGATTGATTGATCTACTTGTTTTGATGATTCCTAATTTCTACGCTACACATAGATTCCATCATGAATGCTTGAAATATGAACTTGACCTCTCCTTCATTGCCTTGATGATGTTTTAATTCTTGCTCACTTGAATTTTCTTGATAGTGATTGAATTTCCAAGTCAAGAGATATATGAGAGATCACAAAATGAGGGGGTTAGGATTTATTTTATACCTAACCACACCAAACATGTTTGAAATTTTGAAGCAAGTTGACACGGAGAAAGTTTTCCTACCTCCAAAATATGATCATGGTGGGGTCCAAATTTGGACCCATTTTGGGAGGACAAGGCCATCCAATCCAAGGACTAGGGCCCCCAAGACATCCTAGTCCTACCAATTAGGATTAAAATTTTGACATGACCTTAGAAAGGTGTGAGAGATGCTAATATTTGGTTTGTGTGAGCATAATCAAAATAGAGTCAAGGCATGGAAGGATGAAATGCTAAAATAAAGCCTAGGTAAGGATTAAATTATATAGGAATATAATTTATGATGCCACATATACCATACCTCTTTTTTGACATACACAAGAGATCTCCTCATGCACATCAAATAGAAAACTTTGAAGCTTGGGTATACTGTTAATTTGAGCAATAAAGGAATTACTTTTTTGGCATGTATGTTGTTGCTCAAAATCACCATCCATGATATGTTGGTCCCAAGTGAAACATTCAAGATCAATTACATTGTCCCTAATTCCAAAAGAAACATCTTCACCATAAATGAAGACTCCATATTCAACATCATAACATTCAAGGATAAGAGAGAAATAACATACATCATAATCACGTGTATTGAAACCTAGGTCATTAGAAAAAACCTCAAATTCATAAGGCACTTCATAGGAAGATCTAAAATATTTAGATTGGCTCTTTGTTTTTGCTTCTTCCTCTTGGAAACCAATAACAATAACCTCAAGCTCATGGTACAATTTGTTCCCCATACTACTTACAGTAATAATATCATTTCTTGTGGCCTCCTCAACATTTTTAGTGACAACCACATCCTTTAAACATAAAGAAGTGTCAATCTCCATCCTATCCTCTTAAAATGGAAAAAAAGTAGGTAAGACATCAAAATACTTTACCATTCACATCATAGGCTAGATTATGTTCTGAATGATCAACATTATGAGCTAATCTAGCTTGCTCCTCCATTTTGTCTTCACATTCTCACTCAATACCCTACTATTGTAGATAATCTTCAAATTACCTTAAAATAGGTCTAAACCTTGATCTTGTTGAGTATAAGGGAGCTCATGACTAGTAAAAAACACTTCTCCACCCCCTTGATAATCAAGCCAATCAACTTTCCAAACAAACAATATGTCCACCTTCAAAGAGTAAAATACTATCAAGAAAAGAAGAATGATCTAGTAAGGCTTTTTGCAAAGGGGACTAAGAAGTCAGAATAGTAGACCAAGGGCCTTTGAAACTTGGAATGTTGAATTTGGAAGTCTCACTTGGAGGTTTGGAGGGCCTCCCTTTCCTAAAGCTTGGGATTTCAAATTTAGGAGCTTTAGGGGATGATATTTCTTCTTGCATGAGTTGTCACTCTATAATTGCAAGTTGCCTAGTTTCCTCCTCCCTAACATCAATCTATCTTGTAAAGAACTACTCAAGCTACAACCTTTGTGCCTCCATCTACTACTATTTAATTTGTTCTTTCTATTGATGGCTCTCTTGCTCCAGGTCATTATCCCTTAGTTATTCTTGGAAGCTCAACATAATGTCTCTAATGATGACATCTTCTAATATTTTCATACTGAAGGGGAAATGTACTGATTAGGAACAAAAAATGCCTCTTAGGGCTGATATTGAGCATATTTAGGCTAATAATAAGGATGAGTAGAGGTGGGTGGGTGGTAAGCATTAGGAAAAGGCCCACATACTATTGTAGCAAGGTTTTTTAGAATGAAACTTGGAACATTCCTAGTTTGGTATTGCTATTGAGAAGAAAAATAACTTGCATTTTCATGGAAAATAGGGGGAAACAAGATATTCCCATTATATTTATTTATAATAAATCATTTGGAAGAGGTAAATCTTGTTTAATGAAATGTTTAAAAGAGAAAATGAATCTACTCAACCAGAGACTAATAATATATCAGTAAATTCACTAACTAAATGTAGAGCTAGTAGGTGTTTGAAGACTACCCCTTCAAGGCTAAGTACACTTTAAAAAAAAATCTTTAGTTTGATGAATGACAAGTCCCACTGGGCATGCTAGAAACTATGGTATGACTAGTGGCTTGGGCTATAATTTCTTGACCGATAGATTCTCTTTAAAATAACCTAAAATATTTGTCACACTGGGTGTGCCAAAAATTGTTGTATGACTAGTGGCTTTGCTAGAAATGCTTGACTAGTGTATTTTATTTAAAATAACTTGAAGCAATCACCGGTGAGGAGGGACCTCAAGGAGATCAGTCCAAATTGGTCAACAAGAGTAAACACAATGGAAATACATAGATATGATGGAGGCAATGCAAAACAGATAGTTTTATTGCATGAAAGCTAATTACATCCAACCAGTAATAATCGGGTTACAACATACCGACACACAAGCTTGGTACAATAGGTCACACTGGGACCTTGAATCAAAAGATCTATCTTCTAGGCACAATCTATCTATCTGATACTTTTTTATTATCTAATTGATTACATTCTAAATCATGATTATAAATATATACCAATTGAAAGGATCCAGTCAGCCCAAAAAGGATCAAAACCTGAAGAACAAGACCTAACATGCAAAATGAACAAGGTTGGCCTCCACCAAGAGATTCCTCCTGAAAATCCAAAGGATGAAATGTAGAAGGTTGTCCACACACCAAAAAACATCGAGATCAAGGTCCAAGGCTCCATAAGATTCAGAATGGGTTCCGGTAGATCACGAGAATAGGTATTAGGTAACTGGTAACAAAGGAACAATTGGTAACAAGAAACTGTCAAGGAAATCAGTAGTGATATCTTGCCAAAAAGTGATCCAAAAGAGATGTGGTTTGAAAGAAAGAAATATGATCACTTCTTCAAGTATAATCTGAGCCAAAACCAGGACACACAAAAAGGAAAACTAAAATTGCAAACAAAAATTGAAATAGAAAAGAATATTTTTTTGGTCGATGCAAGATTGTTGTGAACTGGGGATGCTCCTGCATCAGACATCCGGGGTTAAAGAAAAAGTGATCCTCTCACTTTGTTGGGGTAAGAGAAAAACCAAGGTGGTCTACCTATGCTCGATAAATCCAAGATGAATCATTAACTAGTCTTCTCTTCCACTTCACAAGATATTATTTGTACTAACTATTTCGGGTACTATGCCCAATCCTACTGTCTGAATTCTCTTCAATCTGATATGGTTCCTTCTAGGGTAATTATTTCTCTAATTCTGCAACACTCTTCACTAAATTCTGGTTCATGGTACTCATGAAGATCTGCAATGTTGAATATAGGTGAAATACTTTGACTATTCAGTAGCTCCACTTCATATGTATTTCCAGAACTGAACTTCCTCAAAATCTTACAGGGTCCAAACTTCTTCATCTACAACTTATTATAAGTTCCAAATGGGAATCTCTCTTTTCTAAAGTATACCATCACTTCATTGCTAGCTTCAAATTCCTTATGTCTCCTCTATTAGTATTAATCGGTGACTGGGAGGGGGGGTGAATCAGTCAAAACAGTTTATACACAATTCAAACATTCAAACTAACCAGTCTACAACTATCCTTCCAAATCTACTTAAACATTATATAAATCATGAAAGTAGAGAACATCAAATAAAAGAGATTTGCATGCACAAATAAGCATCACATAACACTAGCAATTATTTGTGGAAACCCTTGGTTAGAGGGAGAAAACCATGGTGGGGATAACCCACAATCTCTTTTACTGCAGTGAAAAAGAGTGCCCTATTAAGAGCTTACAACCAGTTCTTTCTGAGAACATCACCCTGTTAGAAGTGACTAATATCCGATTAAGAATACCTTAGAACCTATTAAAGTTCACCTTGCTAGAGGATTTTACAACTTCATATATGAAGTGACTTGGTTAAGAGATTTTACATAAAGAACCGGTTAAGGTTCACCTTGTTAAGGGATTTATAATGCTACAATTGTTAGAAGGCAACAAAGATGATTGATCTATCTAATGACACTACCGAGTTGTCTCATAGATCCACTTTGCATGCTCTATTCTTCTAATCGATCTCGGCTTCACCAATTCATAAATCTAGCTGCTACACTCTATTCTGCTCCCCTATTTACATTCACACAAATCTTTTTCACATTGACAACAACTACAGAATGAATGATGTGAATATATTAGCCTTTAGTTTTGGTGCCAACTTTCCCTCCAAAAATCAAATTCAAAATTTTGTTATCGTGCCTCAAATTAATCTCCAAAAATCATTCTAGAAATATTGGTCAAGACAGTCGTTCATGCCGATAAGCCCATCGGTTGAAAAGAGAATATTGTTGGTTCAACTGGATGTTATCTAGGTCTGTCGATTGAGACTCCTTTATTTCTAGTTTTTGCCTATGTACCGGTCCAATTATTCTTAACCAGTTACCTCCTATATACCAGTCTACTCACTTCTTAGCCGGTTAACCTTTGTATACTGGTCTAGTCACTACTTAGTTGGTTAACCTTTGTTTATTGGTCTAGTCACTACTTAGCCAGTTAACCCTTGTGTATCATTCTACTCATTGCCGATAGGAATAAGGACTCTTGTTTTTCATCGGTTACCCTTTACTCCTTTATCGATGGATTGTGGAGACTTAGAAGATGATGTTGCCAACAATGAAAACCATTTCACCGGTCATACAAAATGCATCATAATACCAACAAACTCCCCCTTTGGCATTGGTGGCAAACACTACAAAATAGTTATGTATGTGTTGGTTCTGACCCATGTTTCATCTACCTCATGTACATATACAAACTCCCCCATTTGACATTGATGGAAAAGAATATACAAAAGGATTCATGATAGTAAAGAAAAAATGTCTTTGAAATTTTCTTTAGCATCTTGCAAAGAGGATTGCCATGAAGACTTCACCTATTTCATGGTGTTGAAGTGTCCATGTAAAATTGTAACAAAATCATCCATTTCATCTACCGACTTACAGTCAAGTGCACTTATCAGGCCTTCTTCTTCTTTGACATTTCTTTGCATGAAATCAATGATCGATGCAAGGTAGCTCTGTAGCTCTAGCAGACTAAGAGCTTGTTTATCCTCTTCCTCTTTTAACTCTTTGATTTCATGAGTTAATTGTTTCACCTTTCCACTAAAGATTGTTGCAGAGCTTGTTAGAGGATCAAAAGAACCTATCATATCTTGGATTTCCCTTTGAATCTGAGCTCTTTTATCTTCAAGATCTTTGATTAAATCAGTGAAGCTTGATGACTTAACCAATAATTGGCCAACTTCCTGTAGGATGGATTTGACCTCTTCAGTGTTGGTGGAGAGAGAAACTTTGCTAATTGATATGTGTTCCATTAATTTTTCACCTCTCTTTGTTTCATACTGTCTAACTGCAACCTTCTCCAGATTAGTTGCCTTTGAACCGATTTCTTTGACAAGAGTTCCCAACTGATCAATGATGGGTACATTGTCATCAACTACAATGTCAGGAATGAGATCAGACAAAATAGTTTTTTGTAGTATTAAGAATTTTGGTCTTCTTTTTCTTTGTTCTAAGTTTTGCCTTTTCATCTTGAAGTTTCAATTTTTCAAAAACTTTCATTAATTGTTTGGGGGTCATCTTCTTTATGTCGATTACAGAGTCTTCCTCTTCTTCCTCCTCTATTTCTTCATCCTTTTCTTCATCCTTAACCTTAGAGTTGGCTACGGTGGTGAATTTAACTTTCTTATTTTCACTCTCCTTGTCTAAATCTAACTTCCTCTTTACCAGAGGAGTGTCCACCACTATTTTCTTGGTCTCCTTTGTTTTTGTCATCTCTTCTTGCTTCTTTTCTACTTCCTTCTGTTTTTCTTCCTTCTCCTATGTTTTCTTTTTCTCTAATAAAAGGGGTTCATTGTTAGTAGGATTTATTGATACTGAAGTTCTGTGAGGTGTATCTTCATAATGTATATCTTCACTTATAACTTCATCTACACCGAGATTCTTGGTTTGAGTGGTTCCCTTTACCGGTGAAACACCAATATCAATAGTTTCAATGGTTGATTTGTGTTCAACCGATTGCTCTACATCCTTAGTCGGATTAGGAATATCTGACACAATATTACCAACGATATCATCAACTGAGAAAATATCAAAACCTTTAGTAGATTCTTTGTTTTTACCTTTCCCTTTATCAAGGGCAGCTGCACCTTGGTCCTCTTTTGTTCCCTTTGCTATTTCTTCTTCAACTTCCTTTTGTTGGCTCAATATTTTCTTCCACAAGGCAACACCCTCATCATGCACACCTTGGACATCTCCTATTTCCACTCTCCCTATCCTGTTCCTTATTTTAAAGAGTTGAATACATGCTTCTACTAGTATAGATACTTGATTATAATCAAGCTCATTTTTCACTTCCATAAGTTCTTTTATCCTATGGTCTTTCTCAATAGCTAAAGTTGTTTTCCATCTCCCTTCAATTTGATCTTGCAAGTCTGATGGAACTATTCCATATAGTTCACTAGGAGTTTTGTAGAACTTATGCATGTTCCACATAAGTACATCTTCAATTTTTATTTTGTCCTCCTTGTTGCAGAGGCGATATTTTCTCCCAACACCAAACAGACCTCCAAACTCTTTGATCCAATGGACCAATTCATCAACAATTGGAAGTACATTTCTACCACTTCTTCTGACTTCTTTTATTTCCACATCAGATTGGGTGTTAGTGTTATCACCCTCGTTTTCATCTTTCTTTTGCTTCTTATTAGCCTTTGTGTCAACTGTCCCTTCATGCTTTTTCTTCCTAGCATATGTTACTCCTACTGATCTATCTTTACCTGGTGAAGATGTAGGAGTATCTATTTCCTATTCTTTTATGTATGATGTTGGCTTGCTAGTTGCAGCACCCTTGGGTTTTGCCTTTGACATTTTCTTCTTTTCTCCTGTTTGTATTTTAACTTTGGTTGATTCGGCCCCTGTTTGTTCACTGGTACCAGTGGAAGTAGTGGCACCAGATGCTTCACCTCCATAATTTTTGTCTAGTGTATCAATCATTTTCCTTACTTTCCTTTGTATGATTGGCTCTTTAAGTTCCTATTTTATTTTGGATCTTGCCTCCTCATAAGTTCCAAATTTATTTAATTTTTTGTCTACTAGTTTAGACAGTAACATGTTTGCATACACCTTAGTAATGTCTACTCCAACCTCATAACCCATAGCAGGTATCCAAAAGGTTCTAGGTTGAACCACTTGAATGATGCAACAATTGGTGTCAACCAGAAAATAAATGTTGCCCTTATACTTCTGAACTATACCTATTGGGATTCTCTCTCTTTTGTGCATTCTAGTTTGGAATTCTTTAAAATATCCCCACATTGTTTCCCCAAACTTAGCGCCTAAATCCCTAATCATTTCACCTATCTGGACCATGATAGGTTTATCCTCAGACCACACAACATTACCCTTACTGGGAAAGAAATTTTGCACATAGAAGAATATACATACCAGTAATGAGCCATACATGAATAACTATTTCTTGTCCTTCTTAATTCACTCTATGTTCACCAGAAATTGACTTCTGATCATTTCACAAATATCATATGTTGCATCCTCCTTGATGATTCGAAAGGTTGCATGTCTAGCACCACTCGGCAAACTGTTCATGTGGATTGATTGATAGACCCTATAACCCAGCACTACGGAAGCAAACCTCACTTCTGCATCCTCAATATGAGCGATTTTCATTGCTCTCTTGTCACATCGAGGTTGAGTCAACTGGGTGACTTCAGTGGATGATATTGTTCTTAGGGTTAGTGCTTCACCAGTTGTGCTAAACCCTGTTACTCTCTTAATTACATCCTTTGTAAGCTTGATCGATGCTTCTGCTTCTAGCCATAGAAATTGATCATGCACTCTACTTAATACATACCTAACCCAATCAGCATGAAATTGATCAATAAAATAAATAGCATTTGACAAACCCTTGGTCTTCAAATGCAAATATTATGCTTTCAACAAATCATGATTACAGAACCCTTTGAATTCACTTCAAATAAATTTGTCTCCAAGTTCTTCAAGCTTGCAATGGATGAAGGAGTGAATATCTTCAACCAGTAACACACCGAAGGGCACAAATGATAGGGTACTATTCATGTTGATCTCTCCAACCTTCATAGGATGTAGTTTGAACTTGGGTTGTGGTTCCTTAAGTGCTTCAACCAATACATGAGTCAATACAGAAGCTTCCATAATTAACTTCAAACAACTTATTCAAAACAGGGTTTGAATACCTAGAATACCTTCTCCTCTAGGGTTTCCAATCACCACTATAGCATTGCTTGATCACTTTGCACAAATAGAACTAGCAAGATTTTGATCGCCTTAGGTCACACAAGAGCTCAAGAATGTTCACAATAAAATAAGGTAAATGAAATGTATTGATATTTCTTTATTTATCCATTAAGGTTTATCAGTGCTTCAATGCAATGGCTAGTTAGTGTAATTTTGACTATTTACAACTTAAGGTATACCAATTTACTTTTTATTGGTTTCTTGTTATCGATATCGGTACACAAACAACATTTACACTAACCCTCAAAAAATTTACCAAATAAGAGCTTTAAACAAACTTTTATGCATCTAAACTATGCAGATAGACATAACCTCATATCAGTCGAGGGGATTCAATAATGATCTTACCATATGTGCTCCCCCTGAGCATCGATATGCCTAGTTTGAAGAGGAACTCTCATCATTGATGGATGAACGACTTTATTTCAGAATGACTTTTTCCTTCTTTTCTTTCTTCCTTTTTAATCCATGTCTTTTTCATTTCAGTCCTCACTTCTTTGATTTTCTTCTTTCCTTTCAAGTTATTTTGCCCTTTCTTCTTGCCAAACCTGGTTCCTATCTTCATATAGGTTAAATGATCGGTTCCTAAATTCTCTGGCTAAGTGACCGATCTTATGGTAATCTAAACATGTCATACCAGTTGTCCTCCATGGTTCTGCATTATTTCATTGACCCATTATCATTCTGCAATTTATTGCATCATGACCAAAATTACCACAAGTAGAATAGGTGGCATTGAATTGATTACTCCTTTTATTAGGGCTAACTGGTTTGAATAGTATCTTGATACAGTTGACTTGAACATGCATTCTTCATCTTTGTGTCCATATTTATTGCATGGAAAGCAATATCCATTAAATCTTCTTCTATTTGACATGCTGCTAGATCGAGATCTACACTCATAAGCAGTGTGACCATACTTGTGACAATTATGGCAGTAACCATCAAAGGTGAAAGACTTCTTTTGATTAACCGGTTGATTTCTACGAACATCAGACTTATGACCCGGTTTGCCACAATGATAACAAGAAGATTTAGAAAGCTCCATACCTTTCATTCCTGAATTGTTCCTTTTATCATCCTTCATCCTTTTGGATTTAGATGATTCTCCAATTTCCATAGGACCTGTACCGGATTAACCAAGACCGGTTGTCTCCTTTGTTCTCCTCTAAGCTTTTAATTGTTCATTTATCTTCTTGGAGCTTTCATTAAATTTCCTCAGCTTTTCATTTTTCTCATTTGCAGCTTTCAACTTATTTTTGAGTTGTTCAATCTCTTTCATCATCTTCTCCTTTTCCTCTACATTGTCATGCAGATTCTCATGGATGTATTCATTCTCCTGAGTGATAATTCAGATTTCTTCATCTTTTTCAATGATGATTGCATCATTTTCTCTTAGGGCTTCTTCAACAAGCCTTTTGGCTTTTTTCAACTTTTGGCAAAGCTTCTTCTGCATTTCTTTTTCTTTCATTTGCATTTCTTCTAGCTTCTATTGTTTCAGTCATTCTCAGGACCTGGCTTTCATGTTCTCTCTTTAGACATATGATTTCTTTAGTCATCTTCTTGTTCTTTTCCATCAGTTCTGAGACTGCTTCTTCTACTTCTTTAGATCCACTTTGTTTATAGAGTTGATCTATGATATCTTGACTCTCATTTAGTTGTAGAGCTAGTTCCTTTATTTTAGCAAGAGATTTTGTCAGTCTCTCTTTCAATTGAGCAATAATTTCATTGGCTTCATCAATCTGCTTCTAATACCGGTATTCCTCCATGATCTTTTCCTCAAGCTGTCAATCTTTTCTTCAAAGGACCAAGGCTCTGATACCAATTGTTAGTATTAACTGGTGACTGAGAGGGGGGTGAATTAGTCAAAATAGTTTATACACAATTCAAACATTCAAACTGACTAGTCTACAACTATCTTTCCAAATCTACTTAAATATTGCATAAATCATGAAAGAAGAGAACATCAAATAAAAGAGATTTGCATGCACAATAAGCATCACATATCACTAGCAATTATATGTGGAAACCCTTGGTTAGAGGGAGAAAACCATGGTGGGGATAACCCACAATCTTTTTTTACTATAGTAAAAAAGAGTGCCCTGTTAAGAGATTACAACCAGTTCTTTTTTAGAGCATCACCTTGTTAGAAGTGATTGATATCCGATTAAGAATACCTTAGAACTTGTTAAAGTTCACCTTGCTATAGTATTTTACAAATTCATATCTAAAGTGACTCGATTAAGAGATTTTACATAAAGAACCAATTAAGGTTCACCTTGTTAAGGGATTTACAATGTTGCAATTGTTAGAAGGCAACAAAGATGATTGATCTATCTAATGACACTACCTTTGTCTCATAGATCCACTTTGCATGCTCTGTTCTTCTGATCGGTGTCAGCTTCACTGATTCATACCTCTATCTGCTACACTCTATTTTGCTCCCCCTGTTTACATTCACATAGATCTTTTTCACATTGACAACAACAACTATCAGAATCAATAATGTGAATATATTATCCTTTGGTTCTGGCACCAACTTTCCCTCCAAAAATCAAATTCAAAATTTTTTTATCATGCCTCAAATTACTCTCCAAAAATTATTCCAGGAATATCACTCAAGACAGTCATTCATGTCAATAAGCATGTCGGTTGAAAAGAGAATATTGTTAGTTCAACTCCTTTATTTCTAGTTGTTGCCTATGTATCAATCCAATTCTGCTTAATCGGTTACCTCCTATATATCGGTCTACTCACTACTTAGTTGGTTAACCTCTATATACCAGTCTAGTCACTACTTAGTTGGTTAACCTCTGTATACCATTCTAGTCACTACTTAGCCGGTTAACCCCTATATACTGGTCTACTCATTGCTGATAGGAATAAGGACTCTTGTTCTTCACCAGTTACCCTTTTACTCCTTTATCGATGGATTGTGGAGACTTAGAAGATGATGTTGCCAACAATTACAACCATTTCACCAATCATACAAAATGCATCATAATGCCAACATCCTCTTCTCATCTGCCTTCTCCTTATATTTTCTATTAATATCCTCCAAATGCTATATAACTTGAATATGCAATGTTTCCATGTGATCTGCAAAATCTTTTACTTTTGAACTCTTTCGATCTTTATTGCTAATGTTTCTCAATTCTTCTATTTCTCTAGGATGCACTTCGGTAACAATATCAAAAGGTGTATTTCTGATACTTCTATTCACTGAATTGTTATAGGCAAACTTTGCTTGTGCAAGGATCAAATCCCAACTTCCAATTTTATCTCCCACTAAACATCAAACTCCGGTTAACTACTTATGTCTGTCCATCAGTCTGTGGATGAAAAGTAGAACTAAACTTCAAATCTATCTTCATCTTCTTCCAAAGTGCTCTCCAAAAATAGCCAACAAACTCAGTATCTCTATCTGAAATTATGCTCTTTGGTAATCCATGCAATCTCACCACTTCCTTGAAAAATAGGTATGCTACTTGCAATGTATCTAAAGTCTTCTTGCAAGGTATGAAATGAGCCATCTTTTAAAATATATCCACTACCACAAATATAGAATCATTCCCTCTCGGTGTCTTAGGAAATCCACGTACAAAATCCATGCTTATATCCTCCCAAGGTCTTACCGGCATTGTCAAAGGTTTATACAATCCCACATTCTGACTACTACCTTTTGCAACTTGACAAACTCTACAACTCTACACATATCTCTTAACATCCTTATGAATCTAGGGCCAAAAGTACTACTCACTCACCAATGCAACTATTTTATCAATGCCAAAATGTCCAGCTAAACCTCCACTATGTTTCTCTTTGATTAGGTTCTCTCTCATGGAACTCTTAGGTATGCATAACTGAACTCCCTTGAATAACATCCCATCCTAAATGAAATAATCTAGCCATTTTCTTCTATCAACCATAACCAGTTCTCTACATGATTTCCAAGGTTCTACAAAATCTGGGTCTTCATCATACATGGTCTTCAAATCTTCAAAACCTAATACTGTCACTCTCATCTCTATCAACAAATTCCTTCTCCTACTCAATGCATCAACAAATTTGTTAGATTTCCCACTTCTATGCTTCAACACAAAGGTGTAACTCTATAATAATTCTACCCATGTCATATGTCTCTTATTCACCTGACTCTGACTATTCAAATACTGCAAATATTGATGATTTGTATACAATACAAACACCTTAGGCAACAAGTAATGTCTCCATTTCTTCAAGGCTTGAACTATGGCATAAAATTCTTGATCATACATTGAATCTCTCTTCCGGGCATCATTCAATTTCTCACTGAAATATGCTATTTCTCTCCCTTCTTGACTCAAAACTGCTCCTATTGCTATTCCACTTTCATCACAATCCACTTGAAATACCAATTTAAAATCAGCTAAAACCAACACAATATGCTCAGTCACTTTCTGCTTCAACAATTCAAAAATTTTGTTTGCTCTGGTGGTCCACTTGAATTCCTTCTGATCTCCCCTCATGGTCTCAGTCATAGGGTTACAAACTGAACTAAAATTTCTAATAAACTTTCTGTAAAAACTAGCCCATCCATGTAATGATCTTACCTCTCCAATGCTTTTCGGTGTAGGCCACTCAACAATGGCTTTCACTTTCTTAGGGTCCATCTTCAAACCATTCTCAAGTATCACAAATCCCAAATAGACTAACTCACCCTTCATGAAAGTACGCTTCTTGATATTGATCATCAACCTCTCTTCTCTCAACATTTGTAAAACTTGTCTTAACTGCAACAAATGCTTCCCTTTTGTCTTACTAAAAATCAGAATGCCATCCAAATACACAATAACAAACTTACCCAGGAATTTCTTCAATAACTCATTCATCAGCCTCATGAAAGTACTCGGTGCATTAGTCAATCCAAAAGGCATCACCAACCATTCATATAGTCTTAATTTGTCTTAAATGTTGTCTTCCACTCATCACCTTCTCTGGTCCTGATCTGATGATATCCACTCTTCAAATCTATCTTTGTAAAGTATTTTTCTCCACTCAAATAGTCCATTATGTCATCCATCCTAGGCAAAGGAAACCTATATTTCATTGTGATCTTGTTTATTCCTCTTGAATCGATACACATCCTCCATTATCCATTCTTTGTAGGTGCTAATATTGTCGGTACTACACAAGGGCTCAGACTTTCCCTAATCAAACCTTTCTTCAATAGCTTCTGCACTTGTCTATTCAGTTCTTCATTCTTTGTCGGGTGTTCTCCTCTAGTTTTGGTCTCTTAGTATTCTTAGGAATTAAGGCAAAGCACACATTCTCATGTCTCAATCCATCCATGAATTTTCTTCCATCTACTAAATAGATTCTCGTATTTGTGCAGACTTCATTCTTCAAAGGTTCCTCCAAAGGTAACAAGGTTTGCTTCATCCCATTGGCCATAATAGTGTATATATTCTTCCTCCCATCATGTATTTCCTATCTATCAAACTGCCAAGGTCTTCCCAACAAATGATGATAAATATCCATAGGCATAATATCACACAAAACTTCATCATGATAATTCCCAATTTTTAATTTTACTAAACACTATTCACTCACTAACAACTTATGCTCATCCTAAATCCATGCTATCTAATAAGGCTTAGGGTGTTTCAATCTCTCTAATTTCAACTTATTCACCCTCTCCTCTGAAACAAGATTATCTGAACTACCACTATCAATAACAACTTTACAACACTTATCAGATACCTTACATCTTGTCTTGAATAGTCTTCCTCTGCAAGGGTTCTTCATCTCCTCTGGTATAACACAAAGCTCTCCCCATCATCAACAGTTCTCCATCTTCTGGTTTATTGTCTAATCTGGTGGGGTTCTCTTCCACCACTGCTGCTCTTTTGGTAACCTCTATCTTCTTACATTCAAATGCATGGTGTCCTTCTCCTCCACACTTAAAGCACATTCCTCTAAATGTTCTCTTATCTTGTCTTCCAAGTTCTCATTCCGCTAACCATTCAGTTCTCTCCTCCAGTAGAAATTTCTATCATCCTTCTGGTATGATTTATTAGCACTCCCAAAGATACTGAGAGGGGGGTGAATCAGTATCTGATTGGTTAATGAATTTTCTAAACTTATTATATGAAAAGCATTCCAAAACTGTGTACCGGTAAACCAAAATTAATGTAGTAAATAAGAACAATAAGCACAACATGAAAGACACACCATAACGCAATATTTTAATGAGGAAACCCAGTGTGGGAAAAACCTCGGTGGGATTTGTGACCCACAATATTCGCTTACTGGCCAATAAGATAATATTACTGTTACAATAGGGGCCTGCACATGCAGAAAGGCCAAGTGCCTAGAGCTCACTGCTCAGTTACAAAAGAAGTCTCACTGACTTACAAAAGTGGATTATGAAAATCCAATGTCATGTACTGCTTCAAATCACCATCTGCTATGCCAGGTTCAGTACCGGTTTAAGCTCTGTAATAATCATAAACCCTTATCCAAAATCTTCCTTACAATTCACACATTAGGTCTGCAATAATCTAACCATATCCTTATCCTAAATGATCTACAAGATCTCATACTTATATGAATCTTATTACAATCTGCCATGTCGGCTTACAAAAAGATTTTACAATTAAATACAAAATACAATTTAGATAAAATTCCTATCGGCCATGGTGTCAGTAATCAATCTTTTCAATGTCGATGAACTATATGCTGGTGTAGAGTCTGCCAGTGCTGATGCTTTCCAGTATCATATGATTGTAAGGTTGCCATCAATGACAATACCTTCAATCACCTACAATTTCTCATTGGATTGTGCATTTGCCAACATGAATCACCTTCTTTGCTCACTTCCTTTTCCTTGTTTTGATATGTATTGGTTCCTTTTCCTCCGATATATCCTCTTCCTTTGGTATATCTTCCTTCGGTAAACCTTCCGCCTCTACTTCTTTGTCTCTGCTCATGTCTTTTGTTTAATTTCTCTTCAGCCTTTATTGCATACTAGTGATCCTCTTCAACACTCTCCAATTTGATCATACTGAGTTCATCTTGTATAGAAATCTACAATCCATTCAAATATCTTGTAATCTGTTCAACTTCATCATCAACATGTCCAGATCTAATGCTCAACTTGTAAAATCCTTCGGTGTACTCCTTCACACTAGATTCTTTATGTCTCAGCTTCTGCAACTTCCAGAATCCACTTGATAATTCATCGGGACAAACTTTGATTTTAACTTAGCAATTATCCTATCCCATGTATTAATCTTCTATTTACCCCTTCTTTGTCTATCAACTTGCAAATGCTCCCACCAAAGAGATGAATGACCTTTCAACTGGGTACAGGCATATTTCACCTTCCTCTCTTCTGCAGTGTTTTCAAAATCAAAATACTTCTCCATCTCCAAGATCCAATCCATCAATCCATCCAAATCTAACTTCCCATCATATTCTGGTGGGGTAAAATGAGATTTCATGTTTGCCCTACTCAAAAACATTAAAAACCTTTCCTCCTCTGGATCAACTATCGATAGGTTTAGGTGTTTTGTCGGGGCTTCCTCTCCTTCATCTTTGCTCAAATCTTCAATATGTCAGCCTCTCCTCTGGGCTTTCTCCACGGCTTCTAACTAGGCTACTATTCCTTGCAACATCTCCATTACAATAGGGTTTGGATTCCCACGTGCTCCACCATTTCTAGTTCCTCTTCACGTCATTGATCTATGCTAGTCCTCTGCAATTGCAGGTCAGATCCACAATTTTCCACCCTACAACAAAATTTTAGGACACGCAACCTCCAAAACAAACTTCACTCTGATACCACTTGAAGCAGTCGCCAGTGAGGAGGGACCTCAAGGAGATCAGTCCAAACTGGTTAGCAAGAGTAAACACTATTGGCATATGTGCAGAGCATGATGACATGATGATATTGTATGTTGTCATTGATGTCAATATGCTGAAGTATGAACTGGTATATTGTAGTAAGCAAACTGATATATGTGAGAACCGGTATGAAGATGTAAACTGGCTATCTGAAAAAGTGAAGCGATATGTTTGTTCAAGGTGAACCAATAAATGGAAGCTTTGTATCGAGGTTTCAATTGGCATGACAACCTGTTGGTAGTCTCAGCTTCAAGGTTTCCAGTTGATGCATTCTAGGCTTGTGTGATTCAACTGATGACATCTTGTGATGAGTTAGCATTGTAATGAAGACTAGATAATATTGCCACTTCAGCCTTGTGCGCATTAAGGATTTCCTTGAGGATCTTGCATGGAGATTGATCCTATCTACCTCAGGAATGTGCGAAGTCTCTATAAACGGTGGAGAGCGCGTGATGAGTTATCAGCTTCCTGAAGCGGCAAAGAATGAATGTTGGAGAATGTCTTGAGATCTATTCAAGACTATTGTATTCGATGCAGTGTGATTAACGGTCAAGATTGAACTGACTGGATTGTAAAACCTAAATGTTTAGGGTTTAGGGTTTATGCTACCGACCTATCTATTTCCTATAAGGTCGATGATGTTTTTCATTTTGAAGTTGTTGGAAAATGTTATGTGTGTATCCCAGTGAGTGATACTTGATTCTTGCTAGATTGGAGAAGTGTTTTAATACCTGCAGAGTGTGATTGCAAAAGAAAAGGAGCTAAAGTGGATCTGCCTTGGCATTGAGTGTTGTTATCAGATCAGTGTATTACTTGTTGACTTCTAACCATTTTAGCAGTTGGAAAATCCCTTAACTGGGTAGATTTAATAGGATTTTGTGTAAATCCTTTAACAGGGTGACTCAATTCAATGAGTTCTTAAATCCTCTTGTGAGGTTACATTTAACAAGGTTCTAACCTTTAACTGGGTATTTAGCCATTCCTTAACCGGGTGATCCCTAGCAGGATCGATTCCTAGCAAAACCTATTGTAACAGTCTTTAACTGGACTAGGATCCTAATAGAGCAGACTCCAAAAGAGTTCAAAGAGAAGCTTGTGGGTATTCATCCCCACCATGGTTTTTCCCAGTTGGGTTTCCACGTGAAAAAATCAGTGTGTCATGTGTGATGCCTTTCATGTGATGGTTTAGTTTTTTATGTTGAACTAGTAGTCATTATATTATTGATGATAGATTACTTGTTTATGCATAAGGGTGAAGTGGAAATGAGGTATTAGATTATTTGGAAAGATAAGGGTTACCAGATTATGTCTTTCACATTCTCACTATCTTACCAATAATAATCTGATTTAGACTGGTGTTAGTGCTTTCCAATCAAAGTGCAGTGTTTGCAGTCAAACCGGTTAAGGAAAAGTGTTTTTGCCTGTACTGATTCACCCCCCATCTCAGTACCGGTTTGGTACTAACTATTCATCATTTATTCATCAATTGGTATCAGATCATCTTCCATGTCCTCTGTGTTGTAAGCTTAACCACTTGAGGAAAAGATCCTACTCTAATGATGAAGAGGGAAGGTCCAAAGTTCAACAGAGACAACTTTAAAATATGGAAGGACAGAATGAAGATATACATCAGAAGCATGGGTGCTCAACACTGGAGCTATGTTGAGAATGCTTATGTTATCCCTACTGGTACTCTCACTGATGATCAAAAGAGAGAGATTCAGGAGAATGGGCAAGTCATGGAAGCCCTAATCAGCAGTCTATCTGACATTGAGTTTATTGATGTTCAGGATAAAGACAATCCCAAAGAAGTATGGGATGCTCTTGAGAATATCTATGGTGGTGATAAGCATGTGAAACAAGCTAAGGAAGAGAGCCTTAGGGGAAAGTTTGAAGACATGCAGATGGTTGAATGAGAGACCATTCAACAATATGGAATAAGAATCAAAACTGTTGTTGGAGACATCAAGAGTGTAGGTGGTATAATAGATGATTCCACTATTGTTAGCAAAGTCTTGAGATCCTTATTACCAGTCTATGCAATAAGGGTTGCTGCTATTCAAGAGTTGAGGTCTATAGACAAGACAAAGGTATTCCTAGACTCCGTCATTGCTAAGTTGACTGCATATGAGCTAAATAATTATGATGGTAGTATTAAGAAGATTGAATCAACCTTTAGAGCATCTGCTACACCATCTAGAAAGGGCAAAGAAGGTAGTACCAGTGGTGAATCAAGACAAAGCAGAGAAATGGATGATGAGGAGATCCTGATGGAATTTGAAGCTCTTCTTGCCAAGAGACTTCTTAAGGGAACTGGTAAATACTGAGCTAAGCTCCCTTTGAAATGATTTTCTTGCAATAGGATAGGACACATTGTTGTAAACTATCCTAATGGTGATAATAAGGACAAACCAGAGAAGCTCAAGAAGTTCAAAGGAGGAAATAGGAGAAACTGTTTTGTAGTAGTTGATGAAGGTGTCACTGATGAGGAATCAAAAGATGAAGAAAGTGAACACATTGTGTTTGTAGCAGTTAAGGAAGATGTGTCAGAGAAGAAGGCTCTTGTCTCTCGCTTTGATAATTCCAATGAGTGGATTATTGGCAGTGGTTGTTCTCACCATATGACTGGTGACCAGAGTAAGTTTCTATCTTTGGAAGAGTATGATGGTGGTGAGGTCCGATTTGGTAATGATGCACCATGTATGGTAAAAGGTAGAGGGTCCATCTCTCTGAATGGAAAAAATAGTGCTGATAATGTGTATTGGGTAGAAGGTCTCAGACACAACCTTTTGAGTGTTGCCCAACTGAATGATAATGGACTCACTCTGGAATTCAAAGATGGAGTGTGTAAAATAAAAGGTAAGAGTGGTGAACTGATGGCCACTGGTATGCAGACCAAAGGTCACCTATTTCAACTGAATGCAAACATCAGTACATGTGTAATGGCTAAGTTTGATGATAGCTGGATATGGCATAGGAGACTTTGCCATGTAAAATTTGATAATATTGTGAAGGCCAGTAAGATCAAGGCAATTAGAGGATTGCCTATGCTGAGCAAACCGGAGAATCCTTTGTGTAGAGAGTGTTAACTGAGGAAAATGTCTTCCTCAAGCTTCAAAGGTAAATCTTTCACTGTAGACAATTTACTTGATCTTGTGCATATTGATTTGTGTGGTCCTATGATAACTAGGAGTGTGCAGGGAGATAGGTATTTTATGATTCTTACCGATGATTTCTCAAGAATGACGTGGGTCACATTCTTGAAGGACAAGTTTGAAGCCTTTGGAAAGTTCAAAGCCTTCAGAGAACTGGTTGAAAAAGAAAGTGGTAAGAGGATTAAGGGCCTAAGAACTGATCAAGGAGGAGAATTCACTTTCAGTGAATTCAACAAGTACTATGAAGAGAATGACATCAAGAGGCATCTATCTACCCCCCAGACTCTACAACAGAATGGGCTAGCAAAGAGAAACAACCAGATTGTAGTTGAAGTAGCCAGAACAATGCTGATCCAAGGAAAAGTTGCTCACACTTTTTGGAGAGAAGCAATGAGCACTGTAGTCTACACAATGAACTGAGTACTCATCAAGAAAGGTAAGGATAAAACTCCTTATAAGTATTGGACTGGTAAGACACTAGTGGTAAGCTATTTTAGAGTGTTTGGTAGCAAATGTTATATCAAGAGGAGTGAACATCAAAGCAAGTTTGATGCAAAATGTGATGAGGGAATATTCCTAGGGTATTCCATAAAGAGAAAAGCTCTCAAATTTCAACAATAGGACTCAGAGAATTGTTGAAAGAATCAATGTTAGAGTTGATGAAACCTCTAAGAAACCTGAGGAAACTAACAATGAGAAAGTAGGAGAGGAACTGGTAGTAACCTTCTGGGAACCGGTTGCAAAACAACCTAGCACTAGTAGCAGTGCTCCTACACCAGTAGATGCTAATGCTGATGAAGATGAGGATGAAGAAGAAAAGCAAGAGGAAACAACTAAGATCATTCCTAGGTATGTAAAGTTGAATCATGATCCAAAGCAGATCATAGGAGATAAGGATGTAGGAATTATTACAAGAAGAAAGGTCAGAGAAAACTCTTGCATGTTCTCTGAATTTGAGCCTAAAACATTCAAAGAGGCACATAAAGATGAAGAATGGATCAAGGCAATGGAAGAGGAACTTAACCAAATAGAAAAGAATGGTACATGGTCTTTGGTACCTAGACCTGAGTATAAAAATATCATAGGCACCAAATGGGTTTTCAAAAATAAGTTGAATGAAGATGGCACAATGGTAAGAAACAAAGCCAGACTAGTGTGTAAAGGATATGCTCAAGAAGAAGGAGAAGACTATGGAGAAACCTTTGCTCCAGTAGCCAGATTGGAAGGAGTTCATATGCTTCTTGCATATGCATCCTTCAAGGGATTCAAAGTATATCAAATGGATGTAAAATCTATATTCCTCAATGGAATACTAGAAGAGAAGGTGTATATAGAGCAACTAGATGGGTTTTCCCTATCAGAAGATAGTGACATGGTGTGTAGGCTACACAAAGCCTTGTATGGACTAAAGTAGGCACCTAGAGCATGGTATGAATGCTTGCACTCCTATCTTGTGAAGATTGGGTTTGAAAGAACAAGTGAAGATAGCAATATCTACTTGAAATCAAAAGGAGATTAGATTCTGATTTGTGAAGTATTTGTTGATGACATAATTTTTGGTGGAGATGACAAGATGAGTCATGACTTTGCAGATGAGATGAAGAAAGAATTTGAGATGTCACTTATAGGGGAGATTAAGTTCTTCATTGGACTATAGATTCAACAAATGAAAGATGGAATCTTTATCACTCAGTCCAAGTATGTCAAAGAGGTGTTGAAGACCTTTGGCATGGAAGACAACAAACTGGTTGGTACACTGAAGGTGACTGGTTGTAAACTATCAAAGGAGGATGACTCAGCATTGGTAAATGAGAAGGAATACCGATCAATGATTGGTAAATTGCGTTATGTAGTACATAGTAGAACAAACATTGCACATGTAGTGGGCATTACTTCACGGTTCCAAAAAAGCCCAAGAGAATCCCACTTGGTAGAAGGGAACTATTGACTATGGATTATGGTATCCGTATAGTAATGATTTCAACCTGAAAGTGTTTATAGATGCTGATTGGGCCGGTAATGTGGATGACCAGAAGAGCACAACCGGTGGTGCATTCTTTCTTGGTGGTAGACTAGTCTCATGGATGAGTAAGAAGAAGAGTTGTATCTCTCAGTCTACAATAGAAGTGGAGTATGTTGCAACATTTATGAACTACACCCAGACAATTTGGATGAAGCATGTAATAAATGGCTTCAAAGTTCATGTATCTGAACTGGTAAGTATACTTTTTGACAACACAAGTGCAATTAACATCTCCAAGAATCCAGTTTTACATGCTAGAACTAAGCACTTCGAGCTCAAGTATCATTTTTTGAGGGAGAAGGTTCAAAACAAAGAGGTTGTACTGGAACATGTTTCCAGTAAGGAGCAGTTAGCAGACATATTCACCAAGCCTCTATCGAAGGCTACCTTTACCTATTTGAGAGGTGAATTAGGGGCGCTACCCCTTCAAGAGGTGAACTAAAGGTGTGTGCTCCACATCAGTCAGGTCTTACATTGATATATCTTTTTCAGGATTGGTGTGTTGAAGGATGCTACTCCTTAGGGGGAGCAACATACTGGAACATAGATGTATATGCCTCCACTTTGGCATTGTTGTCAAAGGGGGAGAAGATGTGAAGCAGAAAAGATATCTGCCGTATTGGGGAGAATATGTGAAGCAGAAGAAGAAAGATATCTTTGTATATTGCCATCAATGCCAAAGGGGGAGATTGTTGCCATATGTGCAAAGCATGATGACATGATGATATTGTATGTTGTCATTGATGTCAATATGTTGAAGTATGGGTATATTGTAGTAAGAAAATCGGTATATGTGAGAACTGATATGATGATGTAAACCGGCTATGTGAAAAAGTGAAGTGGTATGTTTTTTCAAGGTGATTCGGTATGTTAGAATGAGAACCGGTAAATGGAAGCTTTGTATCGGGGTTTCACTTGGCATGACTACCGGTTGGTAGTCTCAGCTTCAGGGTTTCCGGTTGATGCATTCCAAGCTTGTGTGATTCAACTAATGACATCTTGTGATGAGTTAGCATTGTAATGAAGACCAGATAATATTATCATGTCAGCCTTGTGTGCGTAAAGGATTTCCTTGAGGCTCTTGCATGGAGATTGATCCTATCTACCTCAGGAATGTGCGAAGTCTCTATAAACGGTGGAGAGCGCATGATGAGTTATCATCTTCCTGAAGTGGCAAAGAATGAATGTTGGAGAATGTCTTGATATCTATTCAAGACTGTTGTATTCGATGTAGTGTGATTAACGGTTAGGATTGAACCAACTGGATTGTAAAACCTGAATGTTTAGGGTTTAGTGTTTACGCTATCGACCTATCTGTTTCCTATAAGGTCGATGATGTTTTTCATTTTGAAGTTGTTGGAAAATGTTATGTGTGTATCCCAGTGAGTGATACTTGATTCTTTCCAGATCAGAGAAGTGTGTTGATACCTATAGAGTGTGATTGCAGAAGAAAGGGAGCTAAAGTGGATCTGCCTTGGCATTGAGTGTTGTTATCAAATCAGTGTATTACCTATTGACTTCTAACCATTTCAGCAGTTGGAAAATCCCTTAACCGGGTAGCTTTAATAGGCTTCTGTGTAAATCCTTTAATAGGGTGACTCAATTCAATGAGTTCTTCAAATCCTCTTGCAAGGTAACCTTTAATAGGGTTATAACCTTTAATTGGGTATTTAGCCATCCCTTAGCTGGGTGATCCCTAGCAAGATCGGTTCCTAGCAGAACCTATTGTAACAGTATTTAACCGGACTAGGCTCCTAACATAACAGACTTCAAAAGAGTTCAAAGAGCAACTTGTGGGTATTCATCCCCAATGTGGTTTTTCCCAGTTGGGTTTCCACATGAAAAAATTAGTGTATCATGTGTGATGCCTTTCATGTGATGGTTTAGTTTTTTATGTCAAACTGGTAAAATATGTTGAACTAGCAGTCATTATATTTTTGATGATAGATTACTTGTTTATGCATAAGGGTGAAATGGAAATGAGGTATTAGATTGTTTGGAAAGCTAAGGATTATCGGTTTATCTCTTTCACATTCTCATTGTGTCTTACTGGTAGTAATCTGATTTAGACCAATGTTAGTGCTTGCCAGTCAAAGTGCAGTGTTTGCAGTCAAACCGGTTCAAGAAAAGTGTTTTTGCCTGTATTGATTCACCCCCCCCCTCTTAGTACCGGTTTGGTACTAACCATTCATCATTTATTCATCAAACATAATGGAAACACACAGATATGATGGAGGCAATGTAGAATAGGTAGTTTTATTTCTTGAAAGCTAGTTACATCAAACCAGTAACAACTAGGTTACAACATACTGGCACACAGGCCTGGTATAATAGGTCACACCAAAACCTTGAATCAAAAGATCTATCTTCTAGGAACACTCTGTCTATCTGATACTTCTTGATTCTCTAATTGAGTACATTCTAAAGCATGATTACAAATATATACCAATCCAAAGGATCCAGACGGCCTAAAAAGGATCAAAACCCGAAGATCAAGACCCAACGTGCAAAATGAACAAGGTCAGCCTCCGCCAAGAGATTCCTCTAGAAAATCTAAAGGATGGAATGTAGAAGGTTAACCACATGCCAAGAAACATCAAGATAAACATCCAAGGCTCTACAAACTTCAAAATTGGTCTTGATAGATCATGAGAATAGGTCTCAGGCAACCGGTAACAAAGGAACAATCGGTAACAAGAAATTGTCAAGGAAACCAGTAGCAATATCTTGTCGAAAAGTAATCCAAAACTAAGACACACAGAAAGGAAAACTGAAACACAGAGAAAGGAAAACTAAAACTGCAAATAGAAAACAAAACAGAAAAGAATTTTTTTTTGGGTTGATGCAAGATTGTTGTGAACCGGGGATGCTCCTGCATAATAACTTGAAAGATCTATCCCACCAAGTGTGCCAGAATTGTTTGACCAGTAGATCTTCTTTGACATAACTTGAAAGATCAGTCCCAACAAGAATGCCAAAAAAAAGAAATTGTTGTCACAAAAGTTTGCAACCTTGTTGAGCTATCAACTCAAGAACCTTGTGAAACATAGAAACAACCATGAATTTTGGTACCTTGTATAATAGGCTTGAATATTTATAGAAGGCCAACTTCCTTTTCTAGTTCAAGTGCAAGTGTCTTAACACTTAAAATTCTATTTGTAAACTTATCCTAATAACTTACACAAAAAAGGGGGGTGAAGGAAATACATAAATGAAAAGAGGTGATATACATAATTAAGAGTTGTTCCTACCTAATTATGATTGCACCAAAAAAAAAAATTAACCAGAGAACTCACATATTTCTTTATCTTACTAGTCTTTAAAGGTGCGTATAGAGTTTAGGTTTTGATTAGATGTTGAAGGAAAGGGAATATTGACAATAATAGCTATCAAATATACTTAATGGAGGTGAGGAAAATGGGTTAGAACATTCAAATGCATAAAAAAAAAATGAAAACACCAAATAACTCAATAAGAATTCAAATGAAGTGATTATACCTTCCTTCTCCTTTAGATTGAACCTTTGATGAAGTGAAGATGCACCCTTGCTCCAGTTGTTTGGATTGGTTCCCTGGATTGGGATGTGGAATTCTCTCCACTACAACAACAAAGGATTTTTGATCGATTGGGATGATGGTGGATGAAGTTAGCTAAGTGTGGAGTGATTTGGGTAGCATAAGGGTGCTATGGATGATTCTAAGGCTCAAATGGACAACATAAGTTTGCATAAAGATGAGATATAGAAATGAAGGGAGGAGACTCCAATTTATAGATTGGAGGAGGTCCAAATGAAGGGCCAAGATTTATTTGCAATGGAGTGTGGAGATTGAAAGAAAATGGAGGTGAATTGAGAGGACAAATTATGGGGATCAAGAGATTTTCCATAAAGGCATTTCTTGTCTCTACACTCCTTAAGGTGCATGGGGAAGAGATCCCTAGGCACGTTGGAAAGAGGAATATAAAATTCCTTGGGGAATGAGGAGAGGAATTAAAAATTCCAAGAATAAGGGATGTGTGGAAAGAATAAAGGAAAAATGAATTAAAAAATTATTTGCGAAGAGAGGGCATGGGAATGTGCAAAGGATTTGAAATCCTTTGACATGACCAAAGTTTGTATATTTAAGGTTTCGAGGATGAAGGGGGCCAAACTATTTGTGGCAAATGGTTGACTTGTTCCTAATCATGAGGATTAGGAATGTGAAAATTATTAAGGGTATTGATTAGGTAGCTTAGTGAGGGTTTAGAGTGCAAGTGAGAAAGTTAGGAGGATGTGACATGAGGAGAGAGAATGAGTGGAGGAATATAAAATTAGAGAATAATGATAAGCATGATTAAGGAATAATTACTTAGGCTAGATGATAGGATTAGAAAGGGTGATTTGTAGGAATCACATGATTACCTTAGTTAATTCAAAATAATTAATGAATAAGGGTTTAGAAGAAATAAATGATATTTGAAATGACTTTAGAATAATGGGGAATAATTAATTTTGATAAATTAATTATAGTGTTGCAATGAAAAAATTAATTAAATAAGATTTAATCAATTTTAAGAGGAAGAGGACTAACACAATTAATTAAATTAATTATGTGGAAAGGCTTATAAATTAGATATTAATTTAATTAATTTTAGGTGTCTACATTTTGCCCCTCTTTGATATAGCATCATGAAGTGATGTTACATCAAAGAAGAATAAAATATAGTGGATAAAAGGGAATGATACTAGTAGCATGATTCCCCAATCATAGGTGGGTGAGGAGGGATGATGAGGAAATAGTGGTATGCCCCCTCAAGAGGACATGTAGGTTCCAAGAACATAGGTGTGCTCTTGAAATGGATTAGCAAACTAGAGGATTGAGGATGAAAGGATGTAAAAAGGATAAGGATGTTGAAAGGGGAATGAATGAATTTGATTCTCCAAGATAAATGGATGAAATGAGATAAATGAATGAAATGAAGTAAGTGGATGTGATTTCTTGTTGTGTAGATGTGGAGAGAAAACCTAGTTTAATATTTCTAAGGATGATTTACATCACTAATTATAAGAATTAGGATGTTGTGAAGATCTGAGGCATGAACTAGACACTTAAACAATAGATATCTCTATGCACACAAGCTCACAAATATCATGGTGATGTAAATGCAGGACTGTAGGATCATACAAGAAAAAACCCTCAAACATGCCATACCACAAAAAGATGCCCCATTGTACACCAACCCAGGACATACCAAGATATAGAATGATCAAGGCAGCCCTAAATAAATCAAAGCAAAAAGAAAGACCAAATCATGTGAACAACATACACATGGCCAACTAACATCTCTTACCAAGAGTAGGACTAGGATTGTGATGATGTGCCAAACATGGGAAGGATGCATCCCAATGGGAAAAGGTAATTGATGGGAATGATTTAGACAATAGAGTAGATGGTATGCACAAGTGAATGCAAATATGAAACTGGTTGTTGGGATTCGATTAAGATCATGTGGATGGATGTTTGGGTGACACACAAGTCAAGAAGAAGCTCAGATTGATGGGATAAGCTTACAAAGAGAGGGAAAGCTCAATGTGATGGGACAAAAAGCTTAGCTTACTAGGACAATCCTTATTCATAGGTTGGACAAAAACTCATCATCTCATGAGGGAGCGAGGTGAGTTTGAGAGCTTTGGGTGAGTGATGTGAGGGATCAAAATGGAAATGACCTGCATAAATGAGGGGAGTGAATTGATGGGCTAGATGTCAAATTAATGGCTTACATAACTAAAGAAATATGGATACTAGGCGGGTGGGTGGGGAAAGTGAAGAATGAGCTGGATGGGGAAAGCAAAAGATGGGATAGATGATGAATAAATTCTTGGCATCACTAATGAGATATGGATGCAGGACTAGGGGGAAAGATGGAGGCTAATTAATAGCTTACATTACAAAATATGGATATTAGGTGGGAGGGTGATGAAGAAATGAAAGCAGAAGGATGACTGTCCAAAGAGGTAGTGGATTTGACTTATTTACCTTGACACTTGAAACTAGGTTTTCACCGAGGTACTTGCCCATAGCACCACAAAGTGGTTTTCATTGATGGACGAATTGATTTTTCTTTACTTTTTTGCCCTTTTTCATTTTTTTGTATTTTTATGATTTTTTTATTTTATTGAACTTTTTCTGATTTTTGAAGACTAGTAACCTCTGAAGACTAGGCATAAAATATTTTTAGGTGTATGATGTTCATGGGTTCATCCAAAGGATCTCCTTTAGGTGTAGCCAACTGATAGGCTCCTGATCCATACTTTGTAGTGATGACATAGGGTCCAAGCTAATTAGGCTCAAACTTGCCTTTCTTCCCATGGTCCTAAAGATTCTTTACATTTTTCATAAGGACTAGATCACCAATGTCAAATTATTGGGTTCTAACTTCCTTGCTATAGCTCAACCATAGGCAGTTTTGATACACTCGGAGATGATTTAAGGCATTGAGACGCCTTTCATCCAGTAGTTCTAGCTCTTGCAATATGGCTACTATGTACTCTTCATCAGGGAGAATGTTTTGTAGTGATACTCAAAGTGAGGGGATCTCGATCTCAAGGGGGAGGATGACTTTGGAACCAAAGACTAGGGAGTATGGAGTGGCTCATGTTAAGGTGGAGATGCTTGTGCAGTAGGCCCAAAGAGAAGGATGGAGTTGCAATTGCCAACCACGACCAGCTTCATTGATTTTTTCTTGAAGATTTTGATAAGGGTTTTATTTGAAGCCTCAGCTTGACCATTACCTTGTGGGTAATATGGGCTGGAAAAGCAATGTTGGATGGCGAATTTCTGGCATAATTCTTTGACATTCTAATTTTTAAAAGGTTTTCCATTATTTGTAATGATGACTTTGGAAATTCCATAGTGACAAATTAGGTAGTTTAGGATAAACTTGGAAATCTATTTTTCAGTGGTGAAAGTGAGTGGTATTTTTTCCACACACTTGGTGAAATATTTTGTGGTGGTTATTATGAACGTGTGATAGAATTTTTCTATGAGATCAATCCCCCACTGAGAAAAGGGATAAGGTGTGATAAACGATTGCAGATCCTTAGAAGGTTCAGCCTCCTCTTTGTCTAAACACCTTAGGAGGGATTTGTCAAAGTGCCTTCTAAATAGGGTATCACCAAGAAGTGTAGTGAGTGGATTGGTAGATGAATGTTTATTGTTGGGTTTTAGTAAGGTGTGGAGGGATGATGTTGTCTTGAAGGTAGGCAAAGGTTTCTTGGTACCATGGGGAGTCAAGAGCAACAAGGATACACACCATTTCTGATTTGGGGACATTGTATGCTAGTACTAAAAGATGCTCAACCAAAAATTCATATTCCTTACTGTTTGCAGGCATCTAGAGGAGGGAACCAATTATAGCCATGGTGTTGGTAGCTCTTTTGTTGGTCCTACAAATTTTCTCAAATTGAATGAAGGTGAAGTGTTGGCTGAAGTTCTCCACCATGTGTTGATAAGGGAGTAACTTATCATCCTTTGTCTAATACCCATCCTAAACTTCTTTTATGACAAGTTGGGAATCGCCGAAGACTTGCAGTTCTGTGATCTTCCATTGGATAGCCAAATAAAGTCCAATTATGAGAGCTTCATACTCTGCAATGTTGTTTGTGCATGCAAAGGCTATCTTGTAGGATATAGAGATGCAATCTCCTTGAAGTGTAATCATCAATATGACTGCCCCTGATCCGTTCTGTGTG
The DNA here is from genome assembly GCF_030272615.1 of Cryptomeria japonica. NCBI lineage: Eukaryota > Viridiplantae > Streptophyta > Pinopsida > Cupressales > Cupressaceae > Cryptomeria > Cryptomeria japonica. The sequence continues at coordinate 266,906,405 of NC_081412.1, forward strand.
CAGGAGTCATCAAAGTATAACTACCATTGAATTGATTGTATGATAGTCATAATGGAATCATCAGGGAATTTTGCTATGAGGGGGTGATCACCTTGAAGTGGAGTGTCGACCAACTAATAAACTATAATTTGTCCTTTTATTGCCTTGCTATCTACATACTCAATGCTGAATTCACTTAGTAGCATCACCCATTTTGTTGTGCATCTTGTGAGAATAACCTTAGACAACAAGTACTTGAGAGGATCAATATTTGCTGTCAGTTTGGTCTTGTTGTTGAGCATGTAGTGATGCATTTTATGAGTGCTAAATAATAGTGCAAGACAAGATATTTCTATGGGAGGATATTTGAGTTTGTATCCCATAAGAGTGCAACTGATGTACTAGATTGCATGGTCCTTGCCTTTGTCATTTGTTTGTGCTAATAATGCCCCCAATGCCACTGTAGTTGCTAATATGTACAGGAGGAGAGGTTGTCCTAGAATAGGAGGCATAAAAATCAAAGGGAAGGCTATATATTCTTTCAATTTGTCAAAGGCCTTCTAACATAGGCAGTCCCACTTGAACTTGGTGTCTCTACATAGGAGCTGTGCAAATGTATGACACTTGTTTGCAAGTTGTGCAATGAATCTATGGATAGACTCAAGTTTTCCTTGGAGACTATGGAGTTGTCTGAGTGTCCTGGGAGGATGCATTTCCATTATTGCTTTGACTTTAGATAGGTCAACTTCAATTCCTCTATGAGAGACTATGAATCCCAACAACTTTCTTGATGTGACCTTGAATACACACTTCTTAAGGTTAAGGCGCAACTTATATTTCTCTAGTCTCTCAAAGATCATTCTTAGGATGGGGATATGCTCTTCTCATGTTTTGGACTTTCCTAGGAGATTATCCACATAATCTTCCATAATATTGTGCAAGAGGTCATGGAAGATAGTTGTCATTGCTCTATGATATGTTGTTCCTACGTTCTTTAGACTAGAGGACATGACCTAATAAAAAAAATACCCCAAGGGGTTGTAAATGTTGTCTTGTGTTTATCTTCTTTTGCAATCCAGATCTGATTGTATCTTGAGAAGCCATCCATTAGAGAAATAATCCCATGCCTAGTCGTGAGATCTACAATCAAGTTTATGTCTGACAAGGGGAAATCATTCTTAAGACATGCTTTGTTGAGGTCCCTAAAATCTATGAAAATCCTTATGCCCCCAGCAAGCTTGCCAATAGGTATAATGTTTGAGACCCACTTAGGATAGTCAATGGGTCTAATAAATCCTAAATCCAACTTTTTTTTCAATTCTACTTTTACCAAGTGACAAACTTATGGAGAATCTTGTAGAGCTTCTGTTTGACAGGTTTACCATCGGGTCTAATGGCAAGATTGTACACTACCAATTTTGGGTCAAGATCTGGGATGTCAACATACGACCAGGAAAAGTTTATCTGTGTCTCTTATAGGAAGCTCATGAAAAAAAATTTCTCCTTATCTGTAAGAGATTTGGCAATGAGAACACTCTTCGGATTATCATCTAAGCCCATTTTGATAGTGTATATTTCCTCAATGAGTAGAGGTGATTTCTCTTGATACGAAGAACCATGGTAGGCAAGTCAAGACCCTCATCTTTTAGCACCTGATCTAGGGTTTCACTAGAAGATACATTCTTTATTTTTACTTTTTTTGAGTTCAAAGGTGCCTCGAGGAGGTTTTTACTAGGGGAGTTATGATTTTTCTTCTTGTTTTCAATTTTGCAATTAAGGGAGTTGACTTGACTACCAAAGTATGCCTCCCGATTAAACCATTCACAAATGTGTGATCTTCAAGGTCTTGCATAGTAAGTAATGCTAAGAGGGCATTCTCATTAGCACAGATGTCCAGAATGAGTGGTCCTCATTGGTTTCAATCAATGATTTTGAGGTGGACAAGTTTAAGTTTAGATGAAGTGTAAGAGGTGATTGGGGTAATGGTGTTAATGTAGGCATTATCAAGTATATCATCAAGGTATTCAAAAGGCACTTCACAAAATTCCTCTTTGTTGGAGTCTTCAATTTTAGGAAGATCTATCGGAGCACTAGTGATAGTGATCTTAGACATTGGTGAGTATCCCAAGCCCCTATTATGCTTGTAGGAAATTGGAGAGATAGCTACTTTGATTACTTGTTCTTGTGGTCTGCGATCATGTCCTTTATATCCCATCTTGTATACCATAGAAGATGCTTTAGGATACATATACTTCAGGATATCTATCGGTGCTTTGTCTACTTCTCGATACAACCAAGAAGTGACATCAATTTCTAGGATCTCTTCTTCAAGTGGACCCCACTGCTAAAATGTGGTCTTATTTCATTGTGGTTTATTTTGAACCTTGATTTCTTTCAGCTTACCATATGACTTAGGAGAGAGTGGGAGTTGACCCACATAGAGAGCATTTTGAAGGGTGTGTTCTCCACAACCATTGTTAATTATCTTAACCTTGATCTCAGGTTGGGAAGAGGTGGATGCGACATTTGATGGATCAATTGGAGGTGGAAGAATGGGTGGATTTAGTGGGGGAGCTTCCAGTATTGGAAGGGTTGCGTACCAGTAGAGATGGTAATCTCTCTACCATTTTAAGGGAATTTAAGGCATTGGTGATAAGTAGAGGGAACAACTTGAATGGAGTGAATCCATGGGTGGTCAAGGAGAATGTTGTATAGGAGATCAAGGTCCAAGACTTGGCATGTAGTTTCCATTATTGCAGGGCCCACTTGAAGAGGCAACGTTCTAGTTCCTTTAGAGACCCTTTATGCATCATCATAGGCCTTTATTGTGATCTTACTAGATGTATCAACCAAATCTTTAGAGATACTTAGTTATGTAATCATTTTGTATGTACAAAGATTTAGGCTAGATCCACCATCTATAAGGACCCACTTGATTTTAAGCTTTTAAAGAATAGCCTTAATGTGAAGGGGTTTGTTGTAGGATGGATCAATGGATGAGGTATCCTTGGATGTGAAAATAGGGTGGTTCTGGGTAGCAAGATTTCCAATGAGTTCTTAGAATTGGGCTGCATTGATGTTATTTGGGATGCGCGATTCTAGAAGGGCTTGTTCAAGGATATCTTTATGAATGGGTGAAGTCTTGAGGAGTTACAAGATGGAGATCTATGGAGGCATCTTACCAAGGTGATCAAGGATGTCATAACGATGGGTGGATGACATGGGGGCTTGCAAAGGAGGGGGAGGAGCTCCCTATATGGTTACTCTCCCTCTATGGGTAGTGACCTTACAATCATTCTGGGAACATGCAGTGGAAGGTGAGGTACCTTGAATGACTATATTTTATTGGGAGTACCTTCTTGATAATTGTGGGGGAGGGGGACCTTGAATGGTAACCCTAGGTCTGTGAGAAGAGGGAGGAGGATCAGCTCCTTGGATTGTGATGGTATTGACATGGGTATCAGCGGGCTCTATGTGACCTACCAAAGAGTCAAAGCAAAAAATATAATTGGTAAAGTCATAATGGACTTCATGAGATGATAAGACTTTGTCCTTACCATGCTTAGGAAAGGGATCCTAGTACATATTGAGTTTGTCATTCAAATTACCAGGTTTAGCAGTTGCAACCTCAATATCACCCTTGTTAATCAAGTCTTGGATGTAGTTCTTGAGTTTCATACACTTGTGTGTATCGTGACCATTCACGCAATGGTAGTCACAATATTTGTTCTCATTATACCATTAGGGTTTGGGTTGATTCGCATCAAAAGGGTGAGTCATTAGAAAGGTATGGTGCCAGCCTTAACAAGCTTCTGGAAGATGACCTCAATGGATTCGGCAAGCGGAGTGTACTCACACTGGGACTAATTGATGGAGTGAGGATGGAGACATTGTTGCAAGGTTGTGATTGATTACGGGAGTTAGGTTGAGTGTTGAATAGATTATTGGTGGTGGTGGGTTTGGAAGGGACAGTCATAGTGTGGACATGCTTGGCATCGGTGAATCCATCATTGATAACGTTTTTGTTTTTGGACCAATACTTGGGCTTGTCATTGTACAAGGAGGAACCTTCATTAGATTTTTGATAACGTTTAGTGTTCCTTCCACTAGGAGGACATGCTTTAAGGCTAGACCTTTCTTGGTGATTTGTTCAAATGTGTCCAAGCATTAATAAGTCAAGGGTTTAGACAGTTCTGGTACCAGGTTATGTTGGAATAACTTAATTTGATATGACTCTGGTATGTCCCAAAGAAACTTCTTGATAAGATGCCACCATCTTTGAAGGAAGTTGGCAAAGGTTTCTTTGGGTCTTTGCTTTGTATTACATAAGTCCATCATAGAAGCATCATTCTCAATGTTACAAGCATAATGGGACACAAACCTCTCTATTAGGTCTAGGAAGGACTTGATGGAGCCATGAAGTAAGGTCAAGAACCAAGTGAGGGCATCCCCACTAAGACTTTTAGGAAAAATTCTTCTAAGGTAGACATCACTATAGGAGACCTCTTGACACAGGATGAAGAACTCATGGAAATGGTCTTTAGGGTCCCCTTTGCCTTTGTATTTCTCAAACTTGGAAATTTCAAAACTTGGAGGGTAGGGTGTGACTGAAATGGAAGGGTCATATAGACAAGGACATATTTCTTCAAAAGTATAAGGTCTTTTATTAGTCTTGTCCTTGAAATTTCTGGTAAGGTCCTTCATGTCCTAAATTTCCTTCAAGAGGTCGGGTTGTTTATTGTGGACATTAGGTACATAGTGACCCATGTTAGACCCTAGGATTTGGTTGGACACGGAAGGGATACCACCACCAACAATATAATGGTAAGAGGAAATAGGGGGTTGTGAAGTGATTTGAGGGCACGACCAATGAATGGTACTAGAAGGAGGTAAGCTAGTTTTGATGTAGTTAGTCAAGTTGTGAAGGGGTATGAATGACCTTGGAGAATTTTAGACATTTGAGGGGATAGAAATTGGAGGCAACATGGTCATAGGCGTAGAAGTCATAGGTGGTGGATGAAGAAGGGTGTCAATAATGAAGTTATCTATGAGTTCACCTTCTAGTGGTTTTTCAAGGATAGATTGATCAAAATGAGACATCAAACATGCCCATTGGGTGATGAGTTGAGCTGCAAGCCCATTGGGATTGTATTTAAAAATATTTCCATCATTTCTTGATTGTAAGGATCTTCTATGAAGGATTGCACATGTGGAGAAAGCTCAAGTTGGTCAACAAGTTGTTTTTCTTCTTGTTGGGGATCTTGATTAAAGAGGCGACTAGTCTCAGGCATCACATTGCCCTCGATAGTCATCATCACTTTTTGTGAGCGAGTCAAGACCATACACGGGTAGCCTTAAAGATGAAAAATGAGAAGTATTGGATATTGTTGATCATTGTTTTTGCTAGGATATGTTGTTGCCATTTATGTCAACATATTCCTGTGTATTTCTCTGGTGATTGCAGATTGGGAAGATCTTATGATCTGGTTTTGTAGTTTTGGTTTGTTCATCATTGTTTTTGTAGATCTTAGTATTTCCTCTGGTATATTCTGGTGTGATCAGATCTTGTGCTATTTTTTTGGGATATTGCTTGGGATGGTCTTGTGTATCTTCGTTTCATATGGATTGTGATTTGGTGCTCTACAAGTTATATTTCTTTGTGACAGTTGTTGATTGGTTGTGTTCTTGAGCTTTCAGACGTTGACTGATGAAGATTTGATAAGTGTTGTTGGTGCAGTTGTTCCTGATGTTTTTAACATGCTTGTTGGTGTTTCCTAGTCATTTCCTATTTGTTTTGATGATCCACATTGATTGTTGTGCAAGTTCTTGGTGGTTTCTATGAACCGATGATGATTTTTGTGCTATGCGGTATTTATGGTGGTGTAGTGTGTTGCATGATGGACTTGACCATTTGGGGATTTGATTTAGGTCCATATTATGCTATGTAAACCATTATATTGGTTCGGTGGTTGATCATTGTATCATGTGATGTAATTTTGTAATTGAGGATTGAGGGTTTAGTTGACCTTATTATCAAGGTTGATAATTTGTATATATAGGTGACATGTTCATATAATTTAGGTGTCAATGTTATGTCTGCATTATCAAAGAGAGGTGTATGCGTGAATAAGAGAATTATCCTTCGGTGTTGAGATTGAGGAGAGATTAAAGTTGTAGGGAAGACATATGTGCTTAACCAGAACTATAATCAGGGATTTGAAGATGTTATTCCTTCAGTTCATTTCTTTCGGATTCTAGTCTGAATCTTATTGTAAGTTAGTGAGACTTCCCCGAGGGTTGTAGCCTTCTAGGCCATTATATTTTGAGCAGTGAGCTCTAGGTAGTGTGCTTGAATGCATGTGCATTTCCCATTGTAATATTTTCACATACTACTATAGAGTATCATCTTACTGTGATAAGGTTCCCACTATGTTTTTTCCCTTAACCTTGTTTTCCACATCAAAATCTTGGTGTCATGTGTTGTGCTTTCAATTTTCTTATCTTTGTTATTACTGCAATTTATCAAATCTGTGTTTTGAGATTAAGTTTTCTATTCTGATGAAGACTAATTCACCCCCCCTCCCAGTCTTCCTTCTTGGTTATTGCTAACAATTGGTATGAGAGCTAGATCCTCCAATAGAAGCTTAATCGCTTGAGGAGATTCAGGATGGAAGCTCAAGGTGTTATCTTTAAGAAGGATAGTCTGAGGTTTGATGGAAGCAACTATGCTATATGGAAGAACTGGATGGAAGTGCACTTGAAATATCTTCAAGAAGATTACTAGAAGATTACAAAGAATGCCTACACTATTCACCACCGACTACTCCTAATGAGAGCAAGGAAGCTAAACATAATATTAGACCAAATGAAGCATTTCTTAGTGCCTTGACTAATTCTGAAAAGACAAATGTAATGGGACTTCAAGCCACACATGAGATCTAGGAGAAAATTGAGGTCCTGTATGAAGGTGATAAACAAGTGAAAGTTGCTAAGTTGCATCATTTGAAAGGAAAGTATGAGATGTTAAAGATGGGAGATGATGAGAACATACACTCTTTCATGGATAAGGTGAATGACCTTGTTCTAGGTATCATATGTGCTGGTGGAACCATTGAGGAAGATGAAATTGTTGCTAAGGTGCTGAGATCCATGCCTCCTGCTTATAAACATAAGGTTGCTGCTATTGATGAGATTCAAAGTGTGACTACAGTGACAAGATATGTGTTGGTTGGAAATCTTCCTGCATTTGAGCTGAAAAAATTTGGAGAATCACATGGAAAGTCTGAGACTCCATTCAGAGCATCTGCATTTGTATCCGGTAAGCAAAAATATGATCCTGATGAATGCAGAATATCTAGATATGAAAGAGAGAGAAGAGAGATGGAAGAGCAAGAAAGAGATCTAGATGAGCTTGAAGCATTGATTGCTCAAAGATTGCCTAAAGGAGCTAGTATGATGGAAAGTTGCCTTTGAAATGTTTCTCTTGTAATAAGATAGGACATTTTTCTTGTAGATTCCCAAAGAGAATGGCTAAGTATGACATACATGATAAGTTTGATAAGCATGATAGGAATGATAGATATGAAAAGCATGAGAAGTATGACAAGCCTTATAGGTCTAACCGAAAGTTTAGGAATCAAAAGAACTGTTATTATGATACCGATGAAGGTGTTACAGATGAAGAATCAGAATGAGAAGAAGTTGCCTTTATTGTCATTTAAAGAAGATAGACCTGTACCTTTTGATTCCACTTGTTGCACTATTGAGGAGAAAGATTTAGCTCATAAGGTTGAAGAGAAAGATGAATGGGTAATGGACAATGGTTATTCACATCATATGACCGGTGATAAAAGAAAATTTGTGAGCATGAAAAGATATGATGGTGGAATAGTTAGATTTGGAGATGACAAAGCCTGTGTAATCTGTGGGAGAGGTTCTATTTCTTTTGATGGTAATCATAACACTAATGATGTCTTGTATGTTGAAGGTTTAAAGAATAATCTTTTGAGTGTTGGATAGATGGTTGATAAAGGTTATCATCTACAATTCAAGGATGGAAAATGCAAGATGTTAAATGCCTATGGTATAGAGATTGGATCTGGAATTAAGACAAAAGGTAACATTTTTCATTTGAATGTTGATGAGAATAGTTGTTTGATTGCTCAGATAGATGAGATTTGGTTGTGGCATAGGAGAATGTGTCATGTGAATTTTGAATCAATGATTAAGATCTATTCTGCACATGGTGCTAGAGATTTGCCTAATATTTTTAAGCCTAATAATCTGGTATGTAAGGAATGTCAGTTGGGTAAGCAAATAAGGATTTCTTTCAAGAGAAAATAGTTACATCTGATGGATTGCTAGATCTTGTACATACTGACCTATGTGGACCTACAAATGTTAGAAGTGTGCAGGGTGATAGATATTTTATGCTACTAATTGATGATTACTCTAGGATGATGTGGGTTGTCTTTTTGAAGGAGAAATCAGAAGCATTGGACAAATTCAAGATAATCAAATCTAAGGTTGAGACTGAGTTTGGGTTGAAGGTGAAGTGTCTGAGATCTGATAGAGGTGGATAATTTTTTTCTGGTGAGTTCAATATATTCTATGAGATGCATAGGATTATAACACAATTATATGCTCCTAGAACCCCTTGGCAGAATGGAGTTGTTGAGAGGAAGAATAGAACTATTTTGAATGTTTCCAGGGCTATGTTGATTGAGGGAAATATTCTGAAGATCTACTGGAGAGAATCCATTAGCACTATTGCTTACACATTCAAAAGAGTTCACATCAAAGGTGATACCGGTAAGACCCCTTATGAGCATTGGTTTGGTCATGTTCCTATTGTGAGATATTTCAGAGTATTTGGTAGAAAATGTTATATCAAGAGAGATGAGGACATAGGAAAGTTTGATGCTAGAAGTGATGAAGGAATCTTCTTGGGATATTCAACAAAGAGAAAATCCTACCAGTTCTATAACAAGAGACTGAGAAAGATAGTGGAGAGTGCAAATGTGAAGGTGGATGAGAACCTTGGAAAAGAGATCAGAGCATGTGGTTGTGATGATGGTCAACATGTTGTTTTAGCTCCTATTCAGACTAAAGAGCCTAAGCAGAATGATCCAATAGAAATTGTTAACCCGAATGTTGCTACTTCCGGTGAAGGAGTGTAGGAACTTGAGAATCAAAACAATCAGAATGCTTTGAGGTATGTAAGATTGAATCATTTTGAAAATCATATTATTGTTGATAAGAATAAGGGTGTGATGACTAGAAGAAGGTTAGCTGCTGAAGAAGTATGTTTGATTTGTAAAGTTGAACCTAAATATGTTGCTCAAGCTTTCAAAGATGAAAATTGAATGAGCTATGGAAGAAGAACTAGATCAGATTGAAAATAATAACACTTGGGAACATGTGCCTAGACATAAGGATAAAAATGTTATTGATATGAAATGGGTATACAGAAACAAATTGAATGAAGTCGGTGAACATGTAGGAAATAAAGCAAGACTGGTTTGCAAAGGATATTTAGAGCAAGAAGGAATTGATTATCAGGAGACTTTTGCTCTGGTTGCCAAACTTAAGCTGTTAGACTATTGCTTGCTTATGCTACTTATAAAGATTCCAAGGTATATCAGATGGATGTCAAATATTCATTTTTTAATGGTGATCTAGAGGAAGAAGTCTACGTTGAACAACCTAATGGATTTTCATTGTCAGATGATGGATACATGGTATGTAAATTGAAGAAAGCTCTTTATGGATTGAAACAAGCCCCTAGAGCCTGGTATGCTAGATTAGATAAATATTTGTTAAAATTGAGATTTACTAAAGGTGTTGCTGAAAGTAATCTATATTTCAAGATTGAGAATGATAACATCCTGATTGTTGAAGTCTTTGTTGATGATATTATCTTTGGAGGTGATGATGACTTGAGTATGAGATTTGTCGGTGATATGCAAAAAGAATTTGAGATGTCTATGATAGGTGAGATGAAATTTTTCTTAAGTTTGCAGATTTCACAGACTGAAAAAGCTATATTCATATCTCAAACTAAGTATGTGAAGGAATTGTTGAAGAATTTTGGGTTAGATGACTCTAAACCAGTTGGAACTACTATGGTGACTAGTTGTAAATTTTCTAAGAATGATGAATCTCTGAAAGCTAATCAGAGTTTGTATAGATCTGTGGTTGGTGGATTGCTATACCTTACTCAAACTAGGTTGTACATTATGCATGTTGTGTGCATGGCTACTAGATATCAAGTTGATCCCAAAGAGAGACATGTCACTATTGTGAAGAGGATATTCAGATACTTGAAAGGAACTATGAATTATGGTTTATGGTATCCGAGGAATGATGATTTCATGCTATGTGCCTACACTGATGTTGTAGTCACATAAATCTGTCCATTCTAATTAAATGAATATTTGCTATTTATTTAATTAAAAATCCACTGGCCATCAGTTAATTAAATTAATATTTAATTAATTCATCTTCAAAACATTCTCCTATTAATTAAATAAATTATTCAATTTATTTTAATTAATTCATTAAACCAAATTCAAATCAATTAAATGAATAAATCATATTTATTTCATTTAATCCCCTATTCCTCTTTTAAATAAGTTAAATAAAACATTTATTTAAATCATTTATTCCCCCCCCACTTGCATTTTCCTACAAATGCAACTTGCACACATTAATTGAAATAAATTAATTTTATTTTAATTAAAATCCTATTTTCCCTCACCCACCAAAACCACTTGCATTCCTAAACCCCCTTCTAGATTCTTCTAACCCCTTCCTAATTAGCCTAATCCATCCCCTAATTATTGTCACATTCCTAAGCAACTTGGAGTCACTTCTCAAAGACTTCAAAGTTTTTGAAAAGCATTTAATGCTTTGTGTGTTCAACAATATAACCTCCAAAGTCTTCCAAAACCACTAATGGCTCTTACATGACCATTTAAGGCTCTTACATAACCATTTATGGTTATTTCAACTTGCACTCATGTGTCTCCTCAAGCATTTATTGCTTTGACCATGGTTATCCCTTTTACCTTTGCACAAGAGTTTATCCATTGGATAAAAGCATTATTCTTTGGATAATGAATTTATTCACTCAACCCAACCTTGACCCTAACCCCCAAGTTAACTCCCAGGTCATGTCAAGCATTTAATGCTTATTCCCTCTCCTCTCAACCTATCTCACATTGACACTTGTCATCCTGGGATTGGGTTGAAAGCCCTCACATAGATTGAATTTCATTCAATCCCAACCCTTGTTGAGATTACTCAATCTCAAACATCCATTGCTCCATTTTTCCTATAAATAGAGCCCATTTCTTCATAATCCAGATCCTGAAAACTTGTATGCATTTAATCTATAGTGAATTTTAGAGAGCATTTAGCATAAATCACTCATAAATTGTCATCTTGGACTAAAATAAGTCTGAGTTCTTTTTCATAATATATTTTATTAGTTTGTTTTACACTTGCATAACATAAGCTTGAGATCATTACAATCTTGAATCTCCATAAGCATCCATAGTGCAAAAAGTTGTTGAGAGCTACACTATTTTGGAACTTGGAGAGGAGAGGAACAAAGGAGAAGGAGCTAAGAACATGTTAAGAGGCATTTGGAGATGCCTTCTTACATTTGTGTCATTTGTTAAATATGTTAGCATGATCTTAGTATCTCTTTTGATATGCCTTCTTAGATTAGTTCTTGGTTGAATAACACTAACTATTTCTTGTGTGTTTTTGCATGTTATACGACTACAGGTTCCAGTCTAACCTTTGGGTATTTTGTAGAGCATGCTAATTGGGATGTTGATGTTGATGACCGAAAGAGCACTACTAGTGGAGCATTCTTTTTGGGTAAGAAATTGGTTTCATGGGCTAGAAAGAAACAAGATTTAGTGTCCTTATCTACTGCTGAAGCCGAGTACATTGTTGTTGCTAGTAATTACACTTAGGTAGTTTGGATGAAGAAAATGTTGAAAGATATCAGAGTTATTTATGATGAGCCTACTGTTATTTATTATAATAATTCTAATGCTATTAACATGTCAAATAATTTAGTGCAACATTCAAAGACTAAGCATGTTTCAATCAAATATCACTACTTAATAAAGTAAGTTAGTGAAGAGAAGGTGAAGCTGGAATATGTATCTACAAAGGAACAAATAGTTGATATTTTCACTAAAAATTTTCTTGTAGATACAATTGTCTACTTGAGAGACAAGTTAGGGGTATCCACCCCTCCTGATGAGAACTATATGTATTGAGTTGCATCAATCTAGTAGATTTCAAAGCTTTATCTTTTTATCTGGATTGATGAGTTGATGTTGCTCCTCTGTTGGGGTAGTCTATTGACTAGGGGAGAGAGATTCATAGTTCTATTTTAGGGAGAGAGTTTGGTTTTCTATTTTTATATCTTTGGCATTACTATCAAAGGGGTAGAAAGATCATGTGAAAAACTGCTTTATCTATCCTGATCTTAGGGGGAGTTTGTTGAAGTTGTCTTCTTTCTTTGCATTGACTATTTTTCACTTTAATATGTTGCCATCAATTCCAAAGGGGGAGATTGTTGGATAGTGTTGGTCATTACTGTTGCTAGGATATGTTTTTGTCATTGATTTCAACATAATCATGTGTGTTTCTCTGGTGATTGTAGATTGGTAAGATCTTATGATTTGGTTTTATAGTTTTGGTTTGATGATCACTATTTTTATAGAGCTTAGTATTTCCTCCGGTATATTTCGGTGTGATCAGATCTTGTGCTGAGTTTTTGGTATATTTCTTGGGATGGTCTTTTGTATCTTCATTTCATATGGATCATGATTTGGTGCTTTACAACTTATCTTTTCTTTGTTACGGTTGTTGATTGGTTGTGTTCTTGAGCTTTCAGACATTGACCGATGAATATTTGATAAGTGGTGTTGGTGCAGTTGTTCCTAATGTTTCTAACATGCTTGTTGGTGTTTCCTAGTCAGTTCCTATTTATTTTGATGATTTGCATTGATTTTTGTGCGATTTTTTGGTGGTTTCTATGAACCGGTGATGATTTGTGTGTTATGCGGTATTTTTGGTGGTGTAGCGTGTTGTGGTTGATCATGGCGTGATTTCCGGTGGAGTTGACCGTTTGGGAATTTGATTTAGGTCCATGTTATTCTATGTAAACCATTATATTGCTCTGGTGGTCGATATTTGTATCGTGTGATGTAATATTGTAATTGAGGATTGAGGGTTTAGCTGACCTTGTTATCAAAATTGATGATTTGTATAAATAGGTGACATGTTCATGTAATTTAGGTGTCAATGTTATGTCTGAATTATCAAAGAGGGGTATATGTATGAACAAGAGATTTATCCTTCGGTGTTGAGATTGAGGAGAGATTCGTGTTGTAGGGAAGACATCTGTGCTTAATCAGAAATGTAACTGGGAATTTGAAGATGCTATTCCTTCTATTCATTTCTTCTGGATTGTAGTCTGAATCTTATTGTAATTCAGTGATACTTCCCTAATGGTTGTAGCCTTCTGGGCCATTATCTTTTGAGCAGTGATCTTTAGGTAGTGTTCTTGAATGTATGTGCATTCCCTATTGTAATATTTTCAAATAGTACTACAGAGTATCATCTTACTGTGGGTAGGTTCCCACCGTGGTTTTTCTCTTAACCAGTTTTTCCACATGAAAATCTTGGTGTTGAGTGTTGTGCTTTCAATTTGTTTATCTTTGTTATTACTACAATTTATCAGATCTATGTTTTGTGATTAAGTTTTATATTCTGGTGAAGACTAATTCACCCCCCCTCTCAAACTTCCTTCTTGGATGCTTCTAACAAGGACTATAGAATATATCAAAAAAGGTGAGAAAAAGTGATGAAAAGGACTTAGCAATATTTGATTTGATTTGATTCAGATGGGATGAAGATTGATTTGGATGGTCCTTGGATTAGGACAAAATATATTTGATGATATCTTAGCCCTTGGATTAGGACATAGATATGATGGGCCACAAAGTGAGGTAACAACCAAGCTAGGCCAAACTCAGACCTAGGATTGAGACTTGATCAAGCCTTCTTCTACTTAGAATATACTTCATTCCTAAGAAAAATCAAACAAAGGCTTAAGGGTTTGGTCAACCCAAATTATCAAGCAATATACTTGAGGTAGATTATGTCTAAAACACAAGGCTAATTGTGGATTTGATTAACGATGAAAGGTCTAAGTCAGACTTTTACAAAGTATTAACCTTAGAATGGGAGATTGATTGATTTGATTGGAATAAGGTTGATGATTGATTGATTTGATTGGATTAAGGTTGATTATTGATTGAAGATTGGAAATTTATTGTTTGGTATGCTAAGTCCTTAGAGATTGATTATGGAAGAGAAATATGACAATGATTATGGAAGAAAAGGAGAAATTGAAGAAAATAAAATGGACAAAAATAAAGGTTACCTTAGATGGACGAATGAGTCAATAAGTGATTTCAAGGTAGGGCAAGTTGGACAATTGGATGTGACCACTCATATTGATTCTTTGTGATAAACCTAATCTTTGATGGAAATATTGGGTTCTCAAAGGTTCCTCATCAAACTTGTTGTTGTAACTATGAAGGTAATCATGGAAACGATGCAAGAAGGTGTGATATTTCAATAAGAGCTTGCAGTTCTCATACAAAAATTTGCGATGCTTAAGGAATTATTTGTAGCTGGGATTCTTGACTTGGTGATAGATAGACTTCTTGGGGTATTTAAGTGATTTTTTTTTATGGTGCATGAGTGAAGGGGGTCAAATTTTGAATCAATGTGGGAGGTTTTGGACTTTGTCTACTCTTGGCAAGTGAAATAAAACATGAACAAACACATTGGCTAAGGGGAAACACTTTGTAACAAGTGCGCAAGTGAGGTGGGCTTAGATTAGCCAAATGACAAAATTACTAGTTTGCACAACTGAAGAGACACATCAAACATACAACTTAGGCTAGAAATTGGAAACCATTCAATGGGGCCTCTCCCACATAGTGATACCTAAAGCAAGTAGACAAATAGAGATTCTAGTACAACTAGCTCCCCTCCACGATACTCACTTCTTCGGAATACCAAATTCTCTTACCCCGAAGATTCGAAGATCTTTTAACCAAGGGATTCTTGTCTCATCTTGAGTGGGTACTATTATGCCTAGCATATCTATTTCCCCATTAGTCTCCTTGAGTCAAAATTTGGGTCCCCTTTGTTTTCTCTTTGCTTTCTTTTTGTTTTTGACCTTGGAACTCCGGAGTCCTAGAGTCTCGAGGTACTTTTGCTTTCCTTTTTGTTTTTGACCTCGGAACTCCGGAGTCCTAGAGTCCCGAGGTAGGGGCCACCTTTTTGTCAAGCTCAGAACCTCGAGACCGCAGAGTCCCGAGGTCAAGTTTAACGCCTTTGTATGGATGGACTTGGGGGGAGCTATAAATAGAGATGATGGACTTTTAAAAGTTCATTTGTGCATCCACATCTTCTCCTCCCTAGTTCCAAGTCGTGAACCTCCAAACCTCCAAGTTTTTCCTTGGCGTTTTTGGGCATCTTGTTTCACCAGGTTGGTGGATTTTCTTGCCCTTGTTGTTGGTTTTTAGTTTAGTTTTTCTCCTCATCTTGTTGTTGGTTTTTGTTTGTTTTTCTTTGCACTTCTTTTGTTTTCGCATGCCCTAGTTTTTCCTACCTAGAACCCCGAAACCCTAGAGTTTCGAATAGTTAGTTTTTATGCCCTCAGAACCCCGAAACCCCAGAGTTCTGGATAGTTGGTTTTTATGCCCCCGGAACCCCAGAGTTTCGGGTGGCTATTTGACCTAACCCCAGAACCCTAGACCTCTAGAGTTCCGGGTAGCTCTTAACCCCAGACCCCCAGAGTTTCGGGTAACTCTCAACCTGAAACCCTAGAGTTCCGGGTGTCTTCCACTTAGGCATAAGCCCAGAATCCAGGACCCCCAGAGTTATGGGATTTCTTTTTGCACCCAACATAAGCCTAGAACCCCAGAACCCCAGAGTTCCGGGCCTCCTTCACTTCTGCCTATCTCGGGACCCCGGGACCTCAAAGTCCTGAGGCAAATCAACTTTTATGCTTGTTATAAAAGAAACTAAGGATTTGTATTCTGCTTGCAGGTTTGAGTGGTTAGACAGACTCATCCTCCAGCAAAAGAGGCAAAGAAATTGATAGACTCCTAGCCACCATGAAATACCATTATCAAGGACAATATTATGTTTCGAAGCTAGAAGATCAAATCAAATGGGTCATGGATACTGAGATTGGCCATATAGAAGTTGAAGATATCAAGGCTCAATTGGACAAACCTAGTTGAAGCTACTATCTTCCCACACTTAGTACAGGCACCAGAATTCATAATGACCATTGCCCCATTCTGTAACCCAAAAACTAGAAAGTGCACAGATGCACAAGGAAAGACAATCATAGACTTGTCTCCAGATATGCTCAGGTTCATCTTTGGAATCCCAACCAGAGAGGAAGTATTTTTGTTAACCGAAGAAGAGCGTTAAAGGCATGGAATGACAAGACATTGGCTAGTAAGAGGCACATGAATACAAACTGGTTAGAAGAAGAAAGAAAGACAAGACTCAATGCAATGGAGATCCTAAGGGCGGACTTCAAAGAGCCTTAAAGAGACTTAATAATCATGCTCAGTAGGGCCTTTGGCAAGGCGGATTTCAAGCATTTTCATCCCTAGATGTTCTAATTGATGAGCACTATTTTAATAGGAAAACAATATTTTGATTGGCTGCAAATCTTCTCTAATAATATCTGCAACCAGATGAAAGAAGTTCAGCACACTCAAAAGTTCTTTTTCATGTCATATGTCATCTGGGCAGCTGCTAGAGCTGGAAAGTTTCTAGGGCTATAGGCAGAAGGTCAATTGGGAGATGAGGAAGGACAGAAGAAGATATGGGAGTATTATTCCCAAATCACTCTAGCCAGTGTAAAATCACATTTCAAGAGAGTTAATGATGCCTTCATCTTCCCAATAATAATTAAATTGATAGGAGATGCAAGATATCGGATTAGCCCAGAGGCTATGGCTATCATCTGAGAGTGGGCATGTTGGTTCATCCAAAACCTACGCTCCACTTACATCAGGGTTAGTGGATTCACAGGGAACCCAATGTTGTTGCCTCGATATTGTAATGATAGGATAATTCTGTTGGAATATGTAAGGCAACTTGTAGGCCTCCAGTCACTTCTGTCATCAAAGCATAAAATAGGTATTGATTTCTCAGTATCTATTGGGTACTTTACCTGTTCTAAGATACAAGTAGCACAATTGGCAGAACAAGAGCTTCAAGATTTAAATTTGAAGGAATATGATCATGCTAGGGAATTTTATGATCCCTATGGGAAACTTAAGCAAGATATGCCTAAGGCATATGAGGGGCACAGGCCCATCTTGGAGGGATTTTGGGCCAACTTGCAAGATAGTTTTGAGGTCAGGGAGAAGAACTATAATAGGTTATCTGTCCCACAAGTGAGAGATTTTGGAATCGAGACTAACCTCCCTAAAGACCTTAGGGATGATGTTTGTTGGTATTTTGGTTATGTTGATATGGTTTTGTCATTGATGTCAACACCTATTAACACTTATCAACTCTGGCACTTTAGAGAATTGGTAATGTTCACTAGCAAGCAAGTTACTTTATGCACACTCACTAGTATCTGGTACAATGATGGGATATATTGTTCACTGGCACTTGGAATGACATGGAAAACAATTAGTTATGTCGAAGACATCATTTGGACACTTTGTCTTAGAGATTTGTTCATTGGTATATTTGTATTTGCATATTTGCTGTTACCGACAAATAGGTCCAGAATAAGCACCGGTAGGCTTATCTATTCCTGATCAACACAACATGCTTTGAAGATGATTTATCAATGTTGTAAATACATTAAGCCAACGTGTTGAATCAAATATTGCATCGGTTATTGATTTACTTGTAATTAATTTTATTGTAATATCTTTTAAAGCCGACCTACTAAAATTGGTCTTAGGTTATGGTATATATGTAAGATCTTATTTTTAAGATCGATATGTGATTGGGAAAAGGAATTGTATGAAGGTATATGCAAGAATAAGCAGAGTTATACACACAGACATCATTTGAAGGTGAAGCAAGGTTTTTGTAAACGCATATTAGAACTGAACCAGTACTGAATCCAGCATATGAAGATGCTATTTTGAGCAGTACATCATTATTGGATTTAACCATCCAATTGTAGTCAGTGTGACTCCTATTTTTGTTTGAGCAGTGAGCTCTAGGCGCTTGGCCTTTTTGCATGTGTAGACCCCATTTGTATACACATACTATCTATAGTAGTAGTATCATCTGATTGTGGGTAAGGTTTCCCGCCATGGTTTTTCCCCTTACAGGGTTTCCACATACAAATATTGGTGTTATGTGTCATGGATGTTATTGTCTTTCTATTTCATGCATTAATCTTTACCAGTACTGCAATTAACTGATAAATTGTCTACCAGTATAAATTTTGGTTTACCGGTATTAAGCATTAAGGTTGGTTAAGTTGTTTTTGGTTTGAATTTATTTGACAATTGATTCACCCCCCCCCTCTTAGTTGTCTCCAAGACCTAACAATTGGTATCAGAGCTTAGTCCTCTTTTTGCAGAAGTTTAACAGCTTGAGGAGATCCAACATCTACTAACTATTTCAGGAAGGACAGTCCTAAACTTGATGGAACCAACTATGGCATATGGAAGATCAAAATGGAGACAGATATAAATTGCATTGGAAAGGACATCTGGGATGTTACAAAGAATGGCTTTATTGCTCCTACTCAAAGTCAGCCTAATCCACCTACCTTAGGAAAAGATGAGAAAAATGATTGCAAAGCAAGAGAAGCACTTTTGAGCGCATTATCATATCAGCAAATCATGGGATTATCAGATAGGTCTACTGCTAAATCTATTTGGGATCATTTGGAAACATTGAATGAAGGAGATTCCAAAGTCAAAATTGCAAAACTTGAAAGCTTCTGGGTCAGGTATGAAAATCTGAAAAATGAAAGAAGATGAAAGGATTTCTGCTTTTATGGAAAGAGTTAATGAAATTGTTTTGGGTATTAAATATTGTGGAGGAACCTTAATTGAAAATAAAATTGTTTCAAAAGTTTTAAGAGGATTGCCACCGGCATATAAAATGAAATTTACTGCTATAAATGAGTTAAGAACTATGCCTAACACATCAGTAACTAGGGACACATTGATTGGAAAACTTTTAGCTTTTGAAATTGAGGAATTTGGTCCTGTTGCTACTATAAAGATAGATTTAGCTTTTAAGGCACCAACATCATATGCACCATCATTTGACAAATCTGATTGGAAAGCCTTTTATGCAAGAGAACTTGAAGAAAGCAAGAGAGAAAATGAAGAACTTGAAGAACTTGAAGCACTATTTGCAAGGAAAATGCCTAAAGGTCTAGTTGGAAGTAAGTATGAAGGTAAAGTACCCTTTAAATGTTTTAACTATAATAAGATTGGTCATATGGCTTCAAGATGCCTTGATAGACATGCTAGACTAAGAGAAGAAGCTAGAAGAACATACAAGCCTAACCTTGAATATCAGAGATACAGATTTAAGAAGAATAAATATAAATCTTGTTATCTTGCTGATGAAGGAGTCACTGATGATTCTGATGAGGATCCGACAGACAATGGATGGGTCTTTGTTGCTATAACAGAAGATCAACCGACACCTACTATTCAACTGATAGAGCAGGCCCTGGCAGTTAAAGTTGAAGTTAAGGATGAATGGATCATTGATTCAGGATGTTCACATCATATGACTGGTGATAAAGGTAAATTCTTGACCTTTCAAGAGTATAATGGAGGTCTGGTAAGATTTGGAGATGATAAAGCTTGTTTGATCAAAGGAAAAGGTACTATATCTCTTGATGGTAAGGATAATACTGACAATGTTTACTATGTTGAAGGTTTAAAGCATAATCTTTTGAGTGTTGGTCAATTAGTTGAGAAAGGATTTCAGTTACAATTCAGGAATGGAAAATGCAAAATTATGAATAGAACTAGTTTGGAAATTGCAACTGGTAATCAAACTAGAGGTAATATATTTCATTTGAATAACAATGAAAAGACATGCTTGATTGCACATATTGATGAAAGTTGGTTGTGGCATAAGAGACTATGTCATGTAAATTTTGATTGCATTGTGAAAATCAGTACTACTAAGGCAGTTAGAGATTACCTAAGAATGTTAAACCTCACAATCTGGTATGTAAGGAATGTCAATTTGGAAAACAAGTTAGAGCATCTTTCAAAAGTATTCCAGAAAAATCCAATAATGATCTTGACTTAATTCACACTGATTTATGTGGTCCAACTAGAACTAAAAGCTTACAAGGTGATAGATATTTCATCCTAATCATTGATGACTATTCTAGAATGTGTTGGGTTACTTTTCTCAGAGAAAAATCAGAAGCACTTGGGAAGTTCAAACTATTCAAGGTAATGGTAGAAAATGAAATCGGTAAGAAAATCAAATGTCTGAGATCAGATCAAGGAGGTGAATTTACATCTAAGGAATTTAATACATTCTGTGAAGTAAATGGAATTAGAAGACAGATATTAGCACCCCAGATACCACAACAGAATGGAGTTGTAGAAAGGAAAAACAAAACTATCTTGGATGTAGCTAGAAGTATGTTATCAAAAGCAAATCTACCACATGTATATTAGAGAGAAGCCATAAGCACAATGGTCTATACATTCAACAAAGTTCACATCAAAGGTGAAACTGGTAAGACCCCTCATGAACTATGGTTTGGCATTACTCCTACTCTTAAATATTGTAGAATATTTGGAAGTAAATGCTATATTAGGAAAGATGAGTATATTGGAAAATTTGATCCTAGAAGTGATGAAGGAATATTTCTTGGTTATTCATCTAAGAGAAAAGCATATAAATGTTTTAACAAGAGATTGCAGAAAATTGTTGAGAGTACAAATGTGAAGATTGATGAATAGTTTAGAGGAACCTCCAGGTATATAGACTCTGAACCGGCAATAGAATTACTGACAAATGAACCTACATTGAGTCCACCGGTACAAAATGTTACTACTTATCAAATTGCTATTAGTTTCATATCCAAAGTCATACTATATATTCTAGTCCGTTAGTATTACCAAATCATGCAGTCGGTACACTCAAAGAAGTCGGTATGAACAGTCTAGTCGGTTACAGAAGAAAGCAGTCACAGAATGCAGTAGTCACCGAGCTGTTTACCAAGTAAAGTTTCATGGCTACCGAATGGTAAAGTTAACTCACCGAGTTGATATTCACTGAGTGAAATTTTTTACCAGATACATTGAACCTGGACATGCACATGAAAATATGTTACAACATCGAGGCACATCTAACCATTTTTGCATTGGGAATTGCACTATGAGATTGTGTATGATTACAAGGTCAATCTAACCAATGAGATATTTTGTTTAGTTATTCATTCGAAGAATCTTTTGTAAGATTTAAGTAATGATTCAGATCACCACTGTAAGAGATCTATTTATACAGCATGATTCTAGGGTTAGATATATGAGATGCAATAAGAGATAACAGAGTGTATGCATGAAGGAAGACTATTCTAGAGACACAAAGAGGTCACCAAGAAGGTTATCAGTGAACAGTCAAAGAACAGAGTAAACAGAAGGGTTTACCGAGTTTCATTATGGGTTACTGAGGTATGCTACAAGCTAGGTAATCTTATTCAGAGCACATAGAATCTTCTTTAGCATTTCAGATGTACAGTTGCAGATATTTGTAATGATTTTATTGTAATATTTTGAAGTTGTAAGAGAAACCTTTAACAGGGTAAAAGACTCTAACCAAGTCTATAAATTGTAAATCCTTTAACCAGGTGCTACACTTATATAGTGTTGTAAAAAATCCTTTAGTAAGGTAGATCTAACTAATCTTGATACTCCTAACAGGGTAAGCTATCAGAAATAGATAAATGTAGCTCTAACCGAGCATTCTTTATTATTGCAGTAGTGAAGTTGTGAGTGCCATCCCCACTGTAGTTTTTCTCTCTAACCAAGAGTTTCTGCGTGACCAAAATATATGTGTTATGGAGTGAATCATGTATGATTGTTATCTATTGATTATAGTTTTATTTTATGTTACTGCACTATTTTGTCTATGCATAACAATAAAGTTATTATCAGAGAAAAGTTTGAGTACCGATTCACCCCTCCCCTCTAAGTACATTAGCTTTCTATATTGGGCCTAACAATTGGTATCAGAGCTTGAATCTTGGAAAAGGGTTTAACTACCTAAAGAGAAAGATCTTAGCAATGGAAGGCTACAAACAATCTCAAAGGATTGTGCATCTTCAAGAAGAGTTGGATAATGCAAATCAAGTGATTGCAGACATGTAGAGGCAAATGCAAAAATCTCTGAAAGTAAGGAGAAGATTATCTGATGACTTGTAGGATTCTCAAGAGCTAGTAGAACAAATAGAGACATCATCTGAGAACAGTATATCCTAAGAGACTGAAGAAATGATTGGAATGTTGAAAGAAAAGAACAAAGCATTGGCCGATCAACTAAAAGCAATGAAAAGAGAACATGAATATTTCAGTACACAAATGACTGAAAATCTAGATGCATCAAGGATAGCTGAGGATAAAGAAAGAAATCTACAAAGAGAGAAACAACAACTTGAAGCTCTAGTATCTGAAAAGGATGATGAAATCATAAGGTTAACTAGTATTCAACAAAATATGGCAGATCAACTAGGTTATGCACATCATGAAGCAATTATGAAGAATGATGAAAATCAATCATTGAAACTTGAAGTATCAAGGTTGACTGGTGAACTTGAAACAGAAAAGAAATCCAAAGAATCATTGGAGAAAAGTTATGAAGCATCAAAGATGTTGGATGAGCAACTAAATACAAGAAGACTCTACAAAGATGGAGGACTCAGTTACAAAGGAAAAGACTCTACCGAGAAAAGAATTCATACTACCGAGAGAGGAGAATCATCAAAACAAGCTGGAAAAAGGAATAACATCAAAAGGAAGAAGCCTATTTGCTACTACTGTGGAAATCAAGGTCATACTGCCAACATATGCCAGATCAGAAAAGGTAAGAAACCGAATATCTCTAAGTCCAATGGATATTGTTATAATTGCAATAAATATGGTTACACACCTAATCAATGTAGGACAAAGTCTATTAACAACTATCAGAAGGCAAAATTCAAAGGGTTCTGTAAAAACTACAATAGATATGGAAATAGTACCGAGAAGTGCTGGTTTAAGCAAAAGAACTACATGAAGTATCCACACCGAGAAAACACTGGAGGTTACCGAACTCACACAGATCCTTACCGACAATATGTAGTAGTACCATGGGATTACAATACAAGGATATGGTGCGAATATTATGGAAGATATGGACATATAAGTGCCAACTGTTTTATAAGATTTGGAATGAACAACCGGAGATCATGGAGAAATCCCGGTATGGCATGTTTTCATTGTCACAAAGCTGGACATTTAGCTAGAGATTGCAGAGATCAACCGAGAAGAGACACTGAAGAGATAAAAGAAAAATTCAAGATGATTTGGAAAAAGAAAGAAATTATGTCTGATGAAGAAAGCACCTTACCTACCGAGTTAGGTGCACCTATTTCAAATTAGTCAAGAAAAGGTATGAAGGGATTGCATTCTTTAAAAGTTGAATCATAACAGTTCCTATTCTATTATGTACAAAATTCAAAATCTGCATAGTTAAGATGCAATTAGTTAGTTTATATGCTATAAAGGAGACCTGTCAAGTCGGTTAATGAAGCTAAGTTGGGTACTCAGTGAAAATAGAAAATGGAGTAAATTGATAAAAGGTGAACCGAGTGCATTTAATATCTTGACCTAACTTGCACGGAGCCCGATAAGGTATTTTTGAGTACTTAAAAATGTTTTCGTGGTCATTTTCATTCACCCAATTTTTCATGAAGCAGAGCAGAGCGAATCAAACCGATCAAACTTCATTCAGAGCAAATTTCGAGGTATTTACATCAATCTATTCACACTGTTTAGCTGGCTTCTGATCTAGTCAAATTGCTATTGTCTACCGAGTGTGAAGAGTCAGTCACTTGTAAACCCTAAGGATAACTTGTCGAATCTTACCCCAAATCTACCATGGCACCCAAGATCCAAGACCCTGTAGTTGTCCAAAATGTGGAGAAGCCCTCGCTGAAATATTCCCTAACTCCTAAAGTTGCCTCAGAACCGGATGATAAAACTGCATTTTCACTCATCTTGGATCCAGTCTTGTTGGTAGAAGATGTCAGATTCTTTACCAAATGTCATGTTGAGGAACTTGGTCATCTAGAGATTAGTGACACATATGATGAACTGTGCACTGATGGCAAACTGGATAGCAAATTCGAGCATATCAGAATCAAGGGATTAACTGAAGCCCTAGTCTATCCCCGTGTGTTCAAACCCCAATGGGTTAAGTTTGTATTGAGCACAGTACATGATTTCATGTGGCTACAAGAGCAACCATTCAAGATCACGAAGGAAATCATTCACCTGATCACCGGATATCCCATGTATGATCATGCTCATGCATAGAAAATGATATCACAAAAGGAGCTAATCAGTCTAATCGGAGTAGAATCTGATTACTGAGGACTAAAATTGAATAATGTCAGTGATGCTGAACTAAAATTTGCAATCAGAGTTATTGGTTACTGTTTCTTCCAATCTGCAAGGGAAAACAGTGTACAATGTGCTGCAGTGGACCTGGCCTACAAAATAGTAAAGAAGGGAATGAAAGTAGACTTATGTGAAGTGCTACTAAAGAACTTATTTGAGAACTTGAACACAATAAGGAAGCCAAAGAAGAACAACTCGGCAAACACACTAAAGTTCGGTTCACTACTTGTATGTATGTTTTTCTATTTTGAGAAGTTCTTTCCCTCAGTCGGTAAAGTAGTATGGGAGCTACACCGACCTATCACCCATCAGATCAATGACTACATCAAGAAGTTAGGAGATAAATTTAATCATATCATGGATGATTACTTTAGCAAATTCTAAGAGAAAATGCACAACAGGTACAAGATCCCACCAAGGTGGGTTAAAAAATACAAGGACAATATATGTTTTGAAGTGGACACTGATTATTGCTATGTAAATCCTGTTGAACCAAGGATTCAATCGTTGCAACCAATGGGTTATGAAATTGATTATGATATCACACAGCAACAAATTGATGCCTATCTATCAATGCCAAGGCATGCAACTGAACTAAGGTATGGAACCTATGAAGAGGTGAAGGAGAAAGTAAAAATTAGCATTGTAGTTCCTAAGGCTACAAGAAAAGCTACAAAGATGATAAAGGCTTTATCTAAGAAATTCGGAGAAGAATCCTCCTCTACACCTGTCAAAGGCAATCTTGCCATTACCGAGGAAGAATCAGAAGCATAGGAGGTTGCAGTACAATTAAGCACAGAGTTGCCAAAGGGAAAAGTTCTAAAAAGAAAGAAATAGGACATCACAAATGCCCTACCGACTCCACCAACAAAGTGACCCAACACCAGAGCATCAGTTGTATCACCGAGCAAGAAATAAAAGACTGTTGTCGTTCCTAAGGTACCTAAGACTTACAAGAAATCTACTCAGAGACTCATTTTGGCAAAAGAGTTGAGTGATACAGAGTCTGATGATGCAAACAAATTCCAGGTTGTGAAAAGCAAAAAGGTAAACATTCACAGTGTTGAAAACTTTTGTGCTAATCTCAAAGAATACGATGGATTTGTAGGATTTAGATATGTTAAGTATGAGTCTAGGAATAATGATGAGAAACAACAGATTGAAGAAGCTATCATATGTACACTTCTAAAGTTTTGGTTAGCACTATTAGAACTAGCAAAGTCACTTCCGAGTGAACTCTACTCACATATTGACAACAGATGGGAATATGCAATGGATTCAGAGAGACAAATAAGAGAAATAAGTCTAGTCCATCTATTTCTTGACATGTCCATAGCTTAAATCAAGGAGCATTTGTCCACATACAATTCAAAATTTCTTGTGAAACAGAGAGCCTGAAAATTGATGAATGGGCTATATATTGATGTGGAAAATGAGACTAAAGCCAAGTGGCAAGAGATCTTCAAACAAAAGGATGTTGGTGAACAATCTCAAATTGAAATTGTTGATGTCACTGAGCAAGATCCAGATGTCACCAAGCAAGGTCAAGACCCGGTTGACACTATACAAATTGATGAAGATGTAATGGATGAAGCAGCATCGGAGCAGGAAATGATTAAAGGCACCATATATGCAAAACTTGTCTCTAGTGAATTTTTCTTAGAATAAGTTCAGCCTTATCTACCGGTGAAGCTACTAGTCTCAACCGAAGCTCCCAAGGACACTAAGCAAGCTACCGAAGGCAAAAAATCTGAAGCTGCACATGACACAACCCAAGATCAAACATCTAAAGCAAAGACAAGCACTGCAAATATTATAGCTGAGACCCCTAACACCAAACCATCCAAATACACTGCAACTACTACAGGTACAGACGAAAGTGTTGCATCTACCGAGCAACCTACCAAGGGTTAGCAAACCTCACAAGCACTTGTCTTAGTGCCAGAGACCAAAGGAAAAGAGAAGAAGGTGAGAAAGCATGGTTTTAAATTTGACTTATCTAAACCGATCGTGTTGCCCAATGTAGGCATTTCCAAATTGAAATGACAAAGTACTTCAGAAGGTTAGGAAACTACTCACAGAAATGCTACCATTAGCAATAGTGTCAACCGATCCAGCCATCCATATTTAGTTGGATGAACTCCTTAATCAGATTGAAACATCTGGAGTTGATGCATCCGAGTACTTAAGCAAGCTCAAGGATAAAGAGCTTACAACAAAAATGATAGAGGAAGTACAAAAATCAATTGCTGTTGGCAAGGTAAAACTTGTCAAATTCATTGGTGAGTTGTCCCCTCAACTCAAGCACATTCTTTATTTATTCCAAAAATTATGTACATTTTCTTTATTTATTAAAGATATCAAAAATAAAACTAATGCAATTGAGAAAGAGATCACCGATCTCTCATCTAAGTTGACCACTAAGCCCAATTCAGTTCAGAATTTTTACAAAAAGCTACAACAACTCATGGCTCAACAGTTAGAACTGAGGAATGAAGAGCATAAAATTAGGATGGATATAATGACCCTTCAAACATTATTCCTTCCTCATCTCTCATCAGTACAGGAGTAGCTCAACCAAGCTACAAGCTTATCAACTACACAAGAGGGAAGCAATCTTGATGGCTTGATATCACTCTTATCTGATATTCAAGCACAAAACTCCCTTATGGAAAGTCTCAAGGCCTCACTCTCAGTCGCCCTCACTGACGCTCGGACCAAGTATAAGACAATTTTTGATTAGTTACCACCTCCAGATGGAAATTAAGTTTTTAATGTTTGTCAAAAAGGGGGAGTAATATTATGATACTACATAGAGGAAAGCCCAGCAAAGGGGGAGTAATTCTACACTTGGAGAATAGTACAGTTTTGATAACACAATTTTGAGTATTGTATACAAGGGGAGTATACAGAGCAGAATATATAGAGCACTCAAAGCACACGAGTACAAAACAGAACTGAACATGCAAAATTCAAAGTTATGTACATGAAAATGATAAGGGGAGTATATCTGCATATACTATTTTATTGACTATTGTACATATTGTCAAGTATAGTCATTTTGTCAAGTATATAGTTTTTGAGTTATGACTTTGTAAGTAGTTTTTGTCAAACATCTCAACTAATGTCAAAAGGGGAGATTGTTACTACTTATCAAATTGCCATTAGTTTCATATCCAAAGTCATACTATATATTCTAGTCGGTTAGTATTATCGAATCATGCAGTCGGTACACTCAGAGAAGTCGGTATGAACAGTCTAGTCCGTTACAGAAGAAAGCAGTCACAGAATGCAGTAGTCACCGAGCTGTTTACCGAGTAAAGTTTCATGGCTACCGAATGGTAAAGTTAACTCACCGAGTTGATATTCACCGAGTGAAACATTTTACCAGATACATTGAACCTGGACATGAACATGAAAATGTGTTACAACATCGAGGCACATCTAACCATTTTTGCATTGGGAATTGCACTATGAGATTGTGTATGATTACAAGGTCAATCTAACCAATGAGATATTTTGTTTAGTTATTCATTCAAAGAATCTTTTGTAAGATCGAAGCAATGAATCAGATCACCGTTGTAAGAGATCTATTTATATAGCATGATTCTAGGGTTAGATATATGAGATACAATAAGAGATAACGGAGTGTATGCATGAAGGAAGACTGTTTGAGAGACACAGAGAGGTCACTGACAAGGTTATCAGTAAACATTCAAAGAACAGAGTAAACAGAAGGGTTTACTGAGTTTCATTATGGGTTACCCAGGTATGCTACAAGCTAGGTAATCTTATTCAGAGCACATAGAATCTGCTTTAGCATTTCAGATGTAAAGTTGCAGATATTTGTAATGATTTTATTGTAATATTTTGAAGTTGTAAGAGAAACCTTTAATAGGGTAAAAGACTCTAACCAAGTCTATAAATTGTAAATCCTTTAACCAGGTGCTACACTTATATAGTGTTGTAAAAAATCCTTTAGTAAGGTAGATCTAACTGATCTTGATACTCCTAACAAGGTAAGCTATCAGAAATAGATAAATGTAGCTCTAACTGAGCATTCTTTATTATTGTAGTAGTGAAGTTGTGGGTGCCATCCCCACTGCAGTTTTTCTCTCTAACCAAGAGTTTCTGCGTATATGTGTTATGGAGTGAATCATGTATGATTGTTATCTGTTGATTATAGTTTTATTTTATGTTACTGCACTATTTTGTCTATGCAAAACAGTAAGGTTATTATCAGAGAAAAGTTTTGGAGTATTGATTCACCCCTCCCCTATCAGTACATTAGCTTTCTATATTGGACCTAACAATTGGTATCAGAGCTTGAATCTTGGAAAAGGGTTTAACTATCTGAAGAGAAAGATCTTAGCAATGGAAGGCTACAAACAATCTCAGAGGATTGTGCATCTTCAAGAAGAGCTAGATAATGCAAATCAAGTGATTGTAGACGTGCAGATGCAAATGCCAAAATATCTAAAAGTAAGGAGAAGATTATCTGATGACTTGTAGGATTCTCAAGAGCTAGTAGAACAAATCGAGACATCATCTAAGAACAGTATATCTGAAGAGACTGAAGAAATGATTGGAATGTTGAAAGAAAAGAACAAAGCATTGGCTGATCAACTAAAAGAAATGAAAAGAGAACATGAACATTTTAGTACACAAATGACTGAAAATCTAGATGCATTAAGGATAGCTGAGGATAAAGCAAGAAATCTACAAAGAGAGAAACAACAACTCGAAGCTCTAGTATCTGAAAAAGGATGATGAAATCATAAGGTTAACAGGTATTCAACAAAATATGGCAGATCAACTAGGTTATGAACATCATGAAGCAATTATGAAGAATGATGAAAATCAATCATTGAAACTTGAAGTATCAAGGTTGACTAGTGAACTTGAAACAGAAAAGAAATCCAAAGAATCATTGGAGAAAAGTTATGAAGCATCAAAGATGTTGGATGAGAAACTAAATACAAGAAGACTCTACAAAGATGGAGGACTCGGTTACAAAGGAAAGTACTCTACCGAGAAAGGAATTCATACTACCGAGAGAGGAGAATCATCAAAACAAGTTGGAAAAAGGAATAACATCAAAAGGAAGAAGCCTATTCACTACTACTGTGGAAATCAAGGTCATACTACCAACATATGCTAGATCAGAAAAGGTAAGAAATCAAATATCTCTAAGTCCAATGGATATTGTTATAATTGCAATAAATATGGTCACACACCTAATCAATGTAGGACAAAGTCTATTAACAACTATCAGAAGGCAAAATTCAAAGGGTTCTATAAAAACTACAATAGATATGGACATAGTACCGAGAAGTGCTGGTTTAAACAAAAGAACTACATGAAGTATCCACACCGAGAAAACACTGGAGGTTACTGAACTCACACAGATCCTTACCGACAATATGCAGCAGTACCATGGGATTACAATACAAGGATATGGTGTGAATGTTGTGGAAGATATGGACATATAAGTGCCAACTGTTTTATAAGATTTGGAATGAATAATCGGAGATCATGGAGAAATCCCGGTACGACATGTTTTCATTGTCACAAAGTTGGACATTTAGCTGGAGATTGCAGAGATCAACCAAGAAGAGACACTGAAGAGATAAAAGAAAAATTCAAGATGATTTGGAAAAAGAAAGAAATTATGTTTGATGAAGAAAGCACCTTACCTACCGAGTTAGGTGCACGTATTTCAAATTAGTCAAGAAAAGGTATGAAGGGACTACATTCTTTAAAAGTTGAATCATAACAGTTCCTATTCTATTATGTTAAAAATTCAAAATCTGCATAGTTAAGATGCAATTAGTCAGTTTATATACTATATAAGAAACCTGTCAAGTCGGTTAATTAAGCTAAGTTGGGTACTCGATGAAAATAGAAAATGGAGTAAATCGGTAAAAGGTGAACCGAGTGCATTTAATATCTTGACCTAACTTGCATGGAGCCCGATAAGGTAATTTTGAGTACTTAAAAATGTTTTTGCGGTCATTTTCATTCACCCAAGTTTTCGAGAAGCAGAGCAGAGTGAATCAAAGTGATCAAACTTCATTCAGAGCGAATTTCAAGGTATTTACATCAATCTATTCACATTGTTTAGCTGGCTTCTGATCTAGTCAAATTGCTATTGTCTACCGAGTGTGAAGAGTTAGTCACTTGTAAACCCTAAGGGTAACTTGTCGAATCATACCTAAAATCTACCATGGCGCCCAAGATCCAAGACCCTATAGTTGTCCAAAATGTGGAGAAGCCCTCGCTGAAATATTCCCTAACTCCTAAAGTTGCCTCA
The DNA here is from genome assembly GCF_030272615.1 of Cryptomeria japonica. Taxonomy (NCBI): domain Eukaryota; kingdom Viridiplantae; phylum Streptophyta; class Pinopsida; order Cupressales; family Cupressaceae; genus Cryptomeria; species Cryptomeria japonica. Next base: position 266,937,458 of record NC_081412.1, read on the forward strand.
GAACCGGATGATAAAACTGCATTTTCACTCATCTTGGATCCAGTCTTGCTGGTAGAAGATGTCAGATTCTTTACCAAATGTCGTGTTGAGGAACTCGGTCATGTAGAGATTAGTGACACATATGATGAACTGTGCACTAATGGCAAACTGGATAGCAAATTCGAGCATATCAGAATCAAGGGATTAACTAAAGCCCTAGTCTATCCCCGTGTGTTCAAACCCCAATGGGTTAAGTTTGTATTGAGTAGAGTACATGATTTCATGTGGCTACAAGAGCAACCATTCAAGATCATGAAGGAATTCATTCACCTGATCACCGGATATCCCATGTATGATCATGCTCATGCATAGAAAATGATATCACAAAAGGAGCTAATCAGTCTAATCGGAGTAGAATCTGATTACTGAGGACTAAAATTGAATAATGTCAGTGATGCTGAACTAAAATTTGCAATCAGAGTTATTGGTTATTATTTCTTCCAATCTACAAGGGAAAACAGTGTACCATGTGCTGCAGTGGACCTGGCCTACAAAATAGTAAAGAAGGGAATGAAAGTAGACTTATGTGAAGTGCTACTAAAGAACTTATTTGAGAACCTGAACACAATAAGGAAGCCAAAGAAGAACAACTTGGCAAACACACTAAAGTTCGGTTCACTACTTGTATGTATGTTTTTCTATTTTGAGAAGTTCTTTCCCTCAGTCGGTAAAGTAGTATGGGAGCTACACCGACCTATCACCCATCAAATCAATGACTACATCAAGAATTTAGGAGATAACTTTAATCATATCATGGATGATTACTTTAGCAAATTCTAAGAGAAAATGCACAACAGGTACAAGATCCCACCACAACAGGTTAAAAAATACAAGGACAATATATGTTTTGAAGTGGACACTGATTATTGCTATGTAAATCCTGTTGAACCGAGGATTCAATCGTTGCAACCAATGGGTTATGAAATTGATTATGATATCACACAACAACAAATTAATGCCTATCTATCATTGCCAAGGCATGCAACTGAACTAAGGTATGGAACCTATGAAGAGGTGAAAGAGAACGTAAAAATGAGCATTGTAGTTCCTAAGGCTACAAGAAAAGCTACAAAGATGATAAAGGCTTTATCTGAGAAATTCAGAGAAGAATCCTCCTCTACACTTGTCAAAGGCAATCTTGCCATTACCGAGGAAGAATCAAAAGCACAGGAGGTTGCAATAACATTGAGCATAGAGTTGCCAAAGGGAAACGTTCTAAAAAGAAAGAAACAAGACATCACAAAGGCCCTACCGACTCCACCAACAAAGTGACCCAACACCAGAGCATCAGCTGCATCACCGAGAAAGAAACAAAAGACTATTGTCATTCCTAAGGTAACTAGGACTTACAATAAATCTACTCGGAGACTCATTTTGGCAAAAGAGTCGAGTGATATAGAGTTTGATGATGCAAACAAATTCCAGGTTGTGAAAAGCAAAAAGGTAAACATTCACAATGTTGAAAAATTTTGTGCCAATCTCAAAGAATACGGTGGATTTGTAGGATTCAGATATGTTAAGTATGAGTCTAGGAATAATGAAGAGAAATGACAGATTGAAGAAGCTATCATATTTACACTTCTGAAGTTTCGGTTAGCACCATTAGAACTAGCAAAGTCACTTCCGAGTGAACTCTACTCACATATTGACAACAGATGGAAATATGCAATGGATTCAGAGAGACAAATAAGAGAAAGAAGTCTAGTCCATCTATATCCTAACATGTTCGTAGCTGAAATCAAGGAGCATTTGTCCACATACAATTCAAAATTTCTTGTGAAACAGAGAGCCTTAAAATTGATGAATGGGCTATATATTGATGTGGAAAATGAGACTAAAGCCAAGTGGCAAGAGATCTTCAAACAAAAGGATGATGGTGAACAATCTCAAATTGAAATTGTTGATGTCACCGAGCAAGATCCAGATGTCACCAAGCAAGGTCTAGACCCAGTTGACACTATACAAATTGATGAAGATGTAATGGATGAAGCAGCACTGGAGCAGGAAATGATTGAAGGCACCACATATGCAAAACTTGTCTTTAGTGAATCTATCTAGAACAAGTTCAGCCTTATCCACCGGTGAAGCCACCAATCTCAACCGAAGCTCCCAAGGACATCAAGCAAGCTACCGAAGGCAACAAATCTGAAGCTGCAGGTGACACAACCCAAGATCAAATATCTCAAGCACGGACAAGCACTGCAAATATTATAGCTGAGACTCCTAGCATCGAACCTCCCAAAGACACTGCAACTGCTACAGGTACAAACCAAAGTGTTGCATCTACCGAGTAACCTACCAATGGTCAACAAGCCTCACAAGCACTTGTCTTAGTGCCAGAGACCAAAGGAAAAGAGAAGTAGGTGAGAAAGCATGGTTTTAAATTTGACTTATCTAAACCGACCATGTTGCTCAATGTAGACATTTCCAAATTGAAAGGGCAAGCACTCACTGAATTCAGTGAACTATGGAAATCAAAGGCTGGACAGGAGAAGCAACTGGCCATATAGAAAAAGAACAAAGTACTTCAGAAGGTAAGGACACTACTCACAGAAATGCTACCTTCAGCAACAGTGTCAACTGATGCAGCCATCCATATTCAGTTGGATGAACTCCTTAATCAGATTGAAACATCTGGAGTTGATGCATCCAAGTACTTATGCAAGCTCAAGGATAAAGGGCTTACAGCAAAAATGATAGAGGAAGTACAAAAATCAATTGTTGTTGGCAAGGTAAAACTTGTCAAATTCATTGGTGAGTTGTCCCCTCAACTCAAGCACATTCTTTATTTATTCCAGAAATTATGTACATTTTATTTATTTATTAAAGATATCAAAAATAAAACTGATGCAATTGAGAAAGAGATCAGTGATCTCTCATCTAAGTTGACCACTGAGCCCAATTCAGTTCAGAATTTTCACAAAAAGCTACAACAACTCATGGCTCAATAGTTAGAACTGAGGAATGAAGAGCATAAAATTAGGATGGATATAATGACCCTTCAAACATTATTCCTTCCTCATCTCTCATCAGTACAGGAGCAGCTCAACCAAGCTACAAGCTTATCAACTACACAAGAGGGAAGCACTCTTGATGGCTTGATATCACTCTTATCTGATATTCAAGCATAAAACTCCCTTATGGAAAGTCTCAAGGCCTCACTCTCAGTCACCCTCACTGATGCCCAGACCAAGTATAAGACTATTTTTGATCAGTTACCACCTCCGGATAGAAATTAAGTTTTTAATGTTTGTCAAAAAGGGGGAGTAATGTTATGATACTACATAGAGGAAAGCCCAACAAAGGGGGAGTAATTCTGCACTTGGATAATAGAATCGAACATGCAAAATTCAGAGTTATGTATAGGATAATGATAAGGGGAGTATATCTGCATATACTATTTTATTGACTATTGTACATATTGTCAAGTATAGTCATTTTGTCAAGTATATAGTTTTTGAGTTATGACTTTGTAAGTAGTTTTTGTCGAACATCTCAACTAATGTCAAAAGGGGACATTGTTACTACTTATCAAATTGCCATTAGTTTCATATCCAAAGTCATACTATATATTCTAGTCAGTTAGTATTACCGAATCATGCAGTCGGTACACTCAGAGAAGTCGGTATGAACAGTCTAGTCTGTTACAGAAGAAAGCAGTCACAAAATGCAGCAGTCACCGAGCTGTTTACCGAGTAAAGTTTCATGGCTACCGAGTGGTAAAGTTAACTCACCGAGTTGATATTCACCGAGTGAAACATTTTACCAGATACATTGAACGTGGACATGCACATGAAAACGTGTTACAACATCGAGGCACATCTAACCATTTTTGCATTGGGAATTGCACTATGAGATTGTGTATGATTACAAGGTCAATCTAACCAATGAGATATTTTTTTTATTTATTCATTCGAAGAATCTTTTGTAAGATCGAAGCAATGAATCAGATGACCACTGTAAGAGATCTATTTATACAACATGACTATAGGGTTAGATATATGAGATGCAATAAGAGATAACAGAGTGTATGCATGAAGGAAGACTGTTTCAGAGACACAGATAGGTCACTGAGAAGGTTATCAGTGAACAGTCAAAGAATAGAGTAAACAGAAGGGTTTACCGAGTTTCATTATGGGTTACTGAGGTATGCTACAAGCTAGGTAATCTTATTCAGAGCACATAGAATCTGCTTTAGCATTTCAGATGTAAAGTTGCAGATATTTGTAATGATTTTATTGTAATATTTTGAAGTTGTAAGAGAAACCTTTAACAGGGTAAAAGACTCTAACCAAGTCTATAAATTGTAAATCCTTTAACCAAGTGCTACACTTATATAGTGTTGTAAAAAATCCTTTAGTAAGGTAGATCTAACTGATCTTAATACTCCTAACAGGGTAAGCTATCAGAAATAGCTAAATGTAGCTCTAACCGAGCATTCTTTATTATTGGAGTAGTGAAGTTGTGGGTTCCATCCCTACCATAGTTTTTCTCTCTAACCAAGAGTTTCTGTGTGACCAAAATATATGTGTTATGGAGTGAATCATGTATGATTGTTATCTGTTGATAATAGATTTATTTTATGTTACTGCACTATTCTATCTATGCATAACAATAAGGTTATTATCAGAGAAAATTTTTGGAGTACTGATTCACCCCTCCCCTCTCAGTACATTAGCTTTCTATATTTGGCCTAACACAAAATGAAGATCCAGTTACTCTGGTATCATTTGAAAATTCCACTATTATTGAAGAACATCAGCAAACGAAGACACCCCGGTATGTAAGATTGAACCACTCTGAAAATCAGATAATTGGGAACAAGTATCAAGGAGTTATGACAAGAGGAAGACTGGAAAATGAAGAGGTATGTCTTATTTCTCAAATTGAACCATCATCAATTAATGAGGCATGTGAAGATAAACACTGGATAAAGCTATGGAAGAGGAACTAGAACAAATTAAGAAGAACAACACATGGAAATTAGTTCCCTGGCCTAAAGACAAAAATATGATTGGAACAAAATGGGTATTCAAAAATAAACTTAATGAAGATGGTGAGGTAATCAGAAATAAAGCAAGATTAGTGTGTAAGGGATATTCCCAGAAAGAAGGAATTGACTATAATGAAACCTTTGCACCGGTAGCTAGAATTGAGGCAGTCAGATTATTCTTGTCTTTTGCAACACACAAGAACTATAAAGTATATCAAATGGATATTAAATGTGCATTTTTGAATGGAGATCTTGAAGAAGAAGTTTACATTGAGCAACCTGGTGTATTTTCTTTGATAGATAACAAAGATATGGTTTACAGGTTAAGGAAAGCTTTGTATGGGTTGAAGCAAGCTCCAAGAGCTTGGTATGCTAGATTGGATAAATATCTTTTGAAGATTGGTTTTTCTAAAGGTAATGCTGGCAGTAACTTATACTATAAAGTGACTAATGATGACATCTTGATTATAGAAGTTTTTGTTGACGATATAATCTTTGGAGGAGAAGATGGATTATGTAAAGACTTTTCTATTGAAATGCAGCAAGAATTTGAAATGTCTATGATTGGAGAGATAAAATTCTGTTTAGGATTGCAAATTTTACAAACTGATAAAGGTATATTCTTGAGTCAATGCAAGTACTTGAAGGAGTTACAAAAGAAATTTGGAATGGAAAACTCTAAACCAGTAAGCACACCTATGACTACAAATGACAAATTATCACTAAGGGATGAATCTACACCTGTTAATCCGACTAGGTACAAATCTATGATAGGAGGTTTACTGTATTTGACACAAACAAGACTTGATATTATGAATGCAGTATGTATTGTTTCAAGATTTCAAAGTAATCCTAGAGAAAATCATGAATCATTAGTTAAAAGGATTTTTCAGTACTTACAAGGCACTACAAATCTTGGTTTATGGTATCCTAGAGATGAAAACTTTGAATTATGTGCATACACAGATGCAAACTGGGTAGGAGATGTAGATGACAGAAAAGAACCACTGGCAGAGCATTTTTTCTTGGAAGCAGATTAATTTCTTGGTTGAATAAGAAACAAAGTTGCACATCTTTATCAACAGAAGAATCAGAATATGTTGTAGCAGCAACTAACTGTACATGGGTATTATGGCTTAAGCAAATGTTGAAGGACATAAAGGTAAAATGCAAGGAACCTATAACTATCTATTGTGAGAACACTGCAGCAATTGATATATCTAAGAATCTAGTACTACATTCTAAAACTAAACATGTTTCTATCAAACTGGATTTTCTAAAAGAGAATGTTGAAGCAAAAGAAGTAAAACTGGTTTATGTGAATACTAAAGAGTTGATTGCAGATATTTTCACTAAGCTTTTGCCTAAGGAGACTTTTGAATATCTCAGAGATCAGCTTGGGGTCATACCCCCACCGATAAAGACTTACACAGTTGATGTTTGTCATCAATCAATAGAATTAACAGAGAAATATTTTACTCCGGCTTTGATGAGGAGAGCTACTTCTCAGGGGGAGTAGTTGGTATACTGAATTGGTTGGTATTTTGTATTTGAACCTAGCTTTTGTATTGGAGTTGGCATTTGATGTCAAAGAGGGAGAGATTGATATGGAAAAACACAAAGAAAACACATGTTACTCTCAGGGGGAGAGATTGTTACTTTGGGAGAGATTGATTACTCTCTGTCTCTAAATTTTGATTTCTGGTTATGATCTCTTTTGGGAGATTGTTGGTTTTTGGTATTTGGCATTTTTTTTTTGGCACTTTGATGGTTTTTCCATCTTGTGTTTCCATCAATGCCAAAGGGGGAGATTGTTGGTATTTTAATTATGTTGATATGGTTTTTTCATTGATGTCAACACCTATTAACACTTATCAACTTTGGCACTTTGGAGAATTGGCAATGTTCATCGGCAAGCAAGTGACTCTATGCAAACTCACCGATATCTAGTACACTGGTAGGATATATTATTCACCGGCACTTGGAATGACATGGAAAACACTTGGTTATGTCGAAGACATTGTTTGGACACTTTGTCTTGGAGATTTCTTCATTGGTATATTCGTATTTGCATATTTGTTGTTACCGGCAAATAGGTCCAGAATAAGCACCGATAGGCTTATCTATTCTAGATCAGCACGACACACTTTGGAGATGATTTATCAATGTTGTAAATGCATTAAGCTGACATGTTGAATCAGATATTACATCGGTTATTGATTTACTTGTAATTGATTTTATTGTAATATCTTTTAGAGCCGACCTATTAAAATTGGTCTTAGGTTATGGTATATATGTAAGATCTTATCTGTAAGATCGATATACGATTGGGAAAAGGAATTGTAAGAAGGTATATGCGAGAATAAGCAAAGCTATACACATAGACATCATTTGAAGGTGAAGCAAGGTTTTTGTAAAGGCATATCAGAACTGAACCAGTACTGAATCTAGCATATGAAGATGCTATTTTGAGGAGTACATCATTATTGGATTTAACCATCCAATTGTAGTCAGTGTGACTCCTATTTGTGTATGCACAGTGAGCTCTAGGTGCTTGGCCTTTCTGCATGTGCAGACCCCATTTTTAGACACATACTATCTGCAGTAGTATCATCTGATCGTGGGTAAGGTTTCCCACCATGGTTTTTCCCCTTACAGGGTTTCCACGTACAAATATTGGTTTTATGTGTTGTGGATGTTATTGTCTTTCTGTTTCATGCATTAATCTTTGCCGATACTACAATTAACTGATAAACTGTCTACCGACATAAAGTTTGGTTTACCGATATTAAGCATTAAGGTTGGTTAAGTTGTTTTTGGTTTGAATTTATTTGACAACTGATTCACCACCCCCTCTCAGTTGTCTCTGGGACCTAACAATGGTGACTTACTTGATCCAGCTTATAGAGAATCAGGGATAGATAAAAGGCCCCTCTCCCCAATAAAATTGTCTGCAAGTGAAGATACAAATATGGAAAAGGTCTCCCAGGTGGTCATCAACAGGACTAAGAAATGGTTACGCCAAAGAGTAAGGCCAAGCATCTCAAAGGCAAAACAAAAGGAATCCACTTCAGGGGTACCTCAGTCAAGGGGCCATAAGGAGTACGCTTGAAAGACAAGGTCAGCCTCAAGGCAAAACATGTCCAATGATCCAAGTGAAGAAGACAAACCTCAAGAAAGTATCGAGGACTTACTGAAGAAACTCCAAGAAAAGATGAGGGAGTCTAAATTATTAAAGAAAGTTGTAGACCTGGGAGTGACCAATGGATTGGGAGTGGTACCACTTGCCAAAGTTCTCCCACCGAGGATGGCTATTAGGAACACAAAAGGAGAGGATACCCAACAACAAGAAGAAAATATAGAATCTACTAAGGAGATACCTGCTCAGCCACCTTCAACAGATGCCACAAATGCTCCAGGCACTAGTTCCCCTACACCACCACTGGTCAATATATCTACAGGGCAGCTCGGAGTGCAAGGCTTTAGGTCTACCACTGAAGGAATGAAAGTTAGAAACATCAAGTCTGATTCGGATCAAGAGGAGGAGGATCTTGAGAAACAACGGCCACTAGAAGGCGAACAAGAAGAGGATGAGGTAGAAGACATATTGAATGAGAGACTTATTCTAACCCCTCAAGATCAAGAGGACCTTCTTAAGGATATAGCAGCCGGGAAAGGGGAAACATTGGTAGGTGATGAAGAAATGGCATTTAATGAGGAGGTCAGTGGCAAACTGGGAGAGTTACACAAGCAACAAGCTCTTCAAACCAATTTAGCTCGTCAAGTTATACCACTTGAAGACCCCGGACAAACAGAAGAAGAAGAGAAGGTAGAGGTTCATGTTATAACTACGGATATAGTGTCACATCAAGGTGACAAGGATGAAGATATATCGTAATGGCTGGAATTTACCTTTTAGAAGAAAAAGAGAAAAGAAGAGCTCCCTAAGGTCACTCTACAATAGGTAATCACTGAGGAGCCACCAAAGGCTAAGAAGCTAAAAATTGTTCATCACCTATCGAAAACTAGTTCCGGTGAAGTGATTGCAGATGTGGCAGTTCCATCTTAGGCTGAGGGACAAGCTTCTCCCATATACCAAATATCATAGATAAATTTGGGCAAACAAAACAAGTGGGGGGGATTTAGATACTTTGGAGTTAGCCATGAGCATTTTCAAAGGACGTGTAGAGAAGGAGCATACTTCGAACGTGGAACATAAAGCACAACTAGGACAATATAAGCAGCTGCTAATTGAAATGAGCAAACCCCTAGACTCGTGCAAACCTGATGACTTTCCTACTACCTCATCGTTGCCAGAAGAAGAAGCAAAAGCATTAGTGGAAGTGAGGCGGGTGGCAGCTGCAGCCAAGTCATGGGCCCAAGTAAATACAGCCAAAATAAGATTATTTTTGCAGGATACTATGGGGATGTATAGTAAGGCGGTACAGGCAGGTGGAGCTTTGGCTTCATGTTCCACACAATGGGAACGAAAGTCGAACATTTTCACTAAACAATTCCAAGTTTTGAAGAAGGTATTGTGGCTAGGTGAAGAGACAGTGGTAAAGGAGGACCTCTTAGGGGGAGACAGCTATAAAAACTTGCAGTCTTATGTATACATCCTAGAGCTGAAGATTGAAATGCTTCAGCAATATATCAAGGATATGACCGAGATTAGAGACCCTCTCCTTAGGGAAATTTTGTCATACGATAATTTTGTAAAGAATATGCTACGACCTTTTTGCCTCAGATTAGCTAATATAGGAATAATGGACTAGCATCAAGTTTCAAATTAGTGGGATGCATATGAGGTACAACACCTAGGACCCGTGGCCTAGTTTGATGTCACACTTATGGACACATACACGTATCTGATTACTCAGTGTCAAGAGGTGGCACACACAGTGAAAGAGTTGGAGAAAGGGGGAACACATGCAGATGAAGTTTTGAAGAAGTATAAGTTTAGAGTTAAGCATGTAGAAAATCCTTTGGTTCAAGAAGTTGCATGTATAATTGATAATTATAGAGCTTTTATCAAGAAATAAAAGATAAGCACACAATTGCTAAAGATAGCAAATCTTTTTTTATCCTTAATTTTTAACTATGGCTCCTACTCGAGTTCCAATTTTGAGAGAAATTTTGCATGATTACGAAAATGTGGCTCACCTAGCAGGGTTTTCGTAGTGCTCATGCAATCCCCATTTCATAAGTGTTAATTGGAGTGTCAAGGTAGAAACTTACAAGTTAACTGCGACTCCTAGGGTCAGTTCTTAATTTAGAATAGAGTTATTTCCTAGATAGTAGGGTAAAGAACTTCTATAAATTGAGAAGTTGGATTCATTTGTAAGGGTCCCAAATTGATGATTTGTGGCCTACTTAGAGATTTTAGAATATTTTGCAGATTGTTAAGGAGTTTGACTTATTTTTGTTATACATTCATTGAGATTAATATGAGAAGCAGCTTGTAGATTACCTGATCTACATTTATATTCTACCAAATTGTTCTGTGTAATCTGGGAACATCTATTATTTGGAGTTAGCAACGTGGTTTAATCTTTTTGTCTATCACTTTATGAATCATATTGCGCACATCAGTGGTGTATGAAAATTATTGTGTAGGCCATATTGTTGATGATTTTATTTCCATAAATTTATGAAATTGATGATTTTGCAAGTTTTCTGGAGGTCCATTGTTGAATGCTAACTTGGATAATATTTGATAATTGCTTGGATTGCATGGAACTAATTGAGTAGTTCATTAAGTTGTCATTATATTGGTCTTTATTGTTATTTTCTTGTTTCCCTTTACGCTTCACATTTTATTTCCGAGAGAATCTTAAACCATAAAAATACAAAAAGAAAGGAAGTGCAGTTATCCATAACCAACGAGATTTAGTTCTAACCAGTAGGCCCCTTTACAAGTATAACCACATCAACCATTGGGTTGCCCATCACCGTCGAGACCCAATTATAGAGACCTTGGAGTAGTGAGTTTTTTCAAACTCGTTGCTTTTCAGGAGAGATGGTGAGTGTTTGCATAAACTACCTGACTGTTGGTGAGTGTGTCAAAACACCCGTTAATAGAAACTGGGGCTAGAAGGAGGGCCAAGACTAATCCCCTTGTTGGTTAACCACATATGGTACTCCTAGGAGATGGATTGATGCCCTTTACCCAACCTAACCTCAACAATGAACAAGATGACATTCTTACCCAACTATACAACTTTGGTTGGGACAGTACAAGAAATTATAACGACTGGCTACAAGCATGACAAGTCTTGGACAACGAGAGACAAAAGGTTATACATGTAGAAGCAGAGGCACAAAGACAACTTAATCCTAAGGTGAACCCACAAGAAAATCCACAACCACCTCCTCAACTAGAAAATTGAGGTACTAAGTTGGATCGTATATCATCCTTCTCTCTTGAGAGATTCCATCGAGTCCTTAGGAGTGGTTCTTCACCATCCAACTTAGTAGAATTAGGACATGCCACTAAGAGGAAGAAGACCAAAGCTAAGAAAAAACCCTCAACAGCCTCGCCAGTACAGTCATCCATAGTACTCAACGTAGGAAATCAACTGATTCCTAGTCCCCAGCCTATTGCTGCACCTTTTGTGACTCCATGTCCACTGTCACCACCTTCAATGGCCTACTTCAACCAAGACACCACACCACTAGGAACCATACCAGGGGGTATACATGACCTACCTAGAAACCCGGATAAATTTTGTAGCAAATTTTACTATTTAGGTGGACAAACGACTGATGAACATATTGAAGGATTCAAAGATGTGGTTATTCATAATTATATTGAACACCAAGATGTAGTTTGTAGACTCTTCCCATATTCACTTGGGGAGAATGAATACAATTGGTACTTAACCTTACTTGCAAACTCCATTACAGGTTGGGACCTCTTGGAGAAGGTCTTCATTGATCAATTCCAAGTGTACGTAGACCCCGGGACACTATACCACCAATTCGCTTCTCTTAAGAAATCGCCAAATGAGCCATTAACAACTTTTAATAATAGATTCCAAAGGGCATTCAAGAGGCTACAAGCCCCTTACCAGGTAGCACCTAACATAGCCATCGACTCATATCTAAGAGCTATTGACCCTTTGACTACTATGTTTATTAAGAAGAGTGTTCCTTAAGATCAAAGGGACGCCTTGGCGAAAGTCTTCACATTAGCAATTAGCATGAATCATGAGTTGAATCAAACCCTGGGAGGGATCGGATATAATTTACCTATAGGGGTTAATCAAGGAAATTACAATCAACTCCTAGGTGTACCCTCATCTCTACCTGTAGGTGCCCCAACGATGAACCCCATGCCAATCTATGCACCCCAACCTCAGGCAAATCAACAGTTTGCTGCTCAAGCGTCGACTTGGCAAAATGGTACCAATACCACCCCCACTCAAAAACAATATGCTGGTCAAGAGCAAGTCAAAAATCAACAATTTGACAATATTGATTTAGTGAACCAACCTCCAACTACGGCACCTGAGAATCAAGGATCCCATATATCCGCTGAAGTAGAAGCCTTAAAGAAAATGATCTCACAGGTTACCTCAGACTTGAGCCAGCTAAAGATGAATCCTCTAGGAGGGTATAATCAATCCCAACCATATAATAATCAGCAGAACTATAATAACCAGAACCAAAATCAAAGATATAACAACAAACCTTATAATAGGTAGTGGAATACGGGTCTGAATAATGATGGGGTGAACCATGATCACCCGGATGCATGAGATAACCCAAACCACACACAAAGTGTTAACCTTGCTGATATGAATTTACTAAAAAATTGGTGCAGGATGCATGACACAACTGCACATTCTGATGTTAATTGTGCTTAGTTCGAGAAAATCATAAGAATTGCTCAAGTTGACTCTCATCCAAAATATTGTTCTAATGATGAACCTGATAAGGTTAATACTGCCACGCTGGTCGATACTTTCCTATGTAGAGAATTTCAGGCTGAAGCTGAAGGTGAACCATGTGTCTACGATGCTCAGGCCTTTCAGACCAGGAACAATTACAATCTTAGGAGTCAAGGCAAAGCTCCTTTAACAGAGTCACCTCCCCCGATGAGTGGTTTTGTACCTCCTAACGCTAATGCAAGCAACAATCCTCGTCCCCCTCATGATTTCCAAGGAACATGCCCTAGACAAGCTCAAGGGCAAGATTATGTTCTGAAAGGATCATTTGACGTTACTAAGGAGATGGAAAGGACTGCCACCACTATGTCCTTAATGGAAGTATTGAGATATTTCCCTGAACAGAAGAGGGCTCTCCTTAGAAAGTTGGAATTATTAGAATCACAGAACAATGAGGTTAAGATGGAAGACTTTAATGAAGTCAATGCCAATGTCAATAGTGATGCAATAGAAAATCCACCATTTTTACTGAGTTTGAAGATATGTGGGAAGAATTTACATAACTGTTTGGTAGATTCAGGAGCTTCAGGAAATGTAATGCCCTATTCTATATGTCAGCAACTCGGACTTCAACTAGTACGTGCAAATAGTAAAGTGGTGCAACTAGACAATATAGAGGTTAATGTCATCAGAGAATTGAAAGATGTATACATCCAATTAGGAGTTGTGTCATGCCCAAACTTTTGGGCAAAAAAGGGAACAACAAATTTTTTTTTGAACAACATAAACTCACAAAATAATCTACATTTAAAGTGGAATCATGTAAGTTTTGTCTTAACTAGGATGTAAATAGAACTGTTTTCTAAAGTTGGATTAATTAACTAACTCAAATAAGTGACATTAATCAATGAAGATTAATTATTCCCAAGAGGGTTGTCGCAATTTATTTAGTTAATTTAATTATCTTAATTAAATTACCGCTAATTAAAGTCGAGGGGTATTTAAATATCTCAATTGCATTTAAGACATCCCAGGCCAAAACAAGGATATGCTATCTTAAATTCAAAATTTAATTAATTGGGCGCATGCAAATTTGTTATTTAAATTTAACCAATAAGGTTACAAATTTAATAATGTTATTTGCCAAATAAATCTAAATTATACTATAGCCAATTTTAATTTCCCCTAAACCTTCAAATTTCAACTAATAAATCATTTGGCCGAAATTGGCCTTATAGGCTAAAAGTTCATATAAAATAATTAATAATTTGCATTTACAATTTTCCCCAAATCAAATTTAACTTAACGTCCATATTTAATTGAATATATAAAAATGACTATATAGTCTCCCTAGTTAAATAAATTAAATCAATTACGTGATTAATGTGACTATATAACATTAATCTCCATTTTAAATCCTATATATAAAAAAATATCTATATTAAAATTAATTTTCTCCCTAACCAAATACTTTTTGTCTTTTATTTAAATGCAAACCCTAATTCGGAATTGGATCAGGGTTGCATATTTTATCTAACTAAAATTTTAATCTTATTGTATTGCCTTTACCCTAACCCAAAACTGGGTTAGAGTTGAACTTGTTTTTTGAGTGTGTGTGTGTGTGTGTGTTGTGCGTGTGTTGCAGGGTACAGTGGCCATGGAGGCGACAGCCGAATGGAGATAGGGCAGCGTTGGAGGCGGAGCCACCCAAAGGAGAGCCGCGGGGGGGGGGAGGTGGATTTCTTTTTTCTTTGGAAGCAGCGGCGGTATCATGGGGCTCCCCATAGGGGTCGACCGCAGTCGAGCCCTGCGGGTCACGGCCCACAATGCGACTGCTATCGCCACTGTGGGACGCCACTCACAGGGAATGGCCGAAGCCGTTACCCCTATGGGTTGCGGCTGCCACAGCGAGATGTCACCCATAGGGAATGACCGAGCCGCTTCCTCTGTGGGTTGTGGCCCACTACGTGGGCAGGCTGCCCTTTGGGTCTCCCCGCAGGGGCCAAAGCCCCCCCTTTTTTTTGGTATATATATTTTTTTCTTAATTTTTTTAAAAAAAATATAATTAAATACACACACACACACACACATATATATAGTTGTATAAATAGGTTTAATATATATATATATATATATATATATATATATATATATCAGTCTCTTAGGGTTAGAAATCTTTTTTTTGTAAGTTTTCCCAGTTTGCCCTATATGCATATTTTCCTATGTTCTAGTTTACTGGAAAATAGCAACTAGTAAATGGAAATGTAGTTTTTGTTATATTTTTTATTTTTTTACTTTACTACAGTAATAAAACAGAATCAATGGCTTCTACCTGTATCTCTAGATTTCTCTACTATGCCTAAATCTGAATAAGTATCTCTTTTTTTCACATACAACAAACCTTTTTAGACTGACAGATTTACCTACTGCATTTCTTTTCATTCCAACTTCTAATAGTTAACAGTAGGAAGAGATACATTTAGATTTGTCTATTTTAACTTTCTTTTCTTTTGAGATAAAGGAAAATGACAGTAATAAATATAACTACAACAACATTTAAATTTTACAGGAAACACACTTAAAACATTTTCATTTATTTTTTTGCATCTTTTTTTTTTTTTTAATACAAATTACAGAGATAATAGAGGACAGATTGCAGTTAAATGACAGGTTCAAATAAAATACAGTTTTCTTATAATGGATAAATTTCAGAGAAAAGAAACAACATTAACATTACAGCCTTTCATTCACAAACACTTTTCTCATAAAAACATTTTTTAAAAACAATAGTCAACTTTTACAATGAGGGTAATTACCCCAACTAGTCTCTAATTCCTAATAATGAGGACTTAAATAAAATAATGCGTTTCTTCATACAAAAATGAATACAATATAAATCTCCTCACTTACATTTCTGCAACTCAAATATAATATTACATTTCCTACTCTTTCCATTTTAACAAATTACAATATTACATTCTTTTTCTTTCTTTTTGCAACTAAAGTAAAATCTGCAACTCCTAGCTTTCTTTTCCAAGCAACCTGCATTCAAAATTTAAGGTTGTGACCATGGGGTGCTCACCTCCCAGCCTAGGCTTACTAGAAACCACCCCTGAGCTTCAAGAACCAAGTCCTAGACGGGTTACACTCAAGCAAACACAAACAAGCAAGGGGAGGAAAACTCAAACAGACACATTCCCATCCCAAAGCTGAAACTTCATCATATAATGTGATGCTTTACAAGGGTGAAAGTGGACCAAGTACCTTTGAGGAGATTTGCTAGGTAGTAACTCACAGCCAACTCATGGCATCCAAGAACACAACAAAAATCATCTTAACCCCCATATCCTTATGACCCCCAAAGGCATACATGCCATATTTTCTCCCCTTATGACCCCTAAATGCATAAACAAAACTATGCAGCAAGGGTCACATGGACAAACCCTTGAGATCACTCTCATTATGAGAGGCTCTCACTCTAAGGTTGTCAAACTCCTTCCACCCCCAAGACCATTTTACCCTCCCAAGGGTAAGATGGTCTTGGATACTCCCAAAACACAATAAAATGCATAACAAAAAGATGGAGAAAGAACCACATAAAAACTTTCACAAATACAATACAAAAAAAGATACAATATTTACATTCAAGCATTTCTACAAACAGTTTTTAACATACAAGTAAGAAAATGTACCTACCTTGAATCTGCCAAGGGTATTCTAGGGATAGCTTGGAGAAGAGCAGCCCAATCCACAAATCTTTTCTGCAACACTTAGCCAAAATTCCTATTCCAAAACTGATTTTTTTCAAAATTGCAAGATCTCCAAAGATAGAGAGTGGGTGATTAACTCACTAAGTCTCAATCTCTAGCCTAAGAAGGCTTCTCTCACTCCTTCCAACCTCTTGGATAGAGTGAGAGACTCCCATTGGTTGGTCTTCCCTAAGTCTTACACACTCCCTAACCAAGGCACCTCAAGAAGAGGAATGAAATGGGGAAGAGGAATAACACCTACCAAGAAGGTTATATAACCAAGGATGGCACTCCTAAAGATGAAATTCGATCATCTAGGAAAACCCACTTTTTTAGGTGGTTAAACAAGCCCTAGGGGAAAGACACATGGCCAGATTTGGCCTTCACCCATAGATACCCCATGAGGCCTAATAAAAATGCTCCAAAACTGACTCTAGGAGTTGATTTAACCCTTTGAAAGTCCACCTAAAGTTAACCTACGGGTCAACTCTGAGTTGACCCTTCTTATGGCTCACTATCCTAGATCTCTTGGTACCTTCAAGGATAATTAGGAAATATATCAACTAAACAAAAAGTAAATCTCTCAAAAAGGTGAAATGACAATTGCCAACACAACATACAACATATGTGTCAAGTGACACTACAAAAATAATTCCACATCACAAATACACACATGGCAATTGTCCCTTGAATGATTTAAACAATTTATTAAATACAATTTACACTCATGCAAACATTTTACATTTACAAATAAAATACGATGCATACAGGGTGTTGTCTCTCCAAATAGACAACCCCTGGTTTTACGAACGTACATAGGCCTAGGCTTGATTCTCCATAATGTTTCCATGGTCACATGGATAATTTCCTGTGCATCTCAATTACACATTAATACTTTCCAATAGTCTCATATAATATTAAACCACATAATAAGAATACACATCAATCACTCTGCATACAATTGACATCATACAATTCCAATTTTCCATACATCAAAGCAAATCCACATAAGCAATTATCATAATCTTCATAATTTTAATCCATTCATAAGATATGCATCATATTTCTAGCATCCTAGTAAAGTCATGCAAATCAAATAATGACATGCATCATCTCAATGTTATCCTATTTTAGAATCATATAAAATTCTATATCCACAAAGCATAGAAATGAAGCATCAATATATCAATATTATCAAATTCCTGGGATCATATAAAGTTCTATATCCATAATGCATAAAAATAAAGCATCCATAATAGTTCCAACATGAAAATCACTAAAATGCTAGGATGGGTCTGGGTAGGGCCTCACAAGTTGATCCCCGAATATCTCGTTATATTGACATTCAAGTGGTGGATATTCCAGAAGTACATGGGATGCTCCTTAGCAAGGATTGGTCCAAGACGTTGGGAGGATATTTCTCAACTTGTTTTACGTACTTATGGCTTCCATGGAAAGGAGTAAGCAACCAGATTCGAATTGATAGTAAGCCTAAGTTGGAGAAATTAGTCACGGATTATGGTGCTCTTAATGAAGTGGCGTTTGCTGAAGTAAGCCCAGGAGTTTACAGGGTCAATGAGATTCTTACCTTCTCCGCACCAGCTCCTCTTCAATTATTTCAAGCAAACAAGACTTCATATAGAAGGTGGGTCAAAGATTTTGCTACAGCAGTACAACAGGGAATGTGTTTATTAGGAGACACTATGAAGATACATGAGTGGTTGCTTCCAAAATGGTGTCAGATACATAATGAGGAGCACTCAAAAGTTTCATGTATCCCATGTCAGAATGAGATTACCAAGTTGATGAGTCTGGTTCCATATGAAGAAGATGATCATACCATCAATATGGAGGAAGTTCAAGGTCTAACTTGTGAAGGATTAGAGCCCCAAACAATTGACCCTATAGACAAGACTACCTTATGTAAAGAATACAGCCAGGAGATTCTTGCAGTTGCGATTGTTAAAAGTGAGGAGGAAGATATTTATCTTGAGCCAAAGAAAGAAGAAACACAATCTAAAATTCAAACTCAATCAGAGTAGGTTATTCCTAACACTACTGAAGTGTTTGTGCAACCAGAAATTGAACAACCTCAATTATCACAAGGCGTCGAGTTTGAGAAGCAGCAATCCCTTCCGGAAGCTAACCTGATTATTGACCCAAAGGTGAAAAATGTGAAGAGACCAAAAGATGAAATATGGTTTTTAAAGTTCGATGGGTCAAGATCCAAGCAAGGTAGTGGAGCAGGCGTAGAGTTAACCAACATAAAAGGGAAAACCCTTTTAGCTTCTTACCGACTCCAATTCCCTTGTACTAATAACATGACGGAGTACGAAGCCTTAATTAGAGGATTACTTTTCGCTCATAAGAAGGGGGCTGAAGGTGCAAGGAGATTATGAGTTAGTGGTTAAACAAGTGTGAAGCCAATATGCATGCCACGATAAAAGTTTAGCAACATATCAGAATAGAGTGTGGGATCTGATTGAGGATTCTGATGCTTTCAATATTCAACTAGTATCTAGGAAAGTCAACGGAATACCTGATGCACTAGCCGTAGCTGCTAGTATATTAGAACCAGTAAGCCAATCCCCTTTAAAGAAGTTCTCTATGGAATTAATCTCTATACTTGTTGTACCTGATAATATCAAACACTTCCAAGTCTTTCAGGATGATACCCACATTCTAGCCTTTCTTGCCAATTCAGGGGCTTTTGAAGATCAAATTATTGATGAGGAAGACAAATTGGATGATCTTAATATCGAAGGTAATGTTGATATTTTGGATTTTCCAACTAACGTTATTCCTAAAGGGATGGTTACCTTAGAGAGACTTTTTTGATTCAAACCCTAGAGTAAAGGAGAAACTAATGACGGATTCAGATGTCGAGAAGTACGAGCCCCATAACATTGGTCCAAAAGGACAAGAGAGGATTGTCTATATTGGGAAGATTTGCACTCAAAATGAAAGACAAAAATTGATACAAATCTTGAAAGAGTTCATCGATGTAATAGCATGGGGGTATGAAGATTTAAAGACATTGATACAATGATTATCACCCATGTGATTCCCCTAAAACCTAACATAAAGTCATTCCGGCAAAAACAACGTCCGGTCAATGCACTAATAGAACTCTTGATTTTCAAGGAAGTACAAAAGTTACTCTCCGCTAAGATTATTTTTTTGGTATGACATTCTACTTGGGTTGCTAATTTGGTACCAGTGTGGAAAAAGAATGGAGAAATATGGCTTTGCGTGGACTTTCACAATCTTAACAAAGCCTCCGAGAAAGATAATTACCCGCTCCCTTATTTGGATGAAGTACTACAAATAGTGAATGGTTCGCAAATGATGTCATTTTAGATGGTTATTCAGGATATAACCAGGTATTGGTAAACTATGAGGATCGTATGAAGACCGTGTTTACGATGAAATGGGGAACATATGCGTACAAAAGAATGCCATTTGGGTTGATTAATGCTGGGGCAACCTTCCAATGAGTGATGGATACAGCTTTTAAAGAACTGATTGGGAAATGTATCATTATTTATATGGATGATTTGATGATATTTTCCAAGGTTAGAGAAGACCACCCAGACCACCTCCAAAAGGTATTGGAGAGATTTCAGAGATATGGGATTTCCCTTAACCCCAAGAAATGTGTGTTTGGAGTGGCTGAAGGAAAGCTACTTGGCCACATAATCTCTGAGATGGGGATATCTATAGACCCAGATTGGGTAGAAGCATTATTGAAGTTACAAATGCCCAGTAGTAAAAAGGAGATGAGATCTTTCTTTGGGAAGATAATTTTGTTAGAAAGTTTATTACTAGGTTTGCAGAAATAGTCAAGCCATTGAATGAAATGATGAAGAAGGATGCTAAGGTTGAATGGACAACTGAAGTAAAAGAGGCTTTCACCTAGATCAATAAATCCATCTTTGAAGCTCCTGTACTAACTAGCCCTGATTACACACTGTCATTTTACATATATTCTTTTTCTTCGCTACACTCAGGAGCAGCTATTTTGACGCAAAGACAAGCATGGGATGAGAAGCCTATTGAATTTATGAGCTCTCCTTTCAAAAGTGTTGAGGTTAGATATTCTTCTCTTGAAAATTAGGCATTTGCATTGGTAAGAGAAGTTAAGAAGTTTAGGCATTACATCCTGAGGAGTAAAATTAATGTGATTGTCCCTAACCAAGCAGTGAAGTCACTACTCATGCAGTCTGAACTGGGAGAACATCGAGGGAAATGGATGGAAATATTGCAAGAATTTGACTTAGAGATGCATCCAATGAAGTTGGTCCGAGGTCAAGGATTGTCTCAGATCACGGCGACCGACATCCCTCAAATCTAGTGCCAATAGTATACATTGAAGTCATTCACTTAGGACCCCTGGTACATGGATTTAGTATTTATATTGCTGAATAATAGGTGTCCCGAGGGGTTGACAACTATGCAAAGATGAGCATTAAGGCTCAAAAGTGCCAATTATATGATCAAGGATTTGGCACTCTATAGAAAAAATTATGAAGGTATCTACCTTCGGTGCCTTGATCATCAAGAAGCCCATAATATGATTGAGGAATTTATAGGGAAATATGGTACAGGTCATGGGTCAATAGATGCCACTGCACATCAAATCTTGAAGGCTGGATATTATTGGCCTAGTATATTTAAGGATACTCATGAGCATTTTCATCACTGCCATATGTGCCAAACTGCATCCTCCATAGAAAGAAATACCGCTATGCCTCTTCGGCCAGTGTTCGAGGTAAGACCTTTTGCTCAATGGGCACTAGATTTCATAGGTGTTATTAATCCTAACTCATCTACAGAACATAAATTTATTCTTACGGCAATGGATTATTGTACCCGGTGGATAAAATCCATTGCATGCTGAAATGCTATTGCTGAGGTGGTCTTGAAATTTATTGAAGAGCATATCATCACCAGGTTTGGTATGTCGTTCGCTCTGGTATGTGACAATGGTCCTGCTTTTACTTTTGAATAATTGATGCAATGGTTGTACGAATATAAAGTGATATTAAAATTTTCATCCAACTATTACCCACAAGGTAATGGAGTAGCTGAATCCACGAACAAGAATATCTTAGATGTCATCAAGAAGCTACTTGAGAAAAACCCCAGGGATTGGCATAATCAATTGAGATACGCCTTATGGGATGATCAAACCAAAGTAAAAGCTGCTTTGGGAACTTCTCCATATTACCTTGTCTATGGCTAGACCCCTATTTTCCCAATCAACTTACAAATACCAGTCCTCCAATTAATGAAAGAACTTGACATTGAGGATCAGGTAGAGGTTTGCCTCTTAAATTTATTAAGACTTGATGAAAAAAGGATTAATATGCTTCAACACTTTGCCAAGCACCAAGTCATTGTTAAGTGATGGTTTGATAAAAGGGCCAAGGTGAAAGCTTTTCGGATCTCTGACCTAGTCCTATTATGGTACAAAGCCAAGGAGAAGAAAGGTGATCATCACAAGTTTGAAAGGTTGTGGTTAGGTCCTTACCAAATAGCTGAAATTTTAGGAGAGAACACTTTTAGGTTAAGCTCTTTGACTAGAGAACTGGTACCATTGCCCATCAATGGTCAGTTCCTCAAGCATTACTTCGATTAAATCCTCAATGAAGCTTTACTTGTTGTATATAGTAGTTAGTTGTTTTCTTTTTGTTGTGCTTCGTGTTTTTTTAGCCTTGTTGTGCGTTTCCCCTTTTTGTTTTTGCTTGTTTGTTCATTTTGTTTGTTGAGTCAGGATATACATATTTTGTTCTCAAAGATTCTAAAAGGAAGGTATCCTTTGCATAGCATCTTGCCAAATTTTGAGAGACTTCAACTCTCTGCTATTTACGACTTCATTATCATTTGGTTAAGTTTGAAATTTTGTCTATACTCGTTCAAAGTGGCATATAATCATTAGAATATGATTTGAGTTTTGACTTTCAATTGGAAAAGGCTAGCTTGATAAACTAAGCACTAACATCACATTAAGGTACATCAAAAAAAAATTTAAGATATGAAATAAACTGGTTTTCAAGTGAAAAATCCAAAGTCAAGGCATTTCATGTTATCCACCATGGCTCCCAACCCAGTTATCGAGCTTCAATGTTTGGAAGCTGCTTAAAAGGTTATTGAAGAAAGAAGTTATTCTCTATATCCTATAAGATTTTCAAAAAAGAAAAAGAGAGAGAGAGAGAGAGAGAAGAAAAGAAATGATCCTCTTAAGCAACTCAAATGGGTGTTTCAATTAACCTCCATCAGAGCTATGGATGCCTGGCTGACAGTGGAGCACTGTTTGATGGGAACCAGAGGTATCTTTGTTGGGGCTATAGACGCTCGACTGGTAGCAGAGCTATGCCCAGAATGACCTTACATGAAACATGGTTAATGACTTCATCTATGTAGCTTGCACCTAGTTTCCTCTGATTATCTACATTATTGAAATGATGGAGTAACAAATCATATGCACACACTTAAGAGTTAATCATGTCTATTTCTCTTCTTGGCTGTTTGTTCATTGCTTCACTCATCTTTTACTCTTATACGTCCTTTTGAATTATAATAGCCTTAGGTGTCGGATTAATCAGAGATTCTGAAGTTCTAAATTGCCTACAGTCATTTTTCCCAAATAGTCACCATTTGTTATGCCTCGCATATCTATTTCCCCATTAGTCTCCTTGAGTCAAAATTTGGGTCCCCTTTGTTTTCTCTTTGCTTTCTTTTTGTTTTTGATCTTGGAACTCCAGAGTCCCAAGGTCCTTTTGCTTTCCTTTTTGTTTTTGACCTCAAAACTTGGGAGTCCCGGAGTCCCGAGGTCCCTTTTGGTTTTGACCTCGGAACTCCAGAGTCCCGGAGTCCCGAGGTAGGGGCCTCCTTTTTGTTGAGTTTGGAACCTCAAGACCCCGTAGTCCCGAGGTCGCGTTTAACACCTTCGTATGGATGGACTTGGGGGGAGCTATAAATAGAGATGATGGACCTTTAAAAGTTCATTTGTGCATCCACAACTTCTCCTCCCTAGTTCCAAGTCGAGAACCTCCGGACCTCTGAGTTTTTCCTTGGTGTTTTCAGGCATCTTGTTTCACTAGGTTGGTGGATTTTCTTGCCCTTGTTGTTGGTTTTTAGTTTAGTTTTTTCCCTCATCTTGTTTTTTGTTTTTGTTTGTTTTTGCATGCCCTAGTTTTTCCTACCCTAAACCCCAAAGTTCTGGATAGTTGGTTTTTATGCCCCTGGAACCCCGGAGTTCCAAGTGGCTATTTGACCTAACCCCGGAACCCTGAACCCCCAGAGTTCTGGGTAGCTCTTAACCCCAGAACCCCGAACCCCTAGAGTTTTGGGTAACTCTCAACCCAGAACCCCAGAACCCCAGAGTTCTGGGTGTCTTCCACTTAGGCATAAGCCCAGAACCCCGGACCCCCAAAGTTCCACGATTCCTTTTTGCATGCAACATAGGCCCGGAACCCCAGAACCCTGGAGCTCCAGGTCTTCTTCACTTGTGCCTATCCCAGAACCCTGGGACCTTGAAGTCCCGAGGTAAATCAACTTTTATGCTTGTTATCAAAAAAACTGAGGATTTCTATTCTGCTTGCAGGTTCTAGTGGTTAGATGGACTCATCCTCCAGCAAAAGAGGCAAAGAAATTGATATACTCCCAGCCACCATGAAATACCATTATCAAGGACAGGATTATATTTTGAAGCTAGAAGATCAAATCAGATGGGTCGCGGATACTGAGATTGGCCATATAGAAGTTGGAGATATCAAGGCTCAATTGGACAAACCTAATCTAGAGGCCATCCATCGAAGAATCAAGAGGTTTGGCCTAGTTGAAGCTACTGTCTTCCCACAGTCAGTACAGGCACCAGAATTCTTAATGACCATTTCCCCATTCTATAACCCAGAAACTAGAAAGTGCATGGATGCACAAGGAAAGATAGTCATAGACTTGTCTCCAGATATGCTCGGGTTCGCCTTTGGAATCCCAACCAGAGAGGAAGTATTTTTGTTAACTGAAGAAGAGGCCTTAAAGGCATGGAATGACAAGACATCAGCTAGTAAGAGGCACATGAATACAAACTGGTTAGAAGAAGAAAGAAAGACAAGACTCAAGGCAATAGAGATCCTAAGGGCAAACTTCAAAGAGCCTCAAAGAGACTTAATCATCATGCTCAGTGGGGCCTTTGGCAAGCCGGATTGCAAGCATTTTCATCCCTAGATGTTCCAATTCATGAGCACTATTTTAATAGGAAAACAATATTTTGTTTGGCCACAGATCCTCTCTGACAATATCTGCAACCAAATGAAAGAAGTTCAACACACTCAAAAGTTCTTTTTCATGTCATATGTCATCTGGGTAGCTGCTAGAACTGGAAAGTTTCCAAGGCTACAAGGAAAAGGTCAATTAGGAGATGAGGAAGGACAAAAGAAGATATGGGAGTATTATTCCCAACTCACTCTAGCCAGTGAAAAGTCACATTTCAAGAGAGTTAATGATGCCTTCATCTTCCCAATAATAATTAAATTGACAAGAGATGAAGGATATCAAATTAGCCCAGAGGCTATGGCTTCATCCGAGAGTGGGAATGTTGGTTCATCCAAAACCCATGCTCCACTTACATCAGGGTTAGTGGATTCACAAGGAACCCAGTATTGCTGCCTCGATATTGTAATGTTAGGATAATTTTGCTGGAACATGTAAGGCAACTTGTAGGCCTCCAGTCACTTCTGTCATGAAAGCATAAAACAGGTATTGATTCTCAGTATCTATTGGGTGCTTTGCCTATTCTAAGATACATGTAGCAAAGTTAGTAGAACAAGAGTTTCAAGATTTAAATTTGAAGGAATATGATCATGCTAGGGAATTTTATGATCCCTACGGGAAACTAAAGCAAGCTATGCCTAAGGGGAACTTGCAAGATAGTTTTGAGGTCAGGGAAAAGAACTATAACAGGTTATTTGTCCCACAGGTGAGAGATTTTGGAATCGAGACTAACCTCCCTAAAGACCTTATGGATGATGGTGACTAACTTGATCCAGCTTATAGAGAATTAGGGATAGATAAAAGGCCCCTCTCCCCAATAAAATGGTCTGCAAGTGAAGATACAAATATGGAAAAGGCCTCCCAGGTGGTTATCAACAGGACTAAGCAATGGTTATGCCAGAGGGTAAGGCCCAGTGTCTCAAAGGTGAAATAGAAGGAATCCACTTCAGGGGTACCTTAGTCAAGGGTCCACAAGGAGTATGCTTGAAAGACAAGGTCAGCCTCGAAGAAAACACGTCCACCAATCCAGGTGAAGAAGACAAACCTCAAGAAAGAACAGAGGACTTATTGAAGAAACTCCAAGAAAATATGAGGGAGTCTGAATTATTAAAGAAAGCTACAGACCTAGGAGTGACTGATGGATTGTGAGTGGTACCACTTGCCAAAGTTCTCCCACTGAGGATGGCTAATGGGAACACTGAAGGAGAGGATACCCAAAAACAAGAAGAAAATATAGAAGATACTAAGGAGATACCTGCTCAACCACCTTCAACAAATGCCACAAATGCTCCAGGCACCAGTTCCCCTACACCACCACTAGTCAATATATCCCCAGGGCATCTCGGAGTGCAAGGCTTCAAGTCTACCACTGAAGGGATGAAAGTTAAAAACATCAAGTCTAAGTTGGATCAGGAGGAGGAAGATCTTGAGCAATAACAACCGCTAGAAGGCGAACAAGAAGGGGATGAGGCAGAAGACATATTGAATGAAATATTGATTCTAACCCCTCAAGATCAAGAGGACCTTCTTAAGGATATAGCAGTCGGGCAAGGGGAAACATAGGCAGGTGATGAAGAAATGGCATTTAATGAGGAGTTCAGTGGAAAATTGGGAGAGTTACACAAGCAACAAGCTCTCCAAACCAATTTAGCTCGTCAAGTTATACCACCTCAAGACCCCAAGAAAACGGAAGTAGAAGAGCAGGCAGAGGTTTATGTTATAACTACGGATATAGTGTCACATCAAGGTGACAAGGATGAAGATATAGCGCAATGGTTGGAATTTACCTTTGGGAAGAAAAAGAGAAAAAAAGAGCTCCCTAAGGTCACTCTATAATAGGTAATCACTGAGGAGCCACCAAAGGCTAAGAAGCTGAAAATTGTTCATCACCTACCGAAAACTAGTTCTGGTGAAGTGATTGCAGATGTGGTCATTCCATCTCAGGCTGAGGGAAAAGCTTCCCCCAAATACCAAATATCACAGATAAATTTGGGCAAACAAACCAAGTGGGGGGAGTTAGATACTTTGGAGTTAGCCACGAGCATCTTCAGAGGACGTGTAGAGAAGGAGCATACTTCGAACATGGAACTCAAAGCACAACTAGGACAATATAAGCAGCTACTAATTGAAATGAGCAAACCCCTGGACTCATGCATAACTGATGACTTTCTTTCTACCTCATCGCTGCCAGAAGAAGAAGTAAAAGGGTTAGTGGAAGTGAGGCAGGTTGTAGCTACAGCCAAGTCATGGGCCCAAGTAAATACGGCCAAAATAAGATTATTTTTGTAGGATACTATGGGGATATATAGTAAGGCAGTATAGGCAGGCAGAGCTTTGGCTTCTTGTTCCACACAATGGGAATGAAAGTCAAACATTTTCACTAAACAACTCCAAGTTTTGAAGAAGGTATTGCAACTACATGAAGAGAGGGTGGTAAATGAGGACCTCGTAGGGGGTGACATCTATAAAAAGCTTGCAGTCTTATGTATACATCCTAGAGCTGAAGATTGAAATGTTTCAGCAATATATCAAGGATATGACCGAGATTCGAGACCCTCTCCATAGGGAAATTTTGTCATACAATAATTTTGTAAAGAATAAGCTAGGACCTTTTGGCCTCAGATTAGCTGATACAGGAATAATGGACCAGCAGCAAGTTTTGAATCAATGGGATGCATATGAGGAACAACACCTAGGACCCACGACCCAGTTTGATGTCACACTTATGGACAAATACACGTATTTGATTACTAAGTGTCAAGAGGTGGCACACACAGTGAAAGAGTTGGAGGAAGGGGGAACACATCCAGATGAAGTTTTGAAGAAGTATAAGTTTAGAGTTAAGCATGTAGTAGATCCTCCGGTTCAAGTATTTGCATGTATAATTGATAATTATAAAGCTTTTATCAAGAAATAAAAGATAAGCACACAATTGGTAAAGATAGCAAAGATTTTTTTATCCTTAATTTTAACTGTGGCTCCTACTCGAGTTCCAATTTTGAGAAAAATTCTACATGATTACGAAAATGTGGCTCACCTAGCAGGGTTTTTGTAGTGCTCATGCAGTCTCCATTTCATAGTTGTTAAGTGGAGTGTCAAGGCAGAAACTTGCAAGTTAACTGTGACTCCTACGGTTAGTTCTTAATTTAGAATAGAGTTATTTCTTAGATAGTAGGGTAAAGAACTTCTATAAATTGAGAAGTTGGATTCATTTGTAAGGGTCCCAAATTGATGATTTGTGCCCTACTTAGAGATTTTAGAATATTTTGCAGATTGTTAAGGAGTTTGAGTTATTTTTGTTATACATTCATTGAGATTAATATGAGAAGCAACTTGTAGATTGCCTGATCTACGTTTATATTCTACCAAATTGTTCTGTGTAATCTGGTAACATTTATTATTTGGAGTTAGCAATGTGGTTTAATCTTTTTGTCTACCACTTTATGAATCATATTGCGCACATCAGTGGTGTATGAGAATTATTGTGATAGGCCATATTATTGATGATTTTATTTCCATAAATTTGTGAAATTGATGATTTTGCAGGTTTTCTGGAGGTTTGTTGTTGAATACTAACTTGGATAATATTTGATAATTGCTTGGATAGCATGGAACTAATTGAGTAGTTCATTAAGTTGTCATTATACTAGTCTTTATTGTTATTTTCTTGTTTCCCTTTACACTTCGCATTTTATTTCCAAGGGAATCTTAAACCATAAAAATACAAAAAAGAAAGGAAGTTCAGTTATCCATAACCAACGAGATTTAGTTCTAACCAGCATGCCCCTTTACAGGTATAGCCACATCAACCATTGGGCTTCCCATCACCATTGAGACCCAATTATAGAGACCTTGGAGTAGGGAGTTTTTTCAGACTCACTGCTTTTCAGGAGAGGTGGTGAGTGTTTGCATAAACTACCTGACTGTTGGTGAGTGTGTCAAAACACCCGTCAACAAGTACATGAGAGGTTACTTTGGGATATGATGTGCACTCCCTCCACCATCAAATGTGGGATTTGGTCTATTACAACAATGTTCTTAGTAATTTTTTGACAGGTCCAGTCCAACACCGAATCCACAAATAAATCCACTAAAGGCTCTAATTGAGCTTATTGGTGTAGAAAAGGCCTCCACATACATCGAATTTACTCAACACTTCAGTCGTTTGACTAGGTTTTTTATATAGCATCTCGAAAGACACCACTCAATGGCATGTCAGGAGAGTCAATATCCCTGACGTGTCCCAATTTGAAGTACCCTTTTGGGTTGATGAAATCCCCAATCAAGAATACCAGTCAAATACTAAAAGAAAATGTAGGTGTTGTCAATCACCTTTCTCATCACCCAAGGTCCACGATGGTGAGGGGAGAGGATAATAGGCATGACAGTGGGTCCACCCTACAAATGTGCAAGTGCACAAGACAAAAAACAATAGTTCTTTTAATCCCACATATTAATGTTTATATTCTAAATGCAAGAAAATAAACTAAATTTGTGGAAAATAAGTATCTTTGACAAGAGTGCTACAAAAACCCATTGTTAGTAGTTTAGAAAAATAGTCTTGGACAATCAGGAAAAATCTGCAAAACATGAAATCTGATCAATAACACAAAATCCTACCTACCTCAATGCAAATGTCAAAGTGCAGTCACAAACACCAACGTTTATGCAGATGCTAGCGTTTGCACAGACGCCAGTTTAAGGACTAGTTCTAGGAAGCCGGAAATAGAAAGCAGGAAATTGAAATTTCAAATTTTAAAAAATGGAGGGAAACTTATACCTATGCAGACACTAAAGCCCCTTAGTACAAACAATAATGTCTACACAGATGCCAAAAAAGGTGTCCTACGAAAAGCGTTATCTGAGAAAATTTTGGAATTCAAAAAGGCAAAAAATATAGAGCAACGAAGATGTCATTCTAATGCACAAATGACGATGCACTAAATCCTAAAAATATTGCCTAATTAATCTAAAAATCTAGATTTACTGCTAAAAATCCGAATGATATGAAAGCAATAACCACTAATCTAACTGTTTTTGTGATTTTTAAATGTTATATTGTGATTTTTTTGGATTTTAATGGATTAGGAAATAAGAAATGCAAAAAGTGATTAGAAAATAGAAGGGAGTGGAGATGTCAAAGTAGCCAAGAATAGACGTCAATCCGAGAATTTGCAAAAAAATAATCGCCGAGAAAATTTTGAATTTAAACGGACATGTTGTTTTGTCCAATGCAAATACCGAAACAATATTGTAGAGATGCAAAAATGCAGTCTTAGGAACCAATCCCCTAAACCTGCAAGAAAGATGCTAAAAATCCACACAAAAGATTAATAAAAAGGGATGTGTGCCCCATTGTGCATGCCAAAATGGAGATGAAGAAAATGGGTTAGAACATTAAAATGCATAAAACAAACATTAAAACACCAATAACTCAATAAACATGCAAATGAAGTGATTATACCTTTTTTCGACTTCAAATTGAACCTTTGATGAAGTGAAGATACACCCTTGCTCCACTTGTTTGGATTGGTTCTTGGATGGGATGTGGAATTCTCTCTACTACAATAACAAAAAAGGATTTTTTATTTATTGGGATGATGGTGGATGAAATTAGCTAAGTGTGGAGTGATTTGGGTAGCATAAGGGTGCTATGGATGATTATAAGGCTCAAATGGACAACATAAGGTTGCATAAAGATGAGATATGGAAATGAGGGGAGGAGACTCCAATTTATAGATTAGAGGAGGTCCAAATGAAGGGCCAAGATTTATTTGCAATCGATGGTAGAGATTGAAAGAAATTGGAGGTGGATTGAGAGGAAAAATTGTGGGGATCAAGATATTTTCCATAAGGGCATTTCTTGTCTTCGCACTCCTCAAGGTACATGGGGAAGAGATCCCTAGGCACATTAGGAAGGAAAAAGGAATATAAAATTCCTTGGAGAATGAATAGAGGAATTTAAAATTCCAAGAATAAGGGATGTGTGGAAAGAATAAAGGAAAATTGAATTAAAAACTCCTTGGGAAGAGAGGGCATGGGAATGTGCAAAGGATTTGAAATCCTTTGACATGACCAAAGTTGGTGCATTTAAGGTTTGTAGGATGAAGGGGGATAAACCATTTATGGCAAATGGTTGACTTGTTCCTAATCATGGGGATTAGAAATGTACAAATGATTAAAGGTATCGACTAGGTGGCTTGATGAGGGATTAGAGTGCAAGCGAGAAAGTTAGGAGGATGTGACATGAGGAGAGAGAATGAGTGGAGGAATATAAAATTAGAGAATAATGATAAGCATAATTAAGGAAGAAAATTAATTAGGCTAGATGATAGGATTAGAAAGGGCGATTTGTAGGAATCACATGATTATCTTAGTTAATTAAAATTAATTAGCTAAGAAGGGTTTAGAAGAAATAAATGATATTTGAAATGATTTTAGAAGAATGGGGAATAATTATTTTTTGATAAATTAATTATAATGTTGAAATGATAAAATTAATTAAATAAGATTTAATTAATTTTAAGAGGAAAAGGACTAACAAAATTAATTGAATTAATTATGTGGAAAGGCTTAAATTAATTAAATAGGCATCTACACTTAACA
Source organism: Cryptomeria japonica (assembly GCF_030272615.1). Taxonomy (NCBI): domain Eukaryota; kingdom Viridiplantae; phylum Streptophyta; class Pinopsida; order Cupressales; family Cupressaceae; genus Cryptomeria; species Cryptomeria japonica. The sequence goes on from NC_081412.1 coordinate 266,969,011, forward strand.
CAATATACAAATGTAGAAAATAGAAGGAATGCATTCAAGCAAAAAGATAAGAACATTTAAACAACATATCTAAAAAGAAACAAGAGGTGAAAAACGTTATTTTATTAACATGAAGGAAAGGAAAAATTCACAATTATAGAGTATGAGATCTTTACCAAATAAAAGATCAAAGACCCTAAAACTATGTTACAAACTTGCCTTTATAGGTCAGACATAACTAAGATAAGCAATCTAGGCTTGAAATCCTAACTTAACTAGGGTGTGTTATAGGGATGATCAGAAAACAAATCATATCAGAGATCTAATCCTAGCATACACTTTTCATCTATTTGGAAGGAATTGTGGACTCAATAAATGACCCTAGAGTCAAGAATAAATAGAGCCTATGTAGGCTAGATGGCTCTAAAGTCTATAGTGGCACCGCTGACAGAGGAAACAAACCACCTACAAGTCTACATAAGCATTGGTACACCTGAGATTACTTTTGTAGAGCACAAAATGAAGTAATGACATCATCTTGCACATCACGATTGAAGAAAAAATCGTTGGGGCAATTGAGCATTCAATGTTGACATTTTGCATAGAGCCCACCAACATAACCGTTGGAATTTGAATAAGCCATCTAGTTTGAATGTTAGACGTCGATGTTTGGAGTTGTCATGTGATTGGATAGTGGAGATGGTAGATCTTTATCATAACACAATTTTAAAACACAATTGTTAATCCCTTTCCATCAATAGTGTCTTTCCATCCCACAAGATAAACTAGGACCCACCATAAAGACCCATGAGGGTGTGGGGGGGAAAGCATACAAGGTATCGGTCAAACATGTTGACCTCCCTACGAGCTCGCATCCACCAACTGACTACTGAATAAACTGCTATGGAGATGGGAGGAAGGAAGGATAAATTTCACCTTCTATCCCATGATTGTAAACTATCAAAGGAAATAACCATTGTGGGGGTGTGGGGAACACCAAATAGTCAATAAAAACCATGTTCTGTCATCCCACAACTACCACTCAGAATGAAAGATGGCCCCCAGGGGGACGCAAGGAACTTGTTGGTGTAAATAATTATAAATCATGGATATTATTACACTTTACTTAACTTAGGATAATGCATCTCATCGTAGTTTGGATATGAGACACTTAGGGAACTGTGCACATAGGGATATAGCTTGTAAGAGAAATTTTACCTTTTGCGGTCTTATCTTGCTATTACACTCCACATTCAATGGGTCATCCACCTCTTTTGAAATATTATATTATTTCTTCTACCTACCCCTACTTTTTCTTACCTACCCTTGTTTCTCATTGGGCCACATGTCATGATTGTGTGCTCACATATCCATATGGCCTTGCCTATATAAGCAAACCCATATTCGTTGTATTGGTGAATCCAGTTGATCATTTGTACATTGATGAGAATATAATTTTTTCTTGTCATACTTTTGTCTCTCTTTTGTTCTTTTCATTGTGCCCTTGATCTTGGCAAAATCTCACATGGTATCAAAGCCATTGGGGCTTCATTGATTGCTTTTGGGAGACATCTTGGAAGGCTTCAATTTTTGGATCTAAGGTACTGCACATTTTGGAGGCATCCTAGAGATTTTTTGACCTCACCATTACATCTAGAAGGCCATTTCCATAAAAATAAAGTATAAACTCAACCCATTTTGGTGAAAGTTGGATTTTGGGTGTGGAGAAAAATTTTGCCCAATTTGGGCGGTGGTACAAACTTTTTGAAAAAAAAAATTAAATATTTTGATGGTCATACGGCCATCAAATTTAACACATTTCTCTGCTGATGTTAGCCTACGTCAGCATCTTTTTGAAATTTTAGACCCCTCTCCTTTGAGTAGTTTGGGTTTTTGGGTCAACTTTGGAGGCTCATAACTTGCTCAATTTTGCTCCTTTTCAGGTGCAATTTTTTTTATTTGGGCTAATTTTTCGTGCTCTTCGTAGTGGTTTGGTTAGTTTCTGATTTTGGTGCATAGGTTTTTTAGAATTTTTGGATTCTCTCAGCTATACGTGTCCAATCCTCAATTTTACAACTTCAAAGGCTTCATTTGGGCTCATACGACCTCCTTTTTAGGTGTCATTTTTTTTGAAAGTGCATAATTGTTTATCTACTTTCATAATATATGATCAGTTTGCAAATAATTTGAGTGGATATTGTACTTTCATATTTTGGTCTTTTTTGGCCTACGTGGTACTTGGAATATGCTTGGATCTTAGTTTAGATCTCTTGCATTATCAGTTTGAGTCTCTTTTGGCCTCATTGAGGTAGTTGTAAAGTTGAAATCAGAAGTCCACTTTGCCATTTTTTGCAATTGGCCCATTGTACACACATTAAGTATAAAGTGTCAAATCATCATTTTTTTTTGGGGGGGGGTTCTTTGATTGAGTGAATTTGGGGGGTGTCTTGTGTGATTGTGCCTATCTTTCCTTGTGCTCTTTCAATTTTGTTTCTATGAGTCCTCATACATTTCTACCTTTAACTCCACATAATTATGCATCTTGGAAAATTAAAGCATGGAGCAAATTAATGGAAAAAGGACTCACACATTACATAGATGGAACACTAGCAGCACCACCTGATCCTAAGGCTGATCCTAATGTCAGATAGAATATCTCACTAAGAATTGCATGGCTCTTCGAACTTTGCGTAAGTATGTATTAGATGACCTCATTTTCCATATTGAGAAGGTTTCTATAATCAAAGAGGCTTGGGATATCTTTCATAAATTGTATGGTCAAGTTGATGAAATCAAAGGCTACAATATTGACAATGCGCTCACTAGCTTGGATCCAAAGAGTTTTGATACAATCCAAGATTATGTCACCAAAGCAAATGAGTTAAGAACAAAGCTTAAGGATTGTGGAATTGACAAAAAGGATGCTCAATTGATATTCAACTTGTTGGACAAGCTTGCACCTAAATATGCAACATTTGTTTCTATCTTCCAAACTCATCGTTTGACAATGGGGAGTTCCTACACTATGCCTTCATTTGATGCCTTCACAGAAATGTTGATGTTGGGACAATCTAATTTGTTGAACATGGGGCTTATAAAGTCTTCAAAGTCCAAGGCTTTGGTGGCTAATCAAGGGAGTCAAGGAAGTCAAGGAAAAGATTCCAACAAGAAGAAGCAAACTAAGTCAAAGCCACAATAGGAAAAAGGACAATCATCCTCTCCATCAAAAGGCAATTTTTCATCCTCTTCCAAGAAGGGGACTCCACCTAAGAAGGATAAACCAACTTGTTCTTATTGCAAGAAGTATGGTCATGATGAGCATCGGTGCCACACCAAGCAAGTTGATCAGTTGACAAATCTTCTTAAGAAGAACAACATCAATTTGTCTTCCACCTACAACAAGAAGGATTAATCTCCTTCCTCTTCCTCACAATATAAGGGGAAAGGGCAAGCATCTATGGCTACAACAGGTTCTTCATAGTAGTGGATACTTGACTTGGGTGCCTCTTATCACATGGGTTCTACAAAGGAGCAGTTTTCTTCATTGAAGCCATCAAAGGTACCTCACATTTACATAGGTGATGATACACAAGTAGAGGTTGAAGGGAAAGGTTCAGTTGACATGGATGATGGAACATTTGAGAATGTTCTTTATGTTTCTAACTTTTCTACCAATCTTCTCTCTATCTACCAAATCACTCACTATGGGAATGGGAAAAAGGTTGAGTTTACACCTGATTTAGTTGTGGTAAAGGAACTTGATAATGATGCCTTGGTAGTAGTGGGACAAGTCAATGACAACTCAAGTCTTTATTCATTCTCCCACTTTGTGCCAAGTTCTCCTTCTAGGGCCTTGCTTACTCATTCAAATTCAGAAAGTAAGCTATGGCATGATCGGTTTGGTCACCTCAACTACCGCTATCTTTAACAACTTAGCACTAAAGACATGGTCACAGGTCTACCTTGAATCATTTTTTCAGAGGGTGTATGTTTAGGATGTTCCATGGGCAAGCATCCCGAGGAGAAGTTTGATAAGGGGAAAGCTTGAAGAGCTTTGGAAGTTCTTCAACTTGTTTGCAGTGATGTAGCAGGTTCATTTCAATCACCTTTATTTAGTAAGGCCCGCTATGTCCTCACCTTCATTGATGACCACTCCCACTTTACTTGGGTCTATTTTCTTATTCATAAGAGTGAAGTATTTGACAGATTTCTAGACTTCAAGGCTCATGTGGAGAAGCAATCAGGGAAAGTGGTCAAGATTCTTCTCACAGATAATGGAAGGGAATATGTGAACAAAAGACTTGAGGATTTTTGTACATTTGAGGCGATTGATCTTCAACATTTAGTTGCCTATACTCCATAGCAGAATGGAGTTGCAGAAGGCAACAATAGAAATCTCAAAGAAATGGCTAGTTGTATGTGTAGACACCCAAAAATGGTCAACGCTTGCGAGGTCATACTTTAACATTTGCCCATTGCCTCATTTTAGGTTTTTGTGTCGCATTAACATTTCTCCTATGTCACGCACTTGGTCTTTATCATTTGCGAGCATCGAGTCATTCTTCTACATTCTTCAATCATCTCGTCCTCAAATTTGGTCTTGTCGACAACATTATCCAGTCATGATTTTGATCGATTTTATCTTATTGCATCAATGAGCATGCTTATTTGTCATCATTTTGGACATCGTCAATCCTAATTAGGGTTTTGTCCTCTTTTCAATCCTGTCAATCTTGCAATCAATTTGTCATCGATTGTTGTCCTCTTATCAATCTTGTCGATTTATCATCAATCCTTCAATCTTGTCATTTTAACGATCGATTTGTCATAAATCATTGTCTATCTCAATTATGTCAATTTGGATCAATTTGTCATTGTTCCTCGTCAATTGGTGCATCAATTAAATCATTTATCGCATTGGTCATTTATCAATCCAAAATCAAATCATGATCGAGTCAATTATCTTCAATCAAGACCTAATTGTCATTTTCGCATTTCTAATTCGTCTTCTAGGGTTTTATGATTTAGTCATTTAACCTAATTTGCCATTTCTTCCTCTAGGATTACTAAATTATTTATTAATCCTAAGTCTTCTTATTACAATTAAATCTTTATTTAATTGGCTAATTATTCCTCATTGTGAATTGATTAATAAATGAAAAATTATTAATTAATTCACTAATTCCTAAATCCTATTTTTCATTAATTTCTAATTCCAATTTCCTAATTTGTCATCAATTTCAATTTCCTAATTTTCAAATTTCTAATTCCTTTTCCCTCCTAATTCATCTCCTAATTCTATGGGAGTGGCATTTCAATTTGTCATGAAATTGTCATAATTGATAATCAATCAATTTGACATGAAATGTGTCATAATTTGTCATCAATTATCAATCAATTAAATTGTGCATGGAAAGTGCATAATTTGTCATAATTGACATATTGATTTGCAATTTCCATTTGAATTGCATCATGCCAATCTTGTCATTTATCCAATTCTTCTATAAATTGGATAATTTTCTTCAATCAATCCCTTCGAATCCCTTGACCCTTAAAAATCCTTCATGAATCCCGAATTTCTATCAAACTACCGAACTTTCGTTTCTAGTACTCTTGAGCTTTTTGCTTTCAATTGTGTGAGCACTTGTAGGTGAGATCCACAAACCCATTGAAGAGGAAAGAACAACAATGGAGCCGCATGGAAGAAGCATATGGTTTGCATGATATTTTGTTTTAAATGCTTTGTTTTCATACCTCTATTGAATGTATTTAGAATTAGGTTCATTTGCAATGAATGTTCTTTTGATTGAGTTATCATGTCTTGTGTTTTGATCTACTTATCTTGTGATGATTCCTAATTTCTATGCTACAGTATGATACATGCATGTTCTCTTGATCTCGCGTTTTGGGAAGAGGCTATTAGTTGTGCCACACACATCCAAAATCGGGTTCCTCACAAAGCTTTGATAGGTATTACTCCTTTTGAGGCTTGGGCTGGTAGGAAATTGATTGTGAGACATTTCAGAGTCTTTGGGTGTCCAGCATGGGCTCGCATTCCTCCATAGAAATAGAAGGCATTGGAACCTCAGAATAGGCCTTGTATTTTTGTTGGATATCCTGAGGGTGTTAAGGCATATCAATTGATGGATCCTGAGACACATGAGGTGTTTATTGAGAGGAGTGTTCATTTTGAGGAAAGCTCTCCTAGCTTAGCCTCTCTACCTCCTCCACCTTCCTCCATTGTGGATAGTGATGCCAATGATTCAGATGATGAGACTCCTTCAACTCTGACTCATAGGGTTACACCTCCGTAGGGTCCACTTGTAGTTGAGGAGCCTCATTCTCCACCTCCACCTAGACCTTGTTGGGCTCGACAGACACTTGAGTTAGTGGGTTCTCTTAGTGGGGATCCTTCAGATATACGAAGGACTCAATCACAGCATCAGGACCTTCAACATGCATACATTGCTACCACTTCCAATCCACAAATATTCCAAGAAGCATCAGGGGTTCCCGAGTAGGACCAACCTATGGAGGAAGAGTATAGTTCCTTGATGAGGAACAACACATGGGAGTTAGTCCCTCTCCCTAAGGGGAGAAAGATGGTTCGATGTAAGTGGATCTATTAGACCAAGTTTATAGTAGATGGTAGTGTGGATAAGTATAAGGCTCGACTTGTTGTGAAAGGTTTCTCTCAAGTTCCAAGTGTTGACTATACTAAGACCTTTGTGCCCATAGCCAAAATGAACTCCATTCGCTTGACACTTGCTAGTACTGTAGCTCATGGTTGGGATGTACATTAGATGGATGTGAAGAGTGATTTTCTTCATGGGGATCTTGATGAGGAGATTTATATGGAGCAGCCACAGGGTTTCATCTAGGATTCTTCCTTGGTTTGCAAACTAAGTAAATCTCTCTATGGTCTTAAGCAGGCCCCCAGGGCTTGGTACGCCAAGATGGATTCCTTCCTTCTCTTAGTAGGGTTCACTAGGTGTCATTCTGATCTGAATGTCTATATTTTGTGACAGGATGACTCACACCTGATACTTATGCTCTATGTTGATGATTTGATCATTACAGGGAGCACCGCATCCATCATTAGCAATGTCAAATCTGCTTTGCATGATAGATTTTCTATGACTGACTTGGGTCTTTTGCACTACTTTCTCAGGATAGAAATTTCACAATCATCTTCTGGGATCACTCTTTCACAACCCAAGTATACTCTTGATCTACTTGCACGCTTTCATATGGTTGATTGTAAGCCTGCACTGACTCCCTTTCTTTCAGGAGTCAATCTTGAGGCTAAGTTCTCTTCTCCTCTAGTTGATGCCACATTGTTTTGTCAGCTTGTGGGTAGTCTCATCTACTTGACTCACACATGCCCTAATATTTCATTTGCGATTGGCATGGTTTCCCACTTCATGCAAGAACCACATGAGCTTCATTGGAAAGCCACCAAATGCATCCTTCACTACATCCAGGGTACGCATCACTATGGGATTCACTATGCAGCAGGCACAAGACTTCGCTTGGTTGGTTACATAGACTCCGATTGGGTTAGCAATCTTGATGATCGTAAGTCTACTTCAGGTTACAATTCCACCTTGGTTTAAGCCCCATTTGTTGGTAGAGAAAGAAGCAACATGCTATTTCTCTCTCTTTGACTAAGGTTGAGTATCGAGGAGTTGTTAACGCAGCAACTGAGACCATTTAGCTTCAATAAATTCTCATAGAGTTTGGGTTCACCACTCCACGGTCGACAGTTCTCCGTTGTGACAATCAGAGTGCTATTGCCATCTAGAAGAACCCGGTCCAACATCAGTGGACCAAACACATCAAGATCCATATGCACTACATTCAAGAGTCGATTCAGGAGCTGGTCATTGATATGCAGTATTGTCCTACAACGGAGGAGGTTGCTGACATATTCACCAAACCTTTCACCGAGAGTAAGTTCCAGCAGTTGCAAGCTCTCTTGGGGGTGTGGGATGTCTCATTGGGGGGGTCAATTGACTTCTCCTTCCTCTCTTATGGGGGGGACTTTTTCTTCTTTGAGGTTTTGTCCTTCTTCTTTTAGAGTCTTTTGTACATTCATCTCTCTTTTGGGGGGGAGTTTTTTCCTACTGGGTTTTCTCCCTTTCTCCATTTGTGAGAGGTTGCATTGCATAGGTTTTCTTGCATTTGTATATTGTACATGGGTACCTATCATGGCCTAGTAGATGGGATCCATCTTGCATTGTTGACTTGAGTCTTCATTCCTCTAAGTTGCACTTAAGGGGGGGTGTTGGTGTAAATAATTATTCATCATGGATATTATTATACTTTACTTAAGTTAACTTAGGATAATGCATCTTATCGTAGTTTGGATATGAGACACTTAGGGAACTGTGCACATAGGGATATAGCTTGTAGGAGAAATTCCACCTTTTGTGGTCTTATCTTTTTGTTACACTCCACATTTGGTGGGTCATCCACCTCTTGTGGAATATTATATTATTTCCCCTACCTACCCCTACTTTTTCTTACCTACCCTTGTTTCTCATTGAGCCACATGTCATGATTGTGTGCTCACATATCCATATGACCTTGCCTATATAAGCAGGCCCTTATTCATTGTATTGGTAAATCTAGTCGATCATTTATATATTGATGAGAATATAATTTGTTCTTGTCATACTTTTGTCTCTCTTTTGTTCTTTTCATTGTGCCCTTGATCTTGGCAAAATCTCACAGAACCAAACATGAAGTATAAATGGTTAAGTTGTGGGTCACATGAGGGTTTTCCCACCTACCCATAGGGGTTAAAACATAAGGAGAAAGGATCTCATAGGGATGTGAGGCAAGGAAGACCTAAGGCAAAAACACATACATTGAAAAAGGAGAAAACATGTGTTTTTGGTTAATGGTAAAACACATATATTATCCATAAAAAACACATGTTTGCAATGAAGGAGAAAAAACAAATATTTTCGGTAAAAGAATGCAGGCCCAAATAGAGGCCTAAGGGTTTCACCTATTAGGTTTTTCTAATATTGATTATCACTAGTAGGATTCATGTGGGTATGAAAAGTCAACAACAAACAAGAAAAACACATAGCTATTTTGCTGACATAAAGCTAGAAAACGAACATGCCCCTAGATGCTAATGTATTTGACATATATATATACATATCTATGTATGTATGTATGTATGTATATATATATATGTGTGTGTATGTATATATTTATATGTATATACATACATACATATACATACATACAACAAAGATATGTATATATTTATATATATATATATGTATGTATGTATATACATATGCATATATACAAACATATGTATACATATATACATACATATGTATATATGTATATATATCATACATATATATGTATGTATATATATATACATATTTATGTATAAATATATATAAATATATATATGTATATATGTATATATGTATGTATATATGTATATATGTATATATATATATGTATATGTATGTATATATATGTATATATGTATATATATGTATGTATGCATATATAATATATATACATATATATCTATGTATATATGTATATATATGCATATTTATGTATATATAGATATAAATATATATAAATATATATATATATACATATATATGTATATATGTATATATATGTATATATGTATATATATGTATATATGTATATGTATGTATATGTATGTATATATATGTGTATATGTATGTACATATATGTATATGTATGTATATATGTATGTATATATATATGTATATATATGTATGTATATGTATATATGTATATATATGTATGTATGTATATATAATATATATACATATATACATATATATCTATGTATATATGTATATGTATATATATGTGTGTGTATATATAGGTATGTATGTGTATATATATTTATGTATATGTATATATATGTATGTATATATATACTTATACATATACATATATATATATACATATATCTTATATATATACATATATATAAATATATTAGATATATGTATAAATATGTATATATGTATATATGTGTATATATATATATGTATATATATGTGTATATATTAGTGGCAAGAGACACTGCTCAGGTCATTCGGTGTTGACATTGATGGCAACTCTAGTCAAAGATCCTATCCACAGCTCATGATTTTTTATATATCGGAAGTCAGAATGAAGATTTGGTTAAGTCCGGTGAGTTAGAATGGTGCATCTGGCAAATTGAAGTATTTTGGTTGAAATTTCATTTCTGTTGAATATTTTATGTTGTGAAGCTAGAGGAAGATAGTTAGATGTCTGGAGTACCTTATTCCAGAATCTTAGCCTCCAATGATGATTGTCGTGTGAGTTAGAAGAACTGGTGTACAATTTTTTGGGTTGAACAGTGTGGTACAGTCAACTTGGATAGTTGATCGTTGTGCGGAATTGATGGATTAATTTTGGTAATTATTTTTGTGATTGAGGATGTTTAGGCAACATCTGGGAAGCATGTGGACAATTATTTTTGGTCCGCATATGAATTGGAGTTTGGATTGAGTCGACTATGCATGCATGTTTTATTATATGTTGTGTGTTCTTGAAGTCGACATGTAGAACACCTAATTTCATGTTGTGGATATATAAGACCGATGGATATGATCATTTTATATATTGATGTATGTGTGGAAAGTGTTTGTGATTGATTGTACACAGTTTCATGTGCACAAGTAAAAGATTTTTGCTCTGGAATATCATAGAATGGTGGAACAGAGCAGTGTAGTAGAGAAGTGTGAGATTAAGTATTTTGTGCTTAATTGGAACTATACTTTGGCATTTGTATATGTCGTTTTTCAGTTCAGACATTACAATTATCTTTTTTTAAAGATATTGTAAGACAATGAGTCTTCCTAGGGTTGTAGCCCTTGATATTTTGAGTACTAAGCTCTAGGTAGTGTGCCTGAATGCATGTGCATTCCCAATATAATATTTTTATACTTCTGTAGAGTATATTTATATTTTTGGTCTCATTCCCACCATGTTTTTTCCCTCAATCGAGTCTTCCACGTATAAAATTTTGGTGTCATGGTGTTGTTTCTGACTGCTTTATGTTTTAGTATCTTTCCTTTGTTCATTTGCATTAAGTGGTTGAAAGAACAAGTTATTAATGTTAAAAATAGCAAAACACTGATTCACCCCCCCTCTCAGTGTTCCTTGATTCCAAAAATTGGTATTAGAGCCTACTTCCTCAGAAGAAGCCTAATAGCCTAAGGATGATCCAGGAACCTTGTGAATCAATGGACTTTGGTAGTCTTCAACATCAACTTATTATGACACTTGAGGATCTTGATCAATCCCAAGCTGAGGTCCAGCAAATGAAAGTGAATCTTAAGGATGTTGAGAACTTCATCCAATTATTGAAAGTTCAGTTGAACAAGTCAAGAGAAAAGAGAAAAGAACTTATTGATAAGCTAAAGGAGAAAGAAAATGAAAGTATAGATGACCAAGTTTTGAAGGAAAAGATAGAAGAATGTTGTTGGCATTTCAATAGAAGGAGATTGTTGATATTCATTAAGGATATTGAGAAGGTTGTTGAAGATTATTTGAAATAACTGAAAAAGGATGATAACTATCTTTATAACATTATTTTGTCATTGATGTCAAGAAATTGATTTTCTGATTCAGTATGATGTTGCCATATCTTAAGAAGTATGTTTTGACAAGAATTAAGATGTCGGTAAAAGACATAGAAAGAATGTGATAAGAAAGGGGAGAAATAAGTTATTCAATGGGCAACTATTACCAAGTTAGACAATGATGAGATCATGATGTTTAGATTGTTTCGATATCCTACATATGTTGTTGATTGTAAGGTTAATACTATACTATGTCACCGAGCAAAGAACCTAGTCGGTAAACCCTAAGGAACCTAGTTGGTAAACCCTAAGGTTATCGATATCGGTTAATGAAGGCGGAATGTCTACTGAGTAAAGTTTAGTATTTACTCAGTTGCAACCGAGTTATGACAAATCGCATTGGATGGATAAAAGCATTACTTAATGAAGGATGCTGATGAGCTGGAGTTAATTAAATGATTGGTATGCCATGCATGAAGTTTGTTAAGGATCTACGGCAATGGAAAATCAAGAGGAAGATCTATAGCGCAGATTGAACCGCAATAACCTAGCACAAGTTCCTAGGAAAGACTACAAGTTCCAAGGTGAGGTAAAACATTTTCAGATCGAAGGATACATTGAACCTGGTCAAGATTGAAGATCTGATGGCTATGATTGATAATGGGAAATGTGATCAAGGAGATTTAGTGGTCAGCAAATTGTTTATAAATAAGAAATTATTGATGAACAATGTATGCGGGCAAGTGTAAGCACATGGATGCTACATAGTGATTACCGAGCACAGAAGCCTGAAGACCTATTTGAATAATAGAGTAAGGAGCCCAGCAGAGGGACAAGATAAGTCCTATGACAAGATTGTTTTGAGAAAATAAGAATCTTCTTTAGCATTTCAGATGTGAAGTTGCAGATATATTTATTACTATTGTTTATTTTGAAAGTGACAGAAAATCTCTTAACCGAGTGGACTTAAAAGTCTTATTTGTAAACCCTCTAGCAAGGTAACATTCTAAATGAGTGTTTGAAATCCTTTGACAAGGTCACTTCTAACAAAGTGAAGATCCTAACAAATCTGAGGGAAATCCCTTAACCAGGTCAGATCTAGCAATATGTTTGTAAATTTTAACAGGATTTGCTTTTAACCGAGCATACTCTAGAAGAGTATATTTCTTAGTGGGTCCGAAATTCCATAGTGGTTTTTCCCTATTTGGGTTTCCATGTTAAATCTGGTGTTATATGTGTTATGATGATTATGTGTTTATGAGTTAGCATGTTTAGCAGTTTTTGATTATATTGCTGAAGTATAAGTTACCGAGGTTGAATTTGCTGATTTTATGGAAGATTAAGGTTGTATGATTCACCCCCCCCTCTCATCTTGTTAGCTATTGGCATCAGAACTTTACAATTGGTATCAGAGCTTTGGACTCCGGAAGAAAAATTTAAAGGTACTTGAGGCAAAGATCCAAAGATGTATAAAAGGGATGCACCAAAGCTGAACAAATCAAGTTTCTCCACATGGCAGAAAAGGATGAAGTTGCATTTATTAGGAATTGGAGAATATGCAACATATTATTTGGAGAATGATTGCATACCACCAAGCACCAACCTGATGACCTTGGAAGAGATAAAGGCAAAGCAAGAACATATTCAAGCTATGATTGAAATAACATCAGCATTGATCGACTCAGAGTTTAATGATCTAGAAGGCTGCAATGATGCAAAAGCAATGTGGACTAAGCTCATATCTATGTATGGTAGTGATGAACATGTTCAAAGAGCAAAAGTAGATAGTCTAAGAGCACAACTTGAATCCATGAGAATGAATGAAGGTGAGAACATAACCCAGTATAGTACAAGGTTAAAGGAGACTGTCAATCAAATTAAAGGAGCAGGAGGAACTATTGAAGAAAAGGATGTAACAAGTAAGTTGTTGAGAACCCTTCTACCTGCTTATGCCATTCAAGTCTCTGCAATCAATGAACTAAGGTTTGTACCTAACATGCCAGTTTCTTTGGATGCTACTATTGGTAAGCTACATGCATTTGAGTTAAGTAATTTTGATAATAGTGGGTCTTCGGTAAATAAAGTAGAATCTGCATTCAATTCTTTTCATATTGGTGAATCTGATGATTACAATGATAGAATGAGTAAGTACTCTGAAGGGAATCACAGTGGAGCAAGTGAAAGATTTCACAAGAACATGGAAGAAGTGCACAAACTGTATGAGGAAATCAAGAAGCAAGAAGAGTTTGAAGCATTATTAGCCAGAAGATTATCGAGAGGAAAAGGTAAGTATAAAGGAAAGCTACCTTTAAAATGTTTCAATTGTGATAAAATAGGACATATGGCTTCTAACAGCCCTGACAAAGAATCTAGTGAAAAGAGAGAATACCAAGATAATAGGTAGAAAGACAACCAATATAGAGGACACCGAGACTTTAGAAGGAGAGACAAAGACATGCCTAGTAGCTGATGAGGAATCCAATGATGACAAATCTGATGAAATAGATACAGAGGAAGTTGTTTATGTGGCTATTAAAGATGGATCATATGAAGAAAGGTATGAAGAAAAGGCCCTAATATCTCACCTAAATAATAATGATTCTTGGATCATAGACAATGGATGCTCACATCACATGACAGGTGATAAACACAAGTTTTTTAAATTAGAAGACTATGATGGAGGCTATGTAAGATTTGGTAATGATGCTCCATGTACGGTGAAAGGTAAAGGATCTATAACACTTCTTGACAATGCTAAATGTGATGATGTATACTGGGTTGAAGGTTTGAAATACAATTTGTTGAGTGTAGCACAACTAAACAATACAGGATACCAAATAGAATTTCAAAAAGGAATTGCCAAAGTTCATGACAAGCATGGAAAGTTAGCTGCTACCAGAATACAAACAAAAGGTAATAATACATTTCATCTTCACTCAGCTCGGAAAAAGTATCTTTATGCAACAACAGATGATACCTGGTTATGGCATAAAAGGTTTTGTCATGGAAATTTTGATAATCTGATCAAAATAAGCAAGAAGCACCGAGTAAGAGGTCTACCAAGTCTGGAAAAACCTGAGAATGCTATATGTCGAGGGTGCTAGATGGGTAAGATGACAAGATCAAGCTTTACAAGTAAGTCCTATGCTTCTAAAGGAATTTTAGATCTAGTACACATTGATCTTTGTGGTCCCATGAAAGTTCAAAGTTATTATGGTGATAAGTATTTCATATTATTTGTGGATGATTACTTGAGGATGATGTCAGTTATGTTTTTAAAAGAAAAATCAGAAGCTTTTCAAATGTTTAAATGGTACAAGGCAAGAGTTGAAAATGAAATAGGAAGACAGCTGAAATGTCTTAGATCTGATAGAGGAGGAGAGTTCACTTCTAATGAATTTAACTTATTCTGCAATGATCATGATATAAAAAGGCAAGTATCTACACTGAGAACACCTCAACAAAATGGGATAGTCGAGAGAAGAAATAGATCAATTGTAGATTGTGCCAGAATGCTGATGATAGAAAAGAGGGTACCTCAAACATTTTGGAGAGAAGCAATCAGCACTGTAGTTTACACCCTGAACCGAGTACAACTGAAGAAAGGAACTATGAAGACACCATATGAGATCTGGTATGACAAGAAACCTAATGTAAGTTATTATAAAATCTTTGGAAGTAGATGCTATGTTCATAAAGGTGATAGAAATGGAAAGTTTGATTAGAAAAGTGAAGAAGGAACATTTCTTGGTTATTCTTCTAGAAGTAAAGCATTTAAATGTCTGATAAAACATCTAATAAAATAGTGGAAAGTGCAAATGTGAAAATTGATGAATCTGCAGAAAGAAATGATGAAGGAAATTCCAAAGAACCAGAAAATTATGAAGAATTTATTTATGTTCAACCGAGAAGTCCTACCGAGAAAGTTGCTGAAGAAAATGAAGACAATGTCCAGTTACCGAGTGATAAAGAAGATCATACAGAACCTACCGATCCTATATTAGCCAAATATGTCAGAAGACATCATGCATCAAGTCAGATTATTGGAGATAAGGATGATCTAGTGATGACAAGGAACAAACTAAGACAGAACACATGTCTGATATCTGAATTTGAACCAAGAATAGTAAAAGAGGCATTTAACAGTGAAGATTGGGTAAATGCTATGACAGAAGAAATTGATCAAATCAAGAAGAATGACACATGGACACTAATCCCAAGACCAAAGGACAAAAATATAATCGATACAAAGTGGATTTTCAGAAACAAGCTAAATGAAAAAGGTGAGGTCATTCAAAACAAAGCAATACTAGTTTGCAAAGGTTATGCTCAAGAAGAAGGAATAGATTATGGTGAGACTTTTGCACCTGTGGCTAGACTTGAGGGAGTAAGAACATTGTTGGCATATACTTCTTTCAAAAATTTCAAGGTATATCAAATGGATGTTAAATCTGCATTTCTGAATGGTATACTAGAAGAAGAAGTTTATATTGAACAACCTGAAGGATTTGTTGAAGAAAAGAGTAAAGATCAGGTATGTAAATTAAACAAAGCTTTATATGGTCTGAAACAAGCACCTAGAGCATGGTATGAAAGATTGCACTCTTATTTGATCAAGATTGGTTTTATAAGGACAAGTGAAAACAACAATATGTACATGAAGAATGATGAGGACAATGGAATACTGATCTCAACCATATTTGTTGATGATATTATTTTTTGTGGTAATGACTCCTTATGCAAGAACTTTGGAAATGAAATGTGCAAAGAATTTGAGATGTCATTAATTGGTGAGATAAAGTATTTTATAGGTTTACAGATACTGCAAATGAAAGATGAGATTTTCATTACTCAATCCAAGTACATAAAGGAAATCTTGAAGAAATTTGGAATGGAGGATTCTAAACCAGTAAGTACTCCTATGACTACTAACTATAAACTATCAAAGAATGATGAATCTACATCTGTTGATGAGACATTTTACCGATCTATGATTGGAAAGTTACAATATGTTGTGCATAGTAGACCGGATATAGCACATGCAGTAGGTATTGTTGCAAGATTCTATGTAGATCCGAAGGAAACCTATATGACAACAATCAAGAGAATTTTCAGATACCTGAGAGGCACTGAAGATTATGGCTTAGTATATGAAAAGAGGAATGATTCTGATTTAAAAGTTTATACTGATGTTGATTGGGCAGGCAACATAGATGACAGGAAAAGCACAAGTGGTGGAGCTTTCTTTTTAGGAGAAAGACTAGTGAGTTGGCTTAGTAAGAAACAAGGATGTATTTCATAGTCAACAGCAGAAGCTGAATATGTTGTTGCAACATTGAATTGTACCAATATAGCATGGATCAAGCAACTGTTGGAAGGTATAAATGAAAAGGTTACCAAGCCAGTAACTATATTCTATGATAATACTAGTGCCATTAACATTTCAAAGGATCCAATAATGCACTCTAAGACAAAGCATATATCTTTAAAGTATCATTATCTCAGAGAAGAAGTTCAAGAGAAGAAAGTTGTGCTGGAAAATATCAATTCAAAGGAGCAATTAATAGACATCTTCACAAAGCCACTACCAAGGGACACTTTTGAGTATCTCAGAAGCAAGTTAGGGGTCCTGCCCCTATCTTCTACTCACTGACAAAGTTTAGTGAAAGCATCAATTCGATGAATCTACAGAATATTATATGTGGATTGATGCTGATTTACACACTTTAGAAGGTTTTCTAAAGGTTTGCAGGAAATAGTGAATAGAGACAAGTTGCTCTGACCGAGACTAAGATGATACACAACAAGGCAAATCACTTCACAAAGGAAGAAATCATGATTTAGTTCTTTTAGTTTTGGCATTGTTGTCAAAGGGGGAGAAGACTAAATGGTTGACTGAATGGTAAAGCCCTAAATGAAGAAGATAACAGAAGACTAATGATAGGGGGAGAAGATTACTCCAAAAGGGAGAAGACTTCAGGAGATTTTAATAGCTCAAGGATAACAAGAGAAGTCTAACAACAATCTGAATCTGAATCAATTTGAATATCTTGTTGGTATTACCATTTAAAAGTTGGTTTTGCCATCAATGCCAAAGGGGGAGATTGTCGGCATTTCAATAGAAGGAGATTGTTGATATTCATTAAGGATATTGAGAAGGTTGTTGAAGATTATTTGATATAACTGAAAAATGATGATAACTATCTTTATAACATTATTTTGTCATTGATGTCAAGAAATTGATTTCCCGATTCAGTATGATGTTGCCATATCTTAAGAAGTATGTTTTGATGAGAATTAAGATGTCAGTAAAAGACATAGAAAGAATGTGATAAGAAATGGGAGAAATAAGTTATTCAATGGGAAACTATTACTGAGTTAGACAATGATGAGATCATGATGTTTAGATTGTTTTGATATCCTACATATGTCGTTGATTGTAAGGTTAATACTATACTATGTCATCGAGCAAAGAACCTAGTCGGTAAACCCTAAGGTTATCGATATCGGTTAATGAAGGTAGAATGTCTATTGAGTAAAGTTTAGTATTTACCGAGTTGCAACTGAGTTATGATAGATCACATTGGATGGATAAAAGCATTATTTAATGAAGGATGCTGATGAGCTAGAGTTGATTAAATGATTGGTATGTCATGTATGAAGTTTGTTAAGGATCTACGGAAATGGAAAATCAAGAGGAAGATCTACAATGCAGATTGAACCGCAATAACCTAGCACAAGTTCCTAGGAAGGACTACAAGTTCCAAGGCGAGGTAAAATGTTTTCAGATCGAAGGATACATTGAACCTGGTCAAGATTGAAGATCCAACGGCTATGATTGATCATGGGAAATGTGATCAAGGAGATTCAGCGGTTAGCAAATTGTTTATAGATAAGAAATTATTGATGAACAATGTATGCGGGCAAGTGTAAGCACAGGGATGCTACATAGTGATTATCAAGCATAGAAGCTTGAAGACCTGTTTGAATAATAGAGTAAGGAGCCTAGCAGAGGGACAAGATAAGTCCTATGAAAAGATTGTTTTGAGCAAATAAGAATCTACTTTAGCATTTCAAATGTGAAGTTGTAGATATATTTATTACTGTTGTTTATTTTGTAAGTGACAGAAAATCTCTTAACCGAGTGGACTTAAAAGTCTTATTTGTAAACCCTCTAGCAAGGTAACATTCTAAATGAGTGTTTGAAATCCTTTGACAAGGTCACTTCTAACAAAGTGAAGATCCTAATAGATATGAGGGAGATCCCTTAACCCGGTCACATCTAGCAATGTGTTTGTAATCTTTAACAGGATTTGCTTTTAACTGAGCATACTCTAGAAGAGTATATTTCTTAGTGGGTCTGAAATCCCACAATGGTTTTTCCCTATTTGGGTTTCCACGTTAAATCTGGTGTTATATGTGTTATGATGATTATGTGTTTATGAGTTAGCATGTTTAGCAATTTTTGATTATATTGCTAAAGTATAAGTTACCGAGGTTGAATCTGTTGATTTTATGGAAGATTAAGGTTGTATGATTCACCCCTCCCCCCCTCTCATCTTGTTAGCTATTGGCATCAAAACTTTACAAATGTGAGAAAATTTCTAGAGATAATGCAGTCCAGAAGAATGCGATGGAATCTATAGTCATGAAATTGACAAAGGAGATTAAGGAAAGGGAGAAGAATGAGGAGAATCTTGCACAGTCCTTGAAAGATAGATCTGATGAATGTTGCAGACCTAATTGTGAAAATGATTAGTTGAAGCTTGAATTGCTACAATCCAAGAACAATGGGGAAGGACATGGAAAACAAATCCTTCTTCTTAGATGTGATCTTAAAGATGAAAATGAATACAAGGATAAATTCAGGATCAGTTCAACCAAACTTAATGAGATGCTTGAAAGCCAAAAAGATGTAGATGACAGAAGAGGTCTTGGATTTGAGAAAGGAGAAAGCTCTAGATCTGGTCAAAAGTCTCAACATCAAAAGAACAAAGCTAAAAGGTCTCTGGTAAGGCAACCTAATGCAAAAGTATGATGAATAAATTTCCAAATAGAAGGAATTTCAGATGTTATGCATGTGGTAGGTTTGGACATGTTGCTAATCAGTGCAAATCAAGAGGAAATCAAGGGAATTTCAGGCCTAGACAAGGAAGTGTGGTATACTACAATTGCAACAAATTTGGTCACATTGCAAGATTTTGTAGAAGCAAAAATATGAATAAAAATGGTTTGGCAGATAAGAATAAGAATGTGCAAGCAGATGAAAAAGGGAAAGTGAAAGTGAAGGAGATCAGAGATCAAATGAAGAAGACATGGGTTAAGAATAGTGATTCAGATATAGGGAATGGATCTGCACCTAAATCCAATGTTGGAAGTTCTTCTAGGAATCGAATTAAGGCCTCTGGCCTAGGGGGAGTTTTTCATGAAAATCTTATGCACCCCTTGTAGTAGATGAAACCACAATCAGGTAGGTTGGCAGATGTTGTTATAGGGTATTGCAAATTATGTGAGATGATCTTTGGAAGAATATGAGAAATAATTAAGGTTTGCAGACAATTCCTTGTGAGCTATCTGTAAAAGATGAGTATCTGGAAGGTTTAGGGATAAACACATTTAATGCACCCTAAAAGTCAGATGAGTGAATGATAAAAAGACATTTTTCCATTCATTTTTCACTTTTCATTCCAGAGAAGAAGAGGAGAGTGCTCTATGAGAAGATTATTCAAGAGACTGAAATGTGAAAATGATTCTTGTGCAGAAACCTAATCCGATGGTCAAGGTATTTATCAGTGAAACCTTTCAAGTTCAAAGTTTGAAATTTATGAAATGGCTACCTCTAGAACTACAACCCCACTAGTTGTAGACATTATTGAGAAAGCTTAGTTTGATTTTAAGAAACACCCATTTATTTCCATGGATGATGATCTAAAGAGTGCATTTTCATTGGTTCAACATGATGTTCTGCATATTGAAGATATTAGGGTTTACACTCACTGCAACATCAAGGAGTTGGGAAGCTCTCATTTATTGAATCTCTATAATAAGCAGTTGATTGATGAGAATTTTAGGCTAAAACTAGAATTCCAAGTGTTAGAGGATAAGATTTTTGAGCAGTTCATCAAATTTATGATGTTCGATGAACAAGAATGGGTCCAATATGTTCTTAGCAGAATGCATGATGAGTTCATGTGGTTAAATAAGCCATTCAAAATCACCAAGAATGCTATTAGGGTCATAATAGGGTTGTGTTCATCTGGTGAGTTGCCCTCATTAAAGTCGATGAAGAATAAAATTTTCACAGACGCAACTAGATCAAAGTTTGAAAAGAGAGCCATGACAATCAATGACATTTTGGAGTATGATGTCAGATTTGCCTCAATGGTGATCAGGTATAAGATTTATAGCTTCAGCAGAGAGAACTCTATATCTGGAATAGCCATTTATGCTGCTTATAAAATGATTAAGGAAAATAAGAAATATGACTTTTGTGAACTTCTCTAGAGTGAGCTGATAAATAACTTGAAGAAGATCGAGCAAGATAAGAAACATCAATTCAAATACAGAACTATGATCTTGTGTCTATTCTTTTACTTCATGAATGAAGTTTCGGGAGTCGGTCAAGTCCAATGGGCTTATGATAGACCTATGGAAGTGCAAATTAGAGAAATGTTATACAATGTTGGTAACACTAAGGCCTGGAAAGTTGTTTTATGGGGTTATTTCAAGAATTTTTAGACTGAAATGCATGAAAGGGAGAGAATCCCCAAGTCCGTAGTTGGGAAGTATCAGGACACCATTTGCTTCATGGTGGATAGAGACCAATGTTTGATGGAGGTTGTTGAACCCAGAACTGTATGGATCATACCCATGTAGTATGAGGTAGATGAGAAAATATTGGAACTATATGCTCAACATTTTTAAGCGAGCCGATAGATTCCTCTAAGGAGAGATTTGGAACTTACGTTGAGAAGAGCTTGAAATTGCATAGTCAGTTCAAGAAGCTAGAAATTTAGTGGAAAGTGAGAAAGGAAGTGGAAGCATATGCAAAGAGCATTGGGATCACTAAGGAGGCAGTCTAGGAAGCTAGAAAAAGGAACATACTATTTGCAGAGGAGCCAACTAAGAAGGCTAAATTGGAAGTCTCTGCTACCAAGACAAAGCAAACAAGGAGCTTTGCACCCTCCTTCGACTCTCGGAAGCTTTCCCGCTCAATAAAACCTAAAGCCAAATCATCTAATGGAGTAGAAAATAGGAAAAAACTAGGATTTGTGACTATGAAGGATGGTGAGGATACTGAGTCTAATGAAGAGGTGAAAAAAATGAAGACTAAGGGCACCAAAGTCACAAAAATCTCTAAGGACAAGCCCTCTAGTGAAGGCCAAGCCAAGAAGAAAGTGAAGGCAGATTCCACCCAATCTGGGATGACAGTTAAGGAGGTGGTACAAGTATTAACAACACAAGGTAATTTGAAGCCTCTTTCTGATTTCTATGACAAGAATGATGATGATGGAAAATGAACTCTAGAGGAAGCTACAATTAAATTTTTGAACATCTACAGTAGGGAACTTATAGAAATAATGTCAGAGATTCCAAAAGGTATATATGATACTTTGGAAATGAGAAGACAAACTACTAAATTTGAAGATGAAAGGCTAAAGAAATATGGAATAGTTAGCATATGTCTAGTAATAGCAGTAGAAGAAATAAAAAGAATAGTCAAGGAAGCCCATCAAAATTTTAGAAGTTAAAGTAGGATAAATAAGATTATGATTGGGAAAGTAGATGAGGTAATAAAGGATACTGAAAGGAATCAATATGATGTCTTCTCATGTATGCTAGCATCACAAAAAGAGCAACCCAAAGATGATCAAGTTGGTGTAAGTATTCCCTCTATTTCGATAGAGGAAGATGTAGTTAAAGATAAGCAGGGAGATGAGTTGGATAAAGGGAAAGAGAAGATAGGTAATGATAATGAGGATGAGGATACACAGAATCATCTGGATTATCCCATGGATACAATGCCTTGTGTTGAGACTTAAGCTCTGGTTGTTGATGATGCAAGTCTTAAAGAGGTCAAGACAAAAATATATGCAGAAGATAAAATGTTGAAGCAAGAGACACTGTAGATGATGTGAAAGATTTTATTGAAAAGAAAAAGCAATTTTTTGATGATCTGGAATTGTCCCAAGGGCCAATTAACTTAGATTCTCTCTCTCCTATCTAGAAGCTAAAGCTAGCATCACTTGCATAGGCCAAGGCAAGAGAGGAGATCTTAAAGTCTCACATAGAGGACAGTGATCTTGCGAGTCTTGCATCTGACATCCTAGAGAGAATATTGCCTACATTTCAAAAGGATACATTTGATTCCCCTTCCAACCAGCTGAAATGTTAGATCAATTTAGTGAGTAATCATTTTGATTCATTAGAGAAGTTAGCTCAGGTCAAGGTCTGCAATTAATTTAATGCCAAGAGGCTCGGGACATTAAAGAGAATGACTGTAGGTGACATGATTGTTTTGGAACATGTGTCGAGCATTCAAGATGCAATATCCAAAGGTGGTAACATTTAAAAATCATGTCTATCATTGTCAAAGTTCAATTAGGATATTTAGAAGAAGTCCAAGGAGCATGAAAAACAATTAGCCATTATATCTCAATCATTTGATCCCTTGTCAGTTTTTGTGAGCAATCAAGAAGATCAAGTAATATCCTTACTTGACAAAATCAAGAGTTAGATCCATGACAAGGAAAGGATTATTGGCAAAGTTAGTGAACTTTGGAGTGATATCACTCCCAAATTGGACACAAAGCTCAAGATGCTCAGGTTGCTAGTGAACCCTCAGATCTTAAAATAGAAAAGATGAAAGCATACCTATTCAGTGGTCTTACATCTATTCTAGAGTGTCTCAAGAAGGGCTAGGATAGCCATTTGGACTGATTGAAAAATACTTTTGCAGATATCTTCAAGTTTTTGTAAGGCGGTAAAGACTGCCTATAGAATTTTAGCTTGAATTTTGGCATTTGGATCCATACCTTTTCCATTGATATCAAAGGGGGAGTGTAGAGTAGTGAAAATGTTATATTCATTTTAGGGGGAGTTCCAAAATTTTGGAATTTTGAGATTTTGAGTTTTGGCAGTGTGTATATATGTTGGTACTAATTCCGACATTGTCATTTTTCACTAAGTGTTGCCATCAATGCCAAAGAGGGAGATTGTTGGCAAGAGACACTGCTCAGGTCATTTAGTATTGTCATTGATGGAAACTCTAGTTAGAGATCATATCCGCAGTTCATGCTTTTTCTATACCGAAAGTCAGAATGAAGATTTGGCAGTGAGTTGGAACACTGCATCTGACAAAATGAAGTATTTTGGTTGACATTTCATTTCTATTGAATATTTTGTGTTGTGGATTTAGAGGAAGATAGCTAGATGTATAGATTACCTTATCCGAAAATCTTAGCCTCTGATGATGATTTCCGTGTGAGTTAGAAGATCTAGTGTATAGGTTTTTGGGTTGAACAGTGTGGTATGGTCAACTTGGATTGTTGATCATTGTGCGAAATTGATGGAGTAATTTTGATAATTGTTTTTGTGATTGAGGATTTTTAGCCAATATCTAAGAAGTGTGGGGATAATTCTTTTTGGTCTGCATATGCATTGGAGTTTGGATTGAGCAAACTATGTATGCACGTTTCATTATGTGTTATGTTCTTGAAGCCGATATGTAGAACACCTAATTTCATGTTGTGGATATATAAGAACGATGCATATGATCATTTTATATATCAATGTATGTGTGGAAAGTGTTTGTGATCAATTGTGTGTAGTTTCACGTGCGCAGGTAAAGGATTTTTTCTCTGGAATATCGCCAAATGGTGGAAAAGAGTAGTACAGTAGAGAAGTGTGAGATTAAGTATTTTGTGCTTAACCAAAACTATAATTTGGCATTTGTAGACGGTTTTTTTCAATTTAGACATTCCAATTATCTTTTGTAAAAGATATTGTAAGATAGTGAGCCTTCCTAGAGTTGTAGCCCTTGATATTTTGAGCAGTGAGCTCTAGGAAGTGTTCCTAGATGCATGTGCATTCCCAATGTAATATTTGTATACTTCTATAGAGTATATTTATATTGTGGGTCTCATCCACACTGTGGTTTTTCCCTTAACTAGTTTTTCCATGTATAAAATCTCGGTGTTATGGTGTTGTTGATTTCTTTTTGTTTCAGTATCCTTCCTTTTGTTCATTTTCATTAAGTGGTTGAAATAACAAGTTAATATTGTTAAAATTTGCAGAACGCTAAGAATGATTTTAGATCACCAGGAGTCATGATGCAAATTCTAGATTTTACAAGATCTTATAATTTTTTAGACTTGGTCAAATTTCAATAATCAATAAGCTCCTATCATCATTCTCTTTCTACCTTTCTATCTCATGCTCTTTGTCTCCCTCAAGCTCTATATTTATCTATTTTTCTATGTCTCTCCTTCTTCTCCCTCTCTACATCTCTCTATCTCACTCTCTCCTCTCTCCCCAAGCTCTAGATCTTATAATTATTTAGACTTAGAAAAATTTAATTAATCACTAAGCTTATATTATCATTATCTCCTTATCTCTATTTCACTCTCTTTGTCTCCCTCAAATTACAGACCTATCTCTCTTCTTATCACTCCCTCTCCCCCTATCTCCCCCTCTCTCCCCCATCTCTATATTTCATTATCTTCCCTCTCTCCAAGCTCTAAACCTATATTTATCACACTCCTTTTTATCTCTCCTCTCTTCTATACCTACCTCATACACATTCTCACCTCTCTCCCCCCTCCCCACCTCTCTCTCTCCTTCCCTCTCTCTACTTATCTCTATATCCTCTCTCCATCTCCCTACATAATTCCCCTCACTACCTTCCTACATCTACTTCTCTACTAGCCTCTCTCTCTATCCAATTTTCTCTTTTTCCCACCCTCCCATGCTCCTTCTCTACTTATCTCATTCTCAACATTTCCCTTTGTACTTACCTCTATCTCCCCTCTCCCTCTCTCTCTACATACCTCTATCTCCCTCTTTCCCTACCTCTATTTATCTATATAAATAGCCCTCTCTCCCTCTTTGTCACTCACTCCCTCCCTCCTTTCCTCTCAATTTCTCTTTATCTCTCTCTTTGTCTCTCTCAAACTTTATACCTATCTCTCTCCCTACCACTCTCCCTCTCTCCCCTCTCTCTACCTCTCTCTATCTTACTCTCTCCTCTCCACCCCAAGATCTAAACCTCTCTCTCTCTCTCTCTCTCTCTCTCTCTCTCTCTCTCTCTCTCTCTCTCTCTCTCTCTCTCTCTCTCTCTTCATGAATGAAAGAATTAAACAATTAACATAATTGAAAACCCCCTCAATTGCATTGTAGCTTCCATTTCTCTTTTCCAGAATTGTGGTTGAATGGCTCTCAGGTATTACACTAGGATTCCTGCATAGATTATACACAAACATTTTGAAGACTATGATTATTGAAAATGAGAAATTGATCTAGTATTTATAAATTTTAAGATGAGATGGGAGGAGAAATTGAACTGAAGTGTTGATTGATAGTTCAACTGATTTTGATTGATCAGTTAAGTGAATTGATTGATCTATTAACAAGATAGATTGATTTGTTAACTCATTTGATTGATCAATGGACTAAATAGATTAGGGAGATGACTGAATATATTAGCTAGTTGACTAAATTGATTGAGGAGAATATTGAATTGATCGATTGGTCAGAAAAGGTGATTTGGAGTGAAAGGGGGGGATTGGAGAGTTAACTGAGTTAACTAATTACTTAACTAATTTGATCAATCAGTTATGATTTTCAACATGTGATGTAGGAGATTGAATTGAAATTCATTTTCATTTTGATTTGAATATAAATTTTGATTTTCTAATGCTAAAATGCACATGAGATGTATTGAAATTCATTGAAATTCAGATTTGGTGAAATGTGAATTTGGGGAAATGAAATTAGATGGAATTATTTGAAATTCAAATTTGGGGAATTGGAAGAGTTAAGTTAATTAATTAATTAATTTAAATGAAATTATTTAATCATTGAAAATGAGATTAATTAAATATTAAAGATTATTTAACTAAGGAATAAATCATAATTAATTAAATAATTAACATTTGAGAAAGGGGTTTTAATGGTTAATCGATTAATAGATAAAAATCAAATGATTAGAAATGATGGAAACTGATGATTGAATTAGTTTAGAAGAACAAATTAACTTAATTAAATAATTAAAGAAATATTTAACTAATAAGACGATAAATTAGTACATGATTAAAGAGATATTTTTAGGTGTCTACATTTGCCCCTTTTTGATGCAATGTCGAAATGATGTTGTTTCAAAGAAAACAAAAAAAATCTGTCCTTGTATGCCCCAAAGACGCTTTAGGTGTAAATATGCCCCCTCAGGAAGTGGTCGAAAAGTATGGAATTGAGATTGTTTTTCCTATATAGTGCTAGTGAGCAATTGTTTCAAGTTTAGCATAATTTTGACTTCATTTGATCTGCCTACAAGTGAGTTGAAGTTCAAGGGGACCACAACCATCAGAGTGGTAAAAACCCTAATTTTGAGCTATAAATAGTGATTTTTACCTTTCGTTTGCTCATTTGCATTCTTTTGAATTATTGGAGTTCATTGTGATTTTCTTGTCTTCCTACAACTTTGTGAGCATCATGGTCAACTTTCGAGCATGACAACACTTATCTGATCAAATCTAATCATACCAAAGACCACCCAGGACTAGAGGCATGGTATGTATTCCAAAAAAAATTCTCGTTTTTGCATGTTTGTTGGAATTCTACACTCAGATGAGAATAGTTGATGTTGGCATTGATGACAACCAACTGGTAATATGGTTCATGGGTTACACTGACAACATAAACATCATCTACCGGCACCAGCAGGCACTACAGATTATTCTCACTGGCACCCAGTCTACACCAACAGAAGATCTTACTGGCACCCTAGCCGACATGGAAATTATATTGTATAGACGACATTATGTATTTTAAAGACTCATATATGTATGAGATCTTATAGGTCATTTTTTGAGAATCTAGATGGAATGTAATTAGGTAATGCAAGCAGTATTTATGAGTGAATATCTGTATATGCATTTTGATGTAATAATTTTGATGAGCGAATAAGAGCAGAGAAGAGTGAAGAAAGGTTTATGGCAAAGGTATTTGATAGAGGTTAAACCGGTACTGAATCTAGCATTGCAGATGCTATTTTGAGCAGTACATTGTCATTGGATTTAATCATCCAATTTTGTAGTCAGTGGGACTCCTATTTTGTGATTGAGCAGTGAGCTCTAGGTTGTTGGCTTTCCTGCATGTGCAGGCCCCTATTGTATTAGTAATATTTATTCATATTGGCTAGTGATTAAATATTATGGGTCACAAATCCCACCGAGGTTTTTCCCCTACCGGGTTTCCTCGCCAAAATATCTTGTGTTATGGTGTGCATTGATGCTATTTCTCTTATTTCTCTTTATTGCATTGTTGCTTGTTTACCGGTACATTAATTTGGGTTATAAAGTTGCAAACAAGTTGAAATATTTGGTCCATCGGTAAGACACTGATTCACCCCCCCTCTTAGTGTCTTCAGGACTGATCAAGTATCTAACAATTGGTATCATAGCCTAGTCCTCTATTTACAAAAGCCTAATAGCTTGAGGAAGATTTTGAAACCGGTACCAATGGAAAGTTTGAGGCAACAGTTGGAAGGAGCTCTTGAAGATTTTGATGCAAAAAAATTGAAGAATATCAAACTGGAAGATGAACTTAGAATTGGTCGGGAATTTATCAAAGCTCTTCAAGATAACCTGGTTATAGAAAAGAACAAGAGAAAAGAATTACATGTGCGATTGCAAAATCAAGATGATGAAGAAAAAGAAACTTTAAGAGATATTGCAAACAAACTGAGACAAGAGAACAGTAACATGAAGAATGAGATGCAAGATTTAACAATGAGACTATGCAAGGATATTGAAGATAGAAAGAGGAATGAAGAATATTTGGCCAAAAGACTTAATGAAAGATCTAATGAATCTCAAAGGCTTAGTTATGAAAATGATATGCTTAAAACAAATTTGATTCACATGGAACATGACAAAGAGGAAATTTTGAGACAAGTTAGCACTTTGGAAAGTGAGTTGATCATTGCAAATGAATACAAAGACAAATTCAAGAAAAGTTCAGATAATCTTGATGATATGCTAAAAAGTCAAAAACCTGATGGAGAAACAATTGGACTTGGATTTGAACATGGAGAAAGCTTCGGGACTGCAAACAATCATGATCACAACAAACTAGTAAGGCAACCTAATGCTTATAAATTTAATGGGAAATGTTTTAATTTCAACAAATTTGGTCATAGAGCAAATCGATGTAGATTTAGAAATAATCAGAATACAAACTTACCCAATGGTCAATGTTCCAAATGCAATAAAAATGGTCATAACTCAAACAATTGTAGAATGAATGTGAAACACTATGTTTGTGGTAGATTTGGACATTTATCTAATCAATGCAGAACTCAAACCAGTCAAGGTTATGGAAAGGCTATTCAAAGAAACAATGTAACTTGTTATGCATGTAACAAGATTGGGCATATTGCAAAATTTTGTAGAAGCAATACTATATTGGAAAACAATAAAGGATCTAATAACAAAGGCAAAGAGAAGGTGACTGAAATCAAGTAAGAATTTTCAAAACAATGGATTAGAAAGAGAGATAAGAGAAGTGATGAATCTGTCACTGCACCGACAAAACAAGGTAATCCTGCACCGGCAGGAGATTCTTCATCCAATTAAGGAATAATCCTTAGGGGTAAGGCAACAAATTGAAAACCATGCATTTACCCTTAGTTGATGGGAAGAAGTTATATTTCTTCTTTACCGGCTGATATGTGGAATTTTTCACTTCACCGACGAGCATTTATTGCGATTGTAAGAAAATTTTTGGTTATAAAGACATTGTATCCTCTCATTTCAATTCACCAAGCATCTAAGCATTTGAAGAGAGAGAAATTGAGAAAAGGCATTCTAAAGGCAAAGCAACAAAGGTCTTTATAGGGCATTCAAGGTTTTCACAATTAAAAGGTATTTATCTTTTGCAATGGCATCTTCATCTTTTGTTCCTGAATTCATAGCAAACCCTACCATAGTGGAAAACATTAAGCGACCTAGACCCATTTTCAAGATCATTCCTAAGATAGAAAAGCAGGATGATTCTATTGGTGCATTTTCTAAAATCCCCAAGGGAGTCACGTTCACTGAAGACCCTAGGGCATACATACATACATTGCAACATAGAAAGTTTAGGATATGAAGATTTGATGAACATGTACATGAATGTAATTACTGACAAGGATAGGATAGTGAAATTAGAATAGAAGGTAGTTGAAGATTTAGGTTTTATAGACATCCTCCATATGCCAGAATTCTCAGATGAAGTTGTCTTCTATGTCCTTAGCAGGGTTCACAAAGAATTTATGTGGTTGGACTCAGTATTCAAGATATCCAAGGAAGCTATTAGAGTTGTTACTGTTTTACCCTCCACTAGTTCTAGACCTGACAACAAGAAGAAAATCCCTAACAAGGAAGTTATGAGCTTAACTGGAGCTACATATGACAACTGGTCACTTAGGGTTAATGACATAAAGGATAAAAATGTTAAATTTTCTAGCATGATAATTGGATATAAAGTTGGTCACACAAGTAGGTTGAATTCTATGTCAAGTTCATGCATTCACAATGCACATGAGATGATTGTAAACAATGCAAAGATTGATATTTGTGAATGGTTGAAGGATGAGTTGCTAGAAAATTTGGATAAGATAAAAGGTGACAAGAAAGGAACATTTAAATTTGGAAATTTGTTAGTATGCTTAATGCTTTACTTTTCAAAGGAGATCCCCGGTATGGGTCATAAGGATTTTGCCTATGATATTTTTGTAGGAAAATAGATAAAGGAGGCAATCACTAGTATGGGAGCTAACAGTGATGAGCTGGTTAAAAGCTAATTCAAGAATTTCCAAACCAGAATGAAACAAAGAGAAAGGATTTCCTAAAGCATAGTAGATAAATATGATAAACAAATATGCTTTGTAGTAAAGAGAGATGAAATCTAGATGAAAGCAGTTACACCCAGAACTGTATGGATTACTGAAATGGGATATGAGGTGGACTCTCACATCTTGGACTCATATGCAAAAATACTCCTAGATGCACCACTGGAACCAACAGAGGAAATATTTGGCAATGTTGAAACCATTGAAAGTGGTGTAGCTATGATGAAGGAGAGGAAGGAAAGAGACAAATTCATGAAAGATGCTTCTAAAATGGTAAAAGATGTTACAGAAGGGTTAATGAATCTTAGTGGTATTTTTGCTAGTGTGAAAGAAATCCAATCAGAGCAGATACTAGTAGCTCACATTTTCCTTGTGGCTACTTATTTTGATTCTGATGATGACAGAGAAGCTGAATTCAAGAGAGTTGAAAGGGAGAAAAGAAAACCCTCACCGACACCTTCTCTGTCTCCCAAGAAGACAAGGACCAAAGAAAGAAGCAACAAGCTGTAAGAGAGTCTAGTGGTCAGAAAAAGAAGGTAACTCCTAAGAAGAGACAAGAACCTAAGGCATTGGATACTCTTTCACCAAAGGAATTGATCAATGAAATTACACAAGAAGGTAACCTTAGTAATCTAAATAAACTTTATCATTCTTTCAAGGAATCAGATAAAAACATTATAGAGGAAAGCATTATTTTGCACCTTGATATCTACAAGAAATTTCTCATTGAGGTTGTAGATGATATGCCTAATGATTTGTATTTGAGGTTAGAAGCTAAAAGAATGTCGGTAATGGAACTAGATAAGAAATTAAAAGTTGAAGAATTGTTGGCAGTTCACCCTGTCAATTCTCACCGGGAAATTGATGAATTGATTGCAGAAGCCAACCAGACAGTTTTTGTAAGTGGTCACCAGCAGGTTAGCCTTATGGCAAGGAGAGTGAAAGAAATTGCAGATGAAATAGCAGACAAATGGGACATATTTTTTGTGGAAAGAGAGAAGAAAGAAGAAAAGGATAGACAATAAATTGATGTCTTTTGCAAAGGTATATCAAAAGGATAAAGGTAAAGGTAAAATTGGTAGTGTACCTAATATAACGGTCAAGGATATCCTTACTCCACCGGCACAGGACACCCCACCAATAACTGCAGAGGCACTGGTACAAACTAACAGTCAATCGGAAGAGAAAGCTGAAGAAATAACACAAGATGACACTAATCTAGAATCTGACATTCTTTTTACCATGAATGTGGACACACAGGACTTCAACATTGTCATGGATAAAGAGACTGCAGAGGTTAAGGTAGCTGATGCTACAACTATTGAGATCTCTGAGTCACCAGTCAACACTGTTGACTCTTAGCACATTGAGATATCAGCTGAAGTTGAGAAACAAAATACCATCCCTGATGCTACTCAACTTAACATTGAGAAACTGGTACAAGAAGAAATAGAAGCACAAACTGAAACCGAAAAAGGACAAGAACAAAGTATAGTTGAACCAACAATCAGCAAGGCAAAAAGTAAGGATGACAATAAGGTTGAAAACAAAGTTGAAACATAGAGTGAGCAAAAGGAAGAAATAGTGGATAAAGAAAAGGTCAATGATGAAAACAAGAAAGAAGTGGTTAAGGCAATTGGACAAGTATTTGAAGAAAAGAAAGTCATTGCAGAGCCTAGCACCTCCACCATGGATTTTAGACCTACAAATATAACAGATGTACTTTTGGACTCCATAAAGAGGATCACAGATTGCAATGCCTTAGCATTTAAGGCCATTGATGATACCTTACCTATTTTGAAAATAATTGCATCGACATGTAAGATAGATCATATTGATGGATCTTTAGGTAAACTAGACACATTGTCCAAATTCATTGCTTCAAATATTCTAACAATAGATAAGATTAATGAAGAGACTGTTAAGGAAAGGGTAAATAAGGAGAAAGGTGAATTCTTTGATAAGACTATCAAGGATTGTACTGAGCATATTGATACCTTACTACCGGCACTTAATTCAACTATTTTAGAATATAAAGAGCCATATAAGGAAGCATGCAAGCCTCACAACCTGACAGAAGACATTAATGAGGAGATAAAGAAAACACAAAAAGATATTGATGATATAGAAGATAACATGATAGGTTCTTTAGAACTTACCTCAGTTTTTGAGCAAGAAATGGCATTTTTTGAAGAGAAGATTGAAAAACTAGAAAAAAGAAAAGCAATGATAAGGATGAAGGCACAAGAGATGAAAAAAAAACTTGGTCCTAGATTGGACAACCTTATAACTCAGAGGATTGAGTTGTCTAAAGAAACAATTCAAGGAGAAAGATCACCAGAGAAATAGATGCATTATTTGACCGGTATGATCCAACAGACTGAAACCACTATCTCTAATAGCACTAAATTCATGCAGAGTCTTAATCTGATTTTGGCGGATATCTTTCAAATTGTACATAACTGGATACAAGCTATGAGGTAGAATTTTAAATTCTTTGATTCTTTTTTACATCCTTCATCATTTATGTCAAAGGGGGAGTATTAGTGTGGAGAAAAATATACATAAGAGATCATTTTCTCATGGGGAGCATTCTTATTTTTGGATCAGTTTTGGACTTCATTTTTGGATAATAGTTTTTTATTTTTCTCATAAGCGTTGCCATCAATGCCAAAGGGGGAGATTGTTGGCATTCTACACTCAAATGAGAATAGTTGATGTTGTCATTGATGGCAACCAACTAGTAATATGGTTCACAGGTTACACCAACAACATAGACATCATCTACTGGCACCGACAGGCACTACAGATTATTCTCACCAGCACCCAGTCTACACTGACAGATGATCTTACCGACACCTCAGCCAACATGGAAATTATATTTTTTTGTATTATAATTATATTGTATAGCCGACATGATGTATTGTAATGACTTATATATGTATGAGATCTTATAGGTCATTTTGTGAGAATCTAGATGGAATGTAATTAGGTAATGCAAGCAGTATTTATGAGAAAATATCTGTATATGTATTTTGATGTAATAATTTTGATGAGCGAATAAGAGAAAAGAAGAGAGAAGAAAATTTTATGGCAGAGGTATTTGACGAAGCTTAAACCGGTACTGAATCTAGCATTACAGATGTTATTTTGAGCAGTACATTATCATTGGATTTAATCATCCAATTTTTTAGTCAGTGGGACTCCTATTTTGTGATTGAGTAGTGAGCTCTAGGTTGTTGGCCTTCCTGCATGTGCAGGTCCCTATTGTATCAGTAATATTTATTCATATTGGCCAGTGAGTGAATATTGTGGGTCACAAATCCCACTAAGGTTTTTCCCCTACTGGGTTTCCTCACTAAAATATCTTGTGTTATGGTGTGTATTGATGTTGTTTCTCTTATTTCTCTTTATTACATTATTGCTTATTTACCGGTACATTAATTTGGGTTCTAAATTTGCAAACAAGTTGACCCCCCCCCCCCTCTCAGTGTCTTTGGGACTGATTAAGTATCTAACAGGTATGTATTCCAAAAAAATTTCTCGTTTTTGCCTGTTTCTGGTAGATTTTCAAAATTTTGTTCAAATGTTCAAAAATTAATTAATTTGCATTGGTATATCGATATATGCACAATTGTCTTTATGAATATGCATTTGTTCTTATTGATGTGCAATTGTATTTTTAGTTTGCAATTGCTCTTATGAATTCACATTTGTCCATATTGATGCACATTTTTCATTGTTGATGCGCAATTGTCATTATTGATGCGCAATTATCTCTAATGGTTCACAATTGTTGATATTGTTGCACAATTGTAACAATTAATTTGAATTTGTTGTAAACTTTGATTTTATAACATGTATGTGTGATTTTTTGTTATGCGAATACTTGTCTAACTTTGTCGTGTTTTCACTTGCAGTAGAATCTGAGTGTATTGGTATGTAGACAGATAAGGCCTAATGGTCTCGATCTTTGATCTAAGTTGAGTGTCGAGGATGTTGCCTTGGTTCCATAGGTTGGTTGGTTTGTATCATGTATTGCACTTGCCTGAGGTTATGGCCAATAGGGCCATGATCACAATGTTAGTTGAGCGATGGCATTCAAAGACATGTTCTTTCCATTTACCTATTGGAGAGGCATCGATCACTTTGGAGGATATATGGCGCATCTTGCACATTCCCATTCATGTTGTGAGAGTCATATATGATCATTGAGTTGGTATAGCTAGTATCTGTGAACTTCGTGAGTGTACAAAGGAGGAGCTCCAAATCAGAGGTCGATACAAGATACCCTGGGAGGCAATGGATTACGATGACCTCACCATTGTGTTATGCAGTATAGTAGTAGGTCTCTTGATTCTTGATAGGACACATGGATTCCTAGTTGGTTGGGGAAAAGTCATAAATGACATGACTGTGCACAGATGGGTGTTTGCATGGGGTCCTTGGTTGCTTGCCACTTTGTATCACCAGATGCATGACATTGTGTATCTTAGTTAGGGATCTATTGGATGTGGGGTTACACTACTCTAGGTTTGTATATGGGATCATATTGCTATTTCTCAGCCGGTTGTGCATATACAGCTTCAGGATGAGAAACCATGCACATATAGATATATAGTGGGGACTAGGCACATGGGTGTAGGGAACACCCTATATTAGAGACACCAGTTTGATATATTGCACTACTTCACTTTGAGGCCTTATCTCGGTTTCCCTAGCTAGGCTGATGATGCACAACACTTACCTTATTGCCAACAGCAGAGATATTTGATTGGACGCAATGTTGGTCACTTTAGGATCATTGATATTCATCTTCCAAGTTGTGTACTCCGACAATTTGGGGAGTTATAGGGCATTCCAAATGTGACAACCTATTTTTCTTGGATATATCGAGAGGTTGGGGATTAGGGAGTGTGTGTTTAGCCACACATTATGATTGATGAGTTTGATGCACTTCTTCCTATGTAATGGGGTTGGGGAGTTGGATCGAGGGATCCAGGGACTACGCCTCAATATGATGGTTGGTGGTTGCCACACAAACTTGTTCCTTTGATAGATCCTATTGTTCCTATCTCATCATAGCAGATTTGGCACTAGAGTCCATGAGGAGGGAGCGGGAGAGGAGGATGAGATAGAGGAGGAAGATGGGATGGAGGGGGTGGACAGGTTACAACCATTGTGGTAGCACGTGAGGAGGAGGAGATTGATAAGGAGGATGAGGATGTAGACATCAGTGGAGACACTGAGTCTAGCAAGGAGGATGATTATTCATCTTTTGGATCATCTAGTAGTGAGGGAGATGAGGAGGAGAGCTCACATGATAGTGACATTCCTGAGCTAGAGGATGCTCCTGTTGTAGAGGTAGGTGCATAGGGAGGGGATGATGATGATGATCTATAGATATTGAGAGCATGGATACGGAGTTTAGAGGATGAGATTGTGAGGTTGAGACAACAATGGAGAGATGAGAGGGAGCTATTTTGTAGGGATTATGCTTCCTTGGAGACATAGAGAGAGAGAGAGATCAGATTATTGTAGAGAGGGATCAAGCCAGGGCTAAGGAAGATGATGCATGTCGACGTGCACAGCTAGTTTGAGATGCATATGATCAATAGTTCTCTCTGGGAATAGATATATGGACACATTCTGATAGACTTTACTATGCTTCTCAAGAGGATTTATACTATAGACAACTCTATCATGGTGTAGTTCTTAAGGGATAGAGGGCTTCTAGTTTTAGTGAG
The DNA here is from genome assembly GCF_030272615.1 of Cryptomeria japonica. Classification (NCBI taxonomy): domain Eukaryota; kingdom Viridiplantae; phylum Streptophyta; class Pinopsida; order Cupressales; family Cupressaceae; genus Cryptomeria; species Cryptomeria japonica. Next base: position 267,005,481 of record NC_081412.1, read on the forward strand.
TTCAAAGGTCGATTAGGCTCTAGAAAGTCTACATCATGGAGGACCAGCAGTGGGGGTGTTATGGGTCAACCTCGGGCATCGCCAAGGCATCCTAGAGCAGGATCCAGTAAGTAGGATCCTCCTGGTGATAGAGTCAGTGCCAGTTGACACTATTGATGATGTTACTTGAGGTATTGGAACTTTGTTGTACATTGTGACACATTATCATTTTTGAGTTATATATGATATACAGTTTTGGTGGCGATCTATATGCTTGTGTTCTATTGATGATGCATATTTCTATTATGCAGTCTATATGATTTTATTTGTGCTTTCTATGTAATGCATGATTCTATGTGATGATCTTATATGATGTTTATATGATATATTATTTGAAAATGAATGTAATGTTATGTGATGATCTTATATGATTTTTATATGATGTGTGATTTGAAAATGAATGCAATGTTATGTGATGATCTTATATAATGTTTATATGATGTATGATTTGAAAATGAATGCAATGTTATGTGATGATCTTATATAATGTTTATATGATGTATGATTTGAAAATGAATGCAATGTTATGTGATTATATGTAATACAACTATAAAAGTGGTTTAAAATGATAACACACTTAAATGGAATGCAACTAATATGATAATGCAACTTAATATGGTAATGCAATTAAATGAATGAACGAACTAAATGTTATTAAATGAATTAACTAAATGAATCAGTTAGATGAATGCAATTAATGTTTTAGTTTCAAATGTGCCAAAATCTTATTTTATCCTTTTGACTCAATTAAATTAGAAGAAATGTTAGTAGGATGCAAAGTTGATGAGAGAGAGAGAGAGAGAGATGATATTAAATGATGGAATGATGATGAAAAATGATGATCTTGATTGATATAATCGGCATATATTAAAAAAATGAAATGATATGATAGATGATTAATGATCCTTTGTCTTTATGCATAGTGCAACACATTTTCATCACTGAGTCTTATTTTGTAACAATGAAGTTGCATACATCAGGGTATAAAGAACCAAGACATAAAGATATCTCATTGCAAGAAACAAAAACTCAGTAGACAAGCAGTGAACCCTCCATTCTAGGAATGATGCTAGGAGTCGAGGTATGTGTGGCATTCAAATATTTGAATGCTCTTATCACAAACACCCATAACACCATTTCCCCATCCTTAAATAGCATAGAAACATGATCTTGGTCAATTGATAAAAGATAAAAAACCAAATTAGACAAAACTCAACATCTTTACTGACTATGTCTTTGCTTTGATTTGTTTGATGTGATGGTTGATAATGTCTGATCTCAGAAAGTTGTGGGCCCCGTTTAAGACTGATTTGTCTGATTTCGAGTGTATTCTCTTTTGTTTAAGACAAGATAGTGATCATGTTGATATGGATATTGATACGATTGATAAGACAGTTTGGTTGCAGATGTTTGATAAGATAGTTATATCCTTTGTTGAACTTCATGTGAAGTGTTTGCTGGATATTTGCTAGGGTATTTGTTTCTTGCGAGACATTTTATTGCAAGTTTTCTTATTGATTGATTTGTTGATGTTTTTGGATTTTTTGGATCATTTTCGAATGTTTTTTATACTTTTCGATTTTCCGATGTTTTTTGTGTTTTTTTTAGTATCATTTTTTGAATGTTTTGTTTGTTTTTGTTATTTTCTGATGTTTAAGTTTTTCAGGACTTTTTTAAAATATTTTTGGTATTTTTCTTTTTTAAGAATTTTAGGAATTTTTTCAAGACTTTATCTATTTTTTAGGATTTTTTCATGACATTATCTGATTTTTAAGAAATTTTTAATGACTTTTTATGATTTTTAGGGTTTTTTCAGTTATGCCCCCAATATGCAGACCTATAATGACATGATAATCTATAACATGTATATGGAGACAATGAATTTTTGGAATGACTTATGCTAATGCAGTTTGCATGATGAAGATGTAGTTCCTATTTGAACAAGGATGAATGTGTTTATTTAGAATTTTGTAATACACCAATTGAATTGGAGGTACAAAACATTTCATAGATAAGCGGTCAATCGATCCTCAAGATCCTTTGGAACATAAAAATTAGCATACTTAATGTCTAGGATTTGCAAATCGAAACGCAGAAAAATTCTCCATTGATTCTTGAAACTTTGATATTATTTTTCCCATGTGTGTGCAAGTGAGTTAATTCTCGCTCTCGTGTTCACTAAAGATCCTTGGCATCCTATATGACTAGCTACATGGATTATTCTAACTTCAAAAGCATGTTGGATAGAGCATTGTTGCTAGCAAGCTTTAAGGGCTATAACAAGGTTATACACCATAATCTCTCAAATATTTCTCCATTTCTAGCAGGCGTCCATAGCCCTGATGGAGTTATTCGCATGTTCCCATAGTCAAGCTTTTTGTCGCACTTGTATGCGTGATATTTCAATTATATATCATTGTTCTTTTTTCTTTGAGATGGATATTGGCATGGTATTTTTTTATGTTCTTGCCTTGACATGTAAGTAATGAAACCTACTTGGGTATGATGATTACAATGGTGCTAAAGAAGAATATTAGATTTTTCACTATTCATTTGATCAACTAGGTGTCTAGAATGAACTAGAGATCTTGTTAATGTGTGAGATATAGAAATGGATATATTTTGGGTTAACAAGTTACAAATAGTGAAATATCTACCCAACCATAGGCAAAGCATCGTCACAAGGTGATGTTAAAAATGAACGACCTCAGGATCTTCAAAACTTCATGTCCAAATATCTAAGAAAGGAGACGACCTTTGTTTCTCTTGGATGCAAATGGATGATAAATTTGGATTGTTATCTTGTTTTATTGATGCAAATACATTAACAAGTAGAAAATGATATGCATCTACATTAGAAAGAAATAATTATATGCAACTACATTTTATGCAATGATTAATATGTGATACAATGTAGTACATAAATATGCAAATGCAATTCTGAATTTTAAAATGAACCCGTCCCTTAGATGTAATATCTTTTTAGGTGCATACTATTCATGGGATTGGGGAGTGACTCTCCATCCATGGTGGATAAACCATAGGCACCATTTCCAACAACTCTTGTGATGATGAACAGTCCCAACCAATTTGGTTCAAACTTACCTAGTCATTCTCGCTCTGCTAAGTTTCTTTGATTTTATTTAAGGATAAGATCTCCCACTTCAAAATAGTGTGGTCTCGCTCTTTTGTTGTAGCTTCCTCTCATTCGGTTTTGATAACCTTGTAGGTGATTTAGAGCAGTCTATCTCTTTTCATCTAATAATTCCAACTCTTGCAATCTAGACACTCTGTAATCTTCCTCAGATATGATGTTCTTTAGAGATACTCTTAGGGATGTCAATTCTACCTCAATAAATAAAAAAGCTTATGTGCCATATATCAATGAATATGGTGTAGCTCCTGTTGCGGTTAATACATTGATTCTATAGGCCCAAAGAGTAGGATTGAGTTGAATGTGCCAATCACATCCTATTTCAATGACAACTTTCTTCAAAATCTTCAAGATTGTTTGGTTGTTGCCTTTGTTTGTCCATTTCTTTTTGGATAATATGGAGTTGCAAATCATTGTTAGATGTGAAACTTCTCACAAAGTTTATTTACTTATTGGTTCTTGAATTGTCTTCCATTATCTGTCCTAATGCACATTGGGACTCCATATCTGTAGTAATGTAATTCAGGATGAACTTTGCTATTTTTTTGCTCGTAGTGTGTCATAGGGATTGCCTCAACCCACTTTGTGAAAAATTCTCTACTAGTAATAATCAACTTATGTCCATTATATGAGGTAGGGTTGATTTTCCCTACTAAATCAAGTCCCCACTATGAGAATGACCATGGTGATGTGATGGGTTGAAGGACCTATGCAGATGTGTGGATCAGATCTCTGTGAATCTAGCATTGTCTACATTTCTGTACATATTTATAGGCATCCTTCTCCATTATTGGTCAATAGTATCCTATTCTCAATAATTTTTTGGCTAAAGTTGGGCCACTAACATGTGCATCACAGATTCCATCATGCACTTCCTTTAGGGCTTGTTGTGCTTCTTCAAGATTAAGACACCTAAGAAAGGTGTTATCCAAGCTTCTTCTGTAGAAAGTGTCTGCAATGAGTGTGTATCTAGATGCATGTCATATGAAATTATTTCTCTGATTGGATGAGAGATCAGGTGGCATATACTGATTATGTAGATATGTGTAGATTTCTTGATACCAGGGTATTTCATATGAAGGCACCATCAACTGCTCTACTATGAACTCAAATTGAGTTCCATTGTTGGGAATATCAAGGAGAGATACCATAGTTGCCATTGCATCTGCTACTCTGTTCTGAACTCTGGGAATCTGTTCAAAAGCTATATTTGAGAAGTGTAGCTTGAGTTCTTCTATCAAATTCCTATAAGGTGCTATTTTTTCATCTTTGGTAGTGTAATCATCATTTACCTGATTGATGATGAGTTGGGAATCACCATAGACTTGTAATTCCTTAATTTTCCATGTTATTGTAGTTTGAAGTCCTATTACTAGTGCTTCAGACTTAGCTATATTGTTGGTTCTTGGGAAGTTGATTCCTCAAGTTCACCATTCAAAAATGCACATTTAACATCCATTTGACAGACCTTATAGTTCTTATAAGCTGCATAGGCAAGAAATAGTCCAACAGCTTCAATTATAGCCACAGGTGCAAATGTCTCACCATAATCGATTCCTTCCATTTGAGAATATCCTTTACAAACCAATCTAGCCTTGTTTCTTACAACTTGACCATCCTCATTTATTTCATTCCTAAAAACCCATTTAGTTCCAATAACCTTCTTATTTTTAGGTCGGGGAACTAAAGTCCAAGTCTCATTCTTCTCTATCTGATCTAATTCATTTTCCATAGCCTTTAACCAATGTTTATCTTTACAAGCTTCAATAACAGATGTCGGTTCAATTTGAGAAATAAGACATATCTCTTCATTTGCTAGTCTTCTTCTTGTCATAACTCCCTTGTTATTATCTCCAATGATCTGATTTATTTAATGTTTATTCTTCTATTAAATAGTTAATTTGAAAAGATTAATTTATTTAATTAATTTCATGTCTTTCTATTAATAAATTTAATTGAAATATTTTATTAATTAATTCATCTATCCTATTCCTCTAATTAATTAAATATCTAATATTTAATTATTCTTCTAATCAGTTAATTAATTATCTAATATTTAATTATTTCCTCCAATCATTTGAATATCTAATATTTAATGATTATTCTTCTATCCTATAGTCTTAAATATTAAATATTTCTTAAATTATTTAATTTCTTTTCCATCTCCACTTCATCTTCCCTTTTCCAACTCATCAAGCATGTGGCTAAAGATATTAATATTTCTTAAATATTAATTCATCATTTATCTCCAGCCTCCAAATTTAATGAAATATTGTGTACGTACACATATTTCTTAAATTTTCTTCTATATTCTCTCCAACATCCCTACATCTTAGGAAGGACTTGAGTCTACTTGTCCTCTTATGCCTAAATCTTCTCCAACCATCCCTAGATTCCCTTAGTTAGCAACCCAGTCAAGGTGAGATGAGTCACATTTGTCTTCTCCTTCCCCCTTTCTCTCAACCTTCACCTTTGCTCACAACCATCCAAATCTGCAGATCTGATCATGACCGTTGATCCAGGCCACATCATCTTATCCTCTCAAAGTCTATAAAATCAGGAGTTTAAGTTGAGAAAGAGTTAGTCTTCAAGTTAGTCTTCAAGTTAGTCGTCAAGTTAGTCTTCAAGTTAGTCGTCAAGTTAGTCTTCACTTCAAGTGAGTTTTCAAGCTAACCATTTGTGAAAACTTATGCATCCGTGAGTTTTAATCTTGAAGCAATTTAGCATAATCATTTAACATAAGCAATTTAGCATTTCTCATTTAGCATAATCATTTAGCATTGCATATTATAGTATCAGCTAACTATCAGTTATCAGTCCATTCTTCATATGTCATCTTGGAAGCTATTAGTGCTTGTCTAAGAGCACACCATCTACAATCAGGAACAGTGGAGTTAGGACACAATAAGGCTTAAATCATGAAGGTAAAAATAATGTTTTTATTTATATGTATTTCATGTAGTTTCATTGGTTGAGTTTGGATTTCCTATAGCATTTCCTTTGCATTTTGTGAAACTAATATGTTGCAGGTAGTATTCTGATGATGAAATTCAAGTCAACACATTTTGGTGCCCACCGTGGGGCTGGAGCCTCGCATATATCTTTATAATATCTTGTCTAGTTCTTGCAAAAGCAAATTTAACGCATTTGTAATCCAGATTCATGCCTATGTGAGTTCTGACAGCACTTTTGTTCAATAGTTTAGCACTTTTGTCTTGAAGGTTAGTGCTTTTGTCTGCAAATCAACACATTTAACCCTCAGAGTAGCGCTTTTGTCCTACAAGTTAGCGTTTTTGTCATTTTGGTTAGCGCTTTTGTCATTTTGGTTTGTACTTTTGTCAGTGATTTCTTGCTTCTTAGTCCTCAGAGCAGTGCTTTTATATCGCAAGTTAATGCTTTTGTCCTTTATGTTAGCGCTTTTGAGGTGGAAGACAGTGCATTTGTTAGGATAGCGCTTTTATTTGCAACTAACAAAATTTTCCTGCAGGTCCGAATGTCTAAGAAGTGAAATTTTTCAAACTACTGACATGTATGTGTAGGATTGTTTTTAAAGAAAACTTCATGCATTTCCTCACCTAGTTAATTAAGAGTTCTATTTTAGAAAGTAACACATCATGTCTTGCTCATTTAGTTTAACTAAGAGGATAAATTGACAGCATGCAACTTGCATTTTTGAGTGACTTCTTTAAAGTAGTTGCACATAGATTTTAGAAGGCTAAAATAAATTTGTGTTTTCCGTGCTTGATGAAGTAGTAGGTAAGTATGCTCTCACCCTAATACGATGATCAAAAAACCAAACCTACTTTCTTTTATGTATAACCTTTAGAGGGCCTACCTTCCTAAGTTTCCTTAAGGGGGGTAGTGAGAGGGGAATGACCCAAAGTGGAAATGGGCTAATACCGAGTCCTTCCAATCCACTCTAAATAAATCATGTTTGTGACAAAAGTCACAAGCAACATGTGTTGATAAGTTCATACTGACACTATGTTTACCCATAAACCCTATGGAGCATAACCTCTATAGGCTGGGAACCTTCTATATTTACAGAGCTGAAAGTGTCGCATGTATGGCCACATGACTGGAAGCCTTTACTAAAAACCACTTGTACTAGTTTCCAAAATCCTTCTAATTGTTGACGCAGGAGGTTAGACCTTTGAAGCATCTCACACACATATGATTCTTAGTAGATATATAAAGTTTTCCATGGGGAGTTTTCATGGAAACTAGTGCTTGGCTGCCCTAGAGAAGTGAGTGCCAAGGGTGGAGCAAGTGGGGTCAAGCATCTAAATATCCTCTTTGAATAGCGTAGCCTCGGGGGATACCCCATGTGAGATTCAACAATTATTTTCTCAGCCTGCCATAGGATTTTTACTTGCTTATGCATTTTGTTTATCAAAACATTGTGTCTTCTATGTCTATGACATGTTCAAAATAGTCAAAAATTGAAGAAAATCATCATTCTAAAAATAAACAAAAATCCAACAACTTGTTGAAGGATTTGAAAAGAATCCTTGAAACATAGTCAGAATAGAACTTTCAAGCAACAAAATAGCACTTTTATCCCATAAGTTAACTCTCTTGACCACAAGAGTTAGCACAAAGGCTTTTCCACGTCTAAAACAAAGCATGTCAAACCAAAATTTCAAAATCAGTATCAAAACACTTCTTGAGTAGATTTGTCTCTAAACTATCACGCATTTTTTGAAAGGCTATTTCTGAAAGGTTTCCATAAGCATAAGCATTCAACAAGCTATTGATTCAAACATTTTAAGTGCAAAAATAAACATCATTGACAAGTTTCTCATCAAGATATATCAAATCCTCTATCACAAAGCTTGATCAATTCATCTTGTGTTCATTATCTTGGATATATCTTTCCTATTTTCAACCTAGGTCATATCAAATTCAGAATTGCACCAACATTGGAATCAAACAAACTTGTAAACTATCATATTCTTATATGACTTTTAAGTATCGCCTTAAGAAAAGAAAACCTAGTTATAAAGCTACTCAGAAAAGAATAAGATTCTTGTATATCAATCGCAAGATCTTATTAAAACATAGGACATTCCTACACCATTTTCATCACTATTTACATGGCTACAGGACAAAATTTGATGGAGAAATTTTGCAAAGACTCATTTTTCAACAAAGGGATGCTTTATCACAATGAACAAACAATAGTGGTAAAATCAACAAAGCATATCTTTGTAAACCAATAATCACCTATTAAGTTGTCCTTTGGAAACTTCAAAAATTTTGAAACAATCACATGTCAGTTTGGACTAGAGCTCAATACGAACAACTTAGAAAACAACAAAAACAAATGGAGGAAGAAGATAATCCGATGTTACAACTTTTGGGTATATGGCTATTGACGAAAAAGAGGTCAATAACACCATTAGAGACCTTGAGCAAGATTTCAAATTTGATAGACTAATGGAAAAATTATTGGCAAAGCAAAAAGAGAAAAATCTTTTGATGTTGGCAAAATTAGGAGCTAATTTGCCACAAGACTTTAACATAGAAAACTTGAAACAAGATGTGGAGACAAGTAACACCCAAAACACAAATGATCCAAATAATGAAGATGTAAACAAAGAAATTCATGAAGAGACAAGAAAAGAACGTGATGACACAAGAAAAGAGCGTAGTGACAAAAGAACTTACAAAGAAATAAGGAGAAACCGTATGGATAATCCATTGTTAAATCTCACTCAACAAATGAAAACTCTACAACAATAGATACAAGATATGCAGAATGGAACAAGCTCCAAGAAATATTCATTGGAAGATATTTGCCCGTATCCTTTTGATAAAATTATGAATATGATACCATTTCCACAACATTGCGAGATCCCTAAGTATGACAAAATGATGGAAAATCAGATCCTCAGGATCACATTAGGGAGTTTTTTACTATGAGTATGGAATTTGTGCACGATGAAACTTGATTGATGTGTCTTTTCCCTAGGAGTTTAAATGGACAATCAATGGAATGGCTTTCAAGATTACCATTTGGAATCAAATCTTTTGAATAACTCATGAATAGATTTATTTCACAATACTCCTACAATGTAAGTAATGAGATAACAATGTTGGATTTATGCAATGTTAAACAAAACAATGGTGAGTCTTTTATGATCTTCTTGCAATGATGGAAATAGGTGTTTAACAGTTATCCAAGAGATGTACCTGATCAAGAAAAGATGGACATATTCATTGATAATATTATCAGTGAAATGAGTTATCGACTAAAAATGCAATGTCCTCCCTCTTTTGCCAAGATGATCGAGAATGGTCTCAAAATAGAAGATGCAATGGTAAAGAAAGGATAGCTAAAACTTTACAATAATTCTTACAATAGCAACAACAACAATAATAACAACAACAATGGAAACAATGACAAACCCAGGTTCTTTTCAAAGAATAGGAATGTCATCAATGGAGAAAATGATGACAATAGTGCTACAAAACAACAACCAATCTTTAATCTATCAAGTCAAATCCCAAACAATAACAATCAAGAAAGCAATAAATCCAAGTCTTTATTCTCCAATCCTCACGGGAAATTCACAAACATTGGAGAACCCTTGGAATCAGCTTTAAAAACTCTTCTTGCAAACAAACTGATTGTTTTACTAGAAGCAACAAGTTATGAATCACAAGTCAAGCCTAATTGGTGGAATGAAAATCATTTTTTTAATTACCATCGAAATAAAGGACACCAAACAAATGATTGTCAGAGATTGAAACACCTTACCCAAAATCTAATCGATAATGGAACTATCACAATGGATAGCCATAAGATAAATGAATCACACCTAGCCTTCAAAACTCCACGTCTGAATTATGAAAAAGGTGAGCAATCCCAATTAAAAGATGACAAAGGAAAAGCCAAAGTGAACTACACTTATACATATGATAATATTGTAAATTTCATCATTGTTAAAGATAACACACCTTCAGAAACAATCAATGTCATTACGAGAAGCAAAGTGAAGATCGCCTTTCCAGGTATAATAAAAGACTCAACATCCACTTCACAACAATATAATTTAGTAGAGAAATTATAATATCGGCTCAAATAGGAACTTCTCAAAGTTTCACCTATGCATAAGGAAATTTTGGAAAAAGCTTTAGTAGAAACAACAGTTTCAAAAGACTTGGATGTGGATGAGTTCCAAAACATGGTGGGACACCTTATAGCCCCTCATGGCTTGTCATTTTCTGGCAATGATGACACATCCTTGCAACATCCTCACAATGCTCCCTTACATGTTGAAGTCACCATTAATAAAACTTATGTCAAACGCGTACTCATAGATGGTGGAGTAGACTTAAACATTTGTGCATTAAGTTTAAAAAAGGCTTTGGGATATTCAGAAAATATAGTAGATCCAAAGAAGAAAATAACCATTAAGTCTTATGATGAAGTAGAGTGTTCTTCTAAAGGAACTGTCATGTTATTAATCAAAATAGGACCTATGGAAAGGAATACATTATGTCAGGTTTTAGATTTGAACCTCTCTTATAACATTCTTCTGGGAAGGCCATGGATTCACAACATGCAAGCAGTTCCTTCTACATATCATCAATGTGTAAAGTTTCCTCATGAAGGACAAGAGGTCACTATAATTGCAAACTCTAGCCAATATTGCAATAATTTGAAGCCAACACAAGATACAAGAGTTCCACATAACAGAGAATCAGTATATCCTATCAAAGAAATTCAAGAAAAGTTATGGGAAACCTTCGAGAAAAAGCTCAAATTAAATGATGAAGGAATGGGAAAATATTCTTTGCATAATTATCCACTTTCACCTAAATCATATGGAAATCCTACAAATATCCAATCACGGACCTCGAAGAAATCAAAAGACATGTTTAATGGAGCATTTGTTAGAGCTAGAACACTTGCAGAAGAAACTGAAGACAAGGACATTCTTGGTTGGTTGTACAAAGATGAAAATGAAACTATAGAAATAGCTACAGAAGTCAATATTCCCATAGAACAATATGGCAATGTTTATAAGATCATGCAAAAAATGGGATATGAAGGAAAAGGACCAATTGGTAAGCGACATCAAGGTATTTCAAAACCTATTTATCCTCACTCGCAATCTAAAAAAGATAAATTAGGACTTGGATATCTAAAGTCAAATCAAAAGCACCATAATTATCAATAGCCAAAGTGGAGAAAGAAATTAGTCTCTAAAGAAGAACAATGGCAAGAAAAGCTACATCAAGAAGTAGAAATAGTAGCCAATAAGCAGAAAGAAGAAGAAGAGATTGCAATTAAAAGAAAAGAAGAATCTTGTCAACAAGATCAAGGAATATGAGAAAATGCAAAATCTAAATAAGATATTCCATAAGCAATGAAAGTAGAGATGGCAGAAATCAGGGAACTTTTTGCACCATACAACATTCCTATGTGGTATAGTGGTGTAGTCCTAAATAATGGTTCAGAGACAGATTCAAATGAATATGAATGGGGTCCAGATGTCTCATTATCAGATAAAGAGGAAAGAATACATAAAAGTCTTCAGACAAAGACAAATAAATTTTGCTTGGTCCTATGCAGACATGCCAGGACTTAATCCATATCTTATAATGTATCATCTCAATATGGATTTAAAAGAAAAACCAATTAAACAAAAGATAAGGAAGATACATCCACACATCGCTCTTCTTGTAAAAGCCGAACTAAAGAAACTATTAGATGTGGGTTTCATAAGACCTGTCGCCTATCTAGAATGGGTTTCATGCATTGTGCCAGTGTCAAAGCTAGATAAAAGCATAAGAGTCTTCACTGATTTCAGAGATTTGAACAAAGCATGTCCCAAAGATGATTTTCCACTACCCAACATTGATATAATTGTGAACTTATCAGCAAGGCATGAGATGTCTTCATTAATGGATGGATTCTCAAGATACAATCAAATAAGAATCGCCCATGAAGATCAAGAAAAGACAACATTCAATGGTGCATGGGGTACTTATTGTTGGAATGTTATGCCATTTGGGCTTAAGAATTCAGGAGCAACTTATCAAATAGCTATGACAACAATTTGCCATGATATGATGCATACATTTATGGAAGATTACGTAGATGATATACTTGCAAAATCTCATACAAGATAAGAACATTTGAACATCTTAAGCAAGATCTTTGATATGCTGGAAAGATATCAGTTGAGATTAAATCCAAAGAAATGTGCATTTGGAGTAACCTCTAGAAAACTTCTTGGGTACATTATATCAGCTCATGGAATTGAAGTAGATCCTGAAAAGGTCAAAGCCATCATGGAAATGGAGTCACCTAGGAACATAAGTCAATTGAGATCTTTACAAGGAAGATTGCAATCAATCAGAATATTTGTCTCTCAATTAGCAGATAGATGGCATCCAATCACTCATCTTTTACATAAGAACGTTCCATTCAAATGGGATCAGAAATGTGAAGAGTCTTTTATGCAAATCACAGAATATCTCATGAATCCTCCAGTACTGGTATCACCAATCAAAGGGAAACCATTGTTACTCTATATCTTGGCAACAAATGTATCATTAGGTGCTCTCCTAGCACAACATGATGAAGAAGGAAAAGAAAGGGCAGTGTATTACATCAATATAACTCTTGTTGGCTATGAATTGAATTATACATCAATAGAGAAGACATGTCTAGCAGTTGTATTTACAACTCTAAAGCGGTGACATTATATGCTGACTCGTTCTGTGAAACTAATAGTAAAGATAGATCCACTAAAGTATTTACTAAACAAGTCAACTTTGACAGCCAAACTAGCCAAATGGGTTATGATATTGAGTGAATTTGATAGAGTATGTTGATTGAAAAGCTATCAAGGATAGGTCATTGTTGATCAATTAGTTGAAGCACCTTTACAAAATGACATACCATTGCACATTGAATTTCCTAATGCAGACATTCTAACAGTAAGTACAAAATTTTGGGAATTATACTTTCATGGTTCTTATACACAATATGGATCAGGCGCAGGAATTTTTTCATCACACCTCAAGGACTTATAATTCCAAAATCATATAGACTATGGTTTCCATGCACAAACAATATTGCAGAATATGAAGCATTGACTATTGGGCTCAAAATGGCTATTGAATGGAATATCAAGGAATTACATGTCTATGGTGATTCACAGCTTATCATCAGCCAAATAAATAATGATTATCAAACTAAGGATGACAAGCTCATGCCCTACAAACAACTAGTAGAAGAGTTTAAAGAACACTTTGAAGAAGTATCATTCACTCAAATCCTAAGAAATGAGAACAAAGCAGTAGATGCAATGGCTACAATAGCATCTCTCTTGCAGAATCAGGAGAATCAACAACGTTATGAATTCCTCATGGAAGATATCTTAACCCCTACCATTCAATCCCATCATACCTACATGATCCTTATATGGCCAAACTTATCAATACTTAAAAGAAAATATCCTTCCTCCTGACCTATCCCGCAATCAAAAAAGAAGCTTTATCTACCAGTCATCCCACTATACTATTATTGTCAATACCTTATATGGACGAGGTCTAGATAGCACTTTATTGAGATGTCTCGAACAAGAAGAATCTAAGAAAGTTCTTAACAAAGTTCATGCAGGTATTTGTGGCACACACTCAAGTGGATTAACACTGGCTAAGAAACTTCTTCATATGGGTTACTATTGGCCTACTATGGAGAGAGATTCATTCACATATGCTAAGAAATGCAAATAATGTTAGATCTATGGGAATCTCATTCACGCACTAGCACAAGAATTGTATCCTATGGCTGGATCATGGCCATTTTCTCAATGGGGACCTGATTTTGTAGGAAATATAAATCCTTCATCCTCTAATGGACATGTTCATTCTAACTGCTACTGAATATTTCACTAAATGGATTGAAGTAGTACCTTTGAAAAAAGTGACAGGAAAACAAATATCATCATTCATCTTGAATTATATAATCTATCGCTATGGAGTTCCTATGACCATTATCATTGATAATGGAAGACCATTTAAGAATCAAGATGTGAAGGAACTATGTGAGCAATTTCATATCCAGCATAGGTTTTCTACTCCATATTATCCACAAGGAAATGGTCAAGCTGAGGCATAAAAAAAGACTATCTTGAAAATCTTGAAGAAAACAGTCAATGAAGCTGGAAAAGACTGGCACATTTAGCTAAATCCTAGTCTTTGGGCATATCGAACTAGCATCCGCACACTAACGGGGGAAACTCCATATTGCTTAGTCTATGGATCAGAAGCCATATTACCCATAGAAGTAGGGATACCTTCTCTACAGGTTTCCTTGAAAGATCTTATACCAGAGGAAGAACAACGAGTCTCTAGACTCCAAGAACTTGAGTTGATCAAGGAACGTCATCAAAATGCAACAGATCATTTGAAAGTATACCAACAAGAATGGAAAGAAGTTATTATCACAGAGTCAAGCCATGCAATTTTCAGATTGGAGATATAGTTGTAAGGGAGAATCCAAGAAATTAGCAAGACTGAGAAAAGAAGGGTAAATTTGAACCAAATTAGCTAGGTCTTTTTGTCATAGTAGTAGTATATTGCTCAAGAGAATACAAGTTATCTACCCCTGAAGATGATTGGTTTGATGAACCTATAAATTCTATCCATCTCAAGAAATTCTATGCTTGAGATATAAAGTCCTAAACAAAATCAATAAAAAAGCATATATGTTCCTGAAGAAATCGGTAAAAATCAAAAGAGCAAAAAATCCCTAAAAAAAGCATAAAACAGTAATAAAATTGCAATAAATTTAGACAGTGAAAACCTGGTAAACATGTGCTATCTAAAAAGTGAGTTCCTCCATCTATGGGATCATTTTATGCATCTATCCACTCCATCCTATCGCATATATGGCTTCCATCTATCCTAAATCATCCATTTTATCTTTCGCATCTATTGCTCTGAACTATTAACCAAACCAATAGTTATCAATCTTTGACATACTTAGCATAGTCACTATCTTAGATTTTATCAGAATCAATCAATCTGCATGTGTATCCTACCATGGTTTGGATCTTGATAAATTCATACATCCATAATAAATTTTTGTTTCTGCTGGGGGCAAAATCCTAATTCCTTTTACAAAGGAGATCTTTTGAATCTTTGAAAATCCAAAAACATTCAGAAAACTTAGAAAACCCAAAAACACTTAGGGTTTTGAAATAGATAACGAGCAACAAAGCAACGAAGATCAAGGCATTTCATGACAACTGAATCATGAAACTCAGAAAACAAAGAATCAACCAGCAAGTAATAAAGGATTATCAAAGATCATTCATCAAGATGATTATATCAATTAATGACCATGAGAACATGTGAATGACATACAATATTCAGTGTTTATATCTTGATTTTCTTGCTAATCATGTACTCTATGCAACTCAAGGATGTCCATGACTAGAGAAGCTATGATGGGGCATGATTATTTTCTTTGATTGTTGTCTATGGTTTATCTCTTATTAAGGTATGTACTTATCTAAGGATATGATCGGCAAAAGATCAAGGAGGACGTTCCAAGTCATGCATGAAAGGAGATAATCCTTGTCTGTTCTACAAGACATACTTAGGTCAACTTGATTCATAATATCAAGTTGCTTGTATAACCTTTCTATATCAAAATC
Organism: Cryptomeria japonica; assembly: GCF_030272615.1. NCBI lineage: Eukaryota > Viridiplantae > Streptophyta > Pinopsida > Cupressales > Cupressaceae > Cryptomeria > Cryptomeria japonica. The sequence continues at coordinate 267,021,360 of NC_081412.1, forward strand.
AATGTAAGAAATACTTAGGTCAGCTTGGATCATTATGTCAAGTTGCTTGTATTTTCTTACAACATTTTAAAGCTCAATGAAGAAATCAAGCACTATTACGAGATAACATATGAATAATGGTAGTATCATTTTTAGTTAGCTCTTTTTTTTTAGATTAGCTCATTATTCATCTGCATTATAAGCATTCAATGTCAGTTGCATTATAAGCATTTCATTTCATTCATAAATCAAAGGTCACAAATAAAGATTGAGTATACTTGGACAAACAAAAACAATTTGCATTTGATCATTATAGGTGCATCCATTTTTAGAATCATTTTAATCATCATTCATTTCACTTAGTTGCATTTTAATCATTGCATTAGTTTGCATTCAATTAAGTGCATTTCTTTTAATCATTTAGTGTATCATCATTATTATTTGCATTAGGATCATTGAAGTTAATTAAGATCATTTAGTTGCATCTTTGCACTTAGACTCATAATCATTATAAGCATTACATATAAAAATAAAAAACATATCATGTAGATCATTTGCATTTGCATCATCTTTTGCATTTAAAAAGAAAAAGAAATCCATGATTCAGTTGCATTTCCATATAGATCATCTCATTCACATCATTTAAGTTAATAATCATTTTCATTTTGCATTTTCAAAATCAAAAGCATTTATCATTGCATCATCATATAGAGCATCATAATAATGAAGAGAAAAGATCATAACATCATCCATATAATCAATGCATATAGATCATCATAGTATAGAGTAACATGCATATAGATCATCATAATATAGAGTAACATGCATAATAAAATATCATCATACAATAAAAGTCCAAGTATACAATGATATCGGATCAAAAGAACAAGTGCCTCATCAATACAAAGTCAAGTCAAGGTTGTCTTGTACCACTACCACCTGACTCTGCCTGTCTCTATGGCTATGGGCGAGAAGATCCTCCAGATACCTATCTCACATGATCACCACTTCTCTGAGGAGATCCCATGACTCCACTGTTGCTAGTATCTATCCTCATGGTGGTATGATAGCTACCTTCTCTCTAGCTCTCTACAACTAAATCCTCATATAATTGTTGCCAATTATAAGTCTCCTTCCCAACCCAAACTAGTGCTCTAACAATATCAGTGGAGAGAGTGTCTGATCCAACATATTGAATGTGATCAAGGAGGCCCTGAGTATCTTGTTGTCTCCTAACAGCCTTGTCTCTCTCTGTCATGAATGTTTGTACCTGTGCTCTAAGTTGATCAATCTGTGCTCTGAGACTATCCACGGTCTCCTGCTCTAGCACATCCTGCTGAGGGACATGACCCCCAATCCCCTCATCTCCACCTCCCTGTCCACCTGCTAGAATCTCAGTCCAAGTAGCTCTCAGAACCCATCATCTAATAAGTGGAACATGATCCTCTGGATCCTCATCCTCTCCACCATGAGGTGCAATAACCCTAGGGTCTGGCTGAATCTGACCAAAATCAATGCCTCTCCCACAACCCCCATCCAGTCTAGTCATCCTGCCTCCTCCTATAGAGGGAAACCCTCTCGGTGATCTCATACCTGACCTACTAGTATCCCTCCCAATCCATCCTACCTCTCTCCCACCCATAGGAAATGATCTCCCAATCCTGCCAACTGTACCAAAAGGTCCTCCATGGACTCTCAATCTACCTCCTCTCTGTCTGGGTCTCCTACTGCCGCCACCTCCATCTTCTCCCTCATCTCCATCACCTTCAGCCTCTTGAGAAGCTCTAAGCTCTCATCTCCATCTCTGTCTCTTGATAATGGGATCATCTGAATTGTCATCCTTATCTCCTGAGCTAGGAGGAGGGTCTGCTAGATCGGTAATATGAGGAAATGGGTGTGCAAGTATATACTGAGCATAATCTGTAATAACCCTAGGATCTAGAATGTGCAATCTCATATCATAATCCACCATAGGAGTAGCCAGAAACTTTGCACATGCTATCTCAAATGACAAATAAGGTCCCCAATCTCACCTATCTCTATACCATCATGCATATACCTTGACACCAGTAGACATGGGCTAAATGATATCAAATTGTCTCAGAATGCGACTAATCAACTATTTCTCAACAATGTATGGACTCTGACCAATGAGATATCTACTCTGCATAATAAATAGTAATGTTTGTGCATAATCCATCCATGGATCACAATCAATATAAGGTCTCCAAATAACACTATCTAGTGAATCCAGAACCCAACGCTAATACTCCATCTTACCCAGCATATGCTGAGTAAGGATACCTACATATAGAGAAACATATGGCTACCTCTCACCATAAACTCTATGATGAATAGGCCATGTAATAGCAATGTACACCCAACACCAGATCTGCAAAAGTGTGCATCTTGTCGACAGACTAGCACTCTCATCGAAAACAAACTGATGAAGATCATGATACAAATGAGCGAGCATACAAACACCCCATCCATATCGAGTCCAATGTTGTATCATGCTCTGAAGAATATCACCCCAACCAACAACAAAACCTTGAGATATCCTATCTGGATAGATGAATCCCCCAATCAAACCTGCAAGAATCACATGGAGAGTCTCATAATACATAATCATATCCTCCCCACAGATCTCTCCTCTCGAAATGCTCTCATTACCAAATACGGCTCTACAAGCCTCTATCCCTACACGATCTTGAAAATCATACTAGACTAACTCACTGGTTACTGGGATGTGGAGAATCCTTTAGACATCCTCAAGCATCACACTAATCTCACCCATGGGCAGGTGGAAAGTGTTATGCTCGCTATGCCATCTCTTGGCTAAAGCTGTCAACAATCCCCTATTATAGGTAATATTCAGCATGTATAACAAGTGGCATAACTTGTAGGCATCTATATGTCTCACCTCTGCTTGTGTAAGCTCTAGCACTAAGTGTCGCATCACCAAGAATTTCTCCCAACATTGGAGAACATTAAGTTTCTCATGTTTACCAAGAGAATTCGATCAATCATCATTCATTTATTTATCAAATCACATGGATCACTAATCTATCACATCAATAATTTGTAATTTTTTTCAAATGAAGCAAATCAGGCTATCAAATCAATCTAAACCTATCAATCATGGTTTTCTATCAACCATTGAGTTCAATCAAACTCTTTTATGCTCTTCATCAAAAACTAAATCGATTTCTTAAAGCTAATCTATCCAATCAATCAATTGTTTATCCTGTCAATCAACATTATCAAATCAATCAATCAAGTACCTATCCATCACAATTGTGCATCAAAATGCCTCAATCTAATCAAAGTGAATTTTAACATGAACAACATCAAACAAATTCATTTGAAACATGAGAACTAATCTTTTTAACAAAATCGCTATTCTATTCAACACAGGGCTAAATAGAACATATGCATGAATCTTTTTTTCACAAGCGCTAAACCTTGGAACAAAAGCGTGAAACAATCAAAGGCACTGCCCTAAACATCAAATGCACAAAAATTAAAAGCAAAAGCGCTGACAAAACAAATGCGCTAACATTTATCACAAATGTGCTAACAAAATGAGCATATGTGCTAAAACTATTAGATGCGCTAACTTTACATGCAAAAGCACTAACAAATAAAACAAGAACACTAACCAAAGATGCCGAAAATCGTAAAAATTCAAAATATCCAAAAATGCGCTAAACAAATATGGAAAATTGTATGACAAGTTGCAAAAAGGCTCAGGATGAGGTACATACTAGATATCCATACTCAAGACGTCGTTGATATCGTTGAATGCGCTCAAATCGATGGTTCTCCAACGGAATCACCATTTTGCCACCTCACAAAGAGAATTTATTCACAAGCTGACAAGGATGCAAATGAGATTTGGATGCAAATGAGATTAAAATTAACTTTCGTTAATTTTATATTTACTATTCAGAAGGGTAATTAATATTTTTTAATGGGGCAATTTTATTTATTTTTCACAAATGAATTTAATTAATGGACCTTTTCAATTATCGTGAGATCAATCGCTTATCCAAATATTTAAACAATTTCACGATCAATCTCCCGAGGGGGCACACAATCAAGATTTTTATCTCCATCAGGCACACTATCAAGACTTGATTTAATCTTTGAAACAATGTTGTCTCGACATCATTTCAAAGAAGGGCAAAATGTATACACATAAAAATGGCTATCAGCAATTAAATAAATATTTTATATTTATTTAATGTTTATTCTTCTATTAAATAGTTAATTTGAAAAGATTAATTTATTTAATTCATTTCATGTCTTTCTATTAATTAATTTAATTGAAATATTTTATTAATTAATTAAATATCTAATATTTAATGATTATTCTTCTATCCTATAGTCTCAAATATTAAATAATTCTTAAATTATTTAATTTCTTTTCCAACTCATTCTTCCATCTCCACTTCATCTTCCCTTTGCCAACTCATCAAGCATGTGGCTAAAGATATTAATATTTCTTAAATATTAATTCATCATTTATCTCCAACCTCCAAATTTAATGAAATATTGTGTACGTACACATAATTCTTAAATTTTCTTCTATATTCTCTCCAACATCCCTACATCTTAGGAAGGACTTGAGTCCACTTGTCCTCTCATGCCTAAATCTTCTCCAACCATCCCTAGATTCCCTCAGTTAGCAACCCAATCAAGGTGAGATGAGTGATACTTGTCTTCTCCTTCCCCCTTTCTCTCAACCTTCACCTTTGCTCACAGCCATCCAAATCTGCAGATCTGATCATGAACATTGATCCAGGCCACATCATCTTATCCTCTCAAAGTCTATATAATCAGGAGTTTGAGTTGAGAAAGAGTTAGTCTTCAAGTTAGTCTTCAAGTGAGTTTTCAAGCTAACCATTTGTGAAAACTTATGCATCCATGAGTTTTAATCTTGAAGCAATTTAGCATAATCATTTAACATAAGCAATTTAGCATTGCTCACAGCCATCCAAATCTGTAGATCTGATCATGACTATTGATCCAGGCCATATCATCTTATCCTCTCAAAGTCTATACAATCAGGAGTTTGAGTTGAGAAAGAGTTAGTCTTCAAGTTAGTCTTCAAGTGAGTTTTCAAGCTAACCATTTGTGAAAACTTATGCATCCATGAGTTTTAATCTTGAAGCAATTTAGCATAATCATTTAACATAAGCAATTTAGCATAATCATTTAGCATTGCATATCATAGTATCAGTTAACTATCAGTTATTAGTCCATTCTTCATATGCCATCTTGGAAGCTATCAGTGCTTGTCTGAGAGCACACCATCTGCATCCAAGAACAGTGGAGTTAGGGACATAATGAGACTTAAATCATGAAGGTAAAAATAATGTTTTTATTTATATGTATTTCATGTAGTTTCATTGGTTGAGTTTGGATTTCCTGTAGCATTTCCTTTGCATTTTGTGAAACTAATATATTGCAGGTAGTATTCTGATGATGAAATTCAAGTCGACACAATATCTATATGCTTTACTTTAAATTGAATAACCAAGAAATATCCCTTCATCACATCTAGGATCAAACTTCCTAATTGAATCATCCCTTTTGATATAATATTTACATCCAAAAATTCTAAAATATTTGACAGTAGGTCTATGTCCAAACCATAATTCATAAGGGGTCTTACCGGTTTCACCTTTGATGTGAACTTTGTTGAATATGTATACTGTTGTACTCACTGCTTCTCTCAAGTAAATGTGAGGCAATTTGGCTTCCATCATCATAGTTATTGTTGCATCCAAAATGGTTATGTTCTTTCTTTCCACTACTCCATTCTACTGAGGAGTCCGGATGTAGATAATTGTCTCCTAATTCCATTTGTCTCACAATAACTGTTGAATATATGAGAAGTGAACTCGCTGCCTTGTTCTGATCTTAGACATTTGATTTTCAATCTAGTTTCAGTTTCTACCTTAGCTTTAAAGATCTTGAATTTCTCAAAAGCTTCAGACTTCTCCCTAAGAAAAGTCACCCACATCATTCTAGAATAATCATCAATTATTAGCATGAAGTACCTATCACCTTGAAAGCTTTCTAGTCCTTGTTGGACCACATAAATTAGTGTGAATCAAATCAAGCACATCATTATATTTATCATGTATATTTTTAAAAGAAGTTCTAACTTTCTTTCCCAATTGACATTCCTTACATACCGAATTATAAGGCTTCATAATCTTAGGTATATCTCTAACTGCCTTTGATGAATTGATCTTAACAATACAATCAAAATTAACATGACACAACCTCTTATGCCATAACCAACTCTCATCAATATGAGCAATCAAACATGTCTTATTACCAGTATTCAGGTGAAAGATATTACCTCTAGTCTAAGTACCGATTGCAATATCCAAACCAGTTTTGTTAATGATTTTGCATTTTCTATCTTTAAACTGAAGTTGGAAACCCTTGTCAACCAATTGACCAACACTTAAAAGATTATGCTTTAAACCTTATACATAATAGACATTATTAGTATTATGCTTACCATCCAAAGAAATAATACCTCTACCTTTGATCATACATGCTTTGTCATCTCCAAATCTGACTTGACCGCCATTGTATTCTTGTAGGGACATAAATTTTATTTTATCTCTAGTCATATGATGTGAGCATCCACTATCAATTACCCATTCATCCTTGTCTTTAACTTTTGTTGCCAAGGCCTTTTCTTCATTCTCAATATCCAATGTTTTTTCATCTTCCTTTAAAGCATAGAACACCCATTCCTTTCCATTGTTAGATCCCCTAGCAAATTCTGTTGTTGGTTCATCCTCAGAGTCATCACTTACTCCTTCCTCATCCGCTATGTAGCATTATTTGTTTCTCTTGAATTTATGTCTGTTCTGATTAGGCTTAAATGATTTCTTAACTCTCTCTTCAAATCTTGCATTCCTTTTAGGACATCTAGATGCAAAATGACCAATCTTATTACATGCAAAACATTTAAAAGGTGATTTTCCTTCATACTTACTTCTTGTTGGTCCTTTAGGTACTTTTCTAGCAAATAAGGCTTCAAGTTGCACAAATTCTTCATCCTCTTTCCTCATATCTTCCAATTCCTTTGCATATAAGGCTTTCCAATCACTCTTTCTGGTATATGTTGATGCATGAAAAGAAGGTTCAGATTTTGCAGCTCCAGAAGGTCCAAATTCTTCAAGCTCAAAAGCAGATAATTTCCCAATTAGAATGTCTTTGTTAACTGAAGTGTTTGCCATTGTTCTCAGTTCATTAATTGTAGTTGTATTCATCTTGTAAGCCGGTGGAAGGGCTCTCAAGACTTTGAAAACTATTTCATCTTCACTTAGAGATCCTCCACAATATTGAATTCCCATGATAATCTCATTTACTCTTTCCATAAATGTAGCAATTATTTCATTATCTTCCATCTTCAAGTTCTCATACCTTACCCGGTAACCATCAAGTTTAGCAATTTTGACTATAAGATCACCTTCATTCAGAGTTTTCAATTTATCCCACATAACCTTTGCCGATGATTTATCAGTTAATCCCGTGATTTGTTGATCAGTAAGTGCACATAAGAGGGCTTCTCTAGCTTTGCAATCATTTTCAATATACTTGTCTAGGTCTGCAGGAGCAGGATTGCCATATGCTAAATCATAAGGTGTGTATCCTTTCGTAGTGATCTCCCAAATATCCTTTCTAAGACATCTAAGATGAGTCTCCATTCGGATTTTCCATATCCCATAATTTTTTCCATCAAGCTTAGGGATTTCTCTTCTTAAAATAGTTGCCGGTGGATTTGAATTGTTAGCTACCATAGGATCTACCTCAAGTGGTTAAGGTTCTACAAAAGAGGACCAAGGCTCTAATGCCGATTGTTAGGATAACCAGTGAACAATTAAGAGGGGGGGTGAATAATTTATTAATATATTATATCAATTAATCCACTTTACAACCTTAAACCGGAGCACATAAACATTAAGTACCGAAATAGCAGAAACAGATACTGGTAGAAACAGATATCGGTAAGCAATACAACTTAAGAATGAAATAGATAATCAACACAATGAAACCATACCACATAACACCATGATTTGTACGTGGAAAACCCGATAAAGGGAAAAACCATGATGGGAAGCCTACCTACAATCAGATGATACTTTTGTAGAAAGTATGTGATTTAATAGGGGGCCTGCACATGCAAGAAGGCACATTGCCTAGAGCATACTGCTCATTACAAAAGAGTCTCACTGAATACAGAGAGGTTGTAACAACCTCAAGATAATTGGACAATAATCCAGAAGAATGAACTGTCAGAGATAGCATCTACCATACTTGATTATAGTCTCGGTTAAGCCCAACACCAAAGGCCTTTGACCTTTTACATAAACCCAATTCGATCACCTATGATCGACCAAATCTTCTTCGCATATTATATTGCATTCCATGACCACAATCATTACATTTCCATTTCCATACCCTATCCTGATCTACAATGAGATCTTACATAATTTATACAAACCCAAAGGCCTAAACCAATTAGGTCGGCCACCTAAAAAATATTACAATAAGATCATTACTTACATCCATATTACAATGATATGCCATGTCGGCTTAAGACCAAAATAACAATAATTGTAAGGAAAGCCAGATGCAAAAACGCTCTCCTATCATCAATTCAAAAGGGGATCAAGCAAAAATGCCTTTTAAAATTCTTTTGCAACACATTAAGATAACACAGACATATGATTTAAATACCCAAACACACAGAGAAATAACACCAAGATTTATGTGGGAAAACCCTTACGGGAAAAAACCCACCACACAACTAAAAGACTACTTTATTTACATTAAAAAGATTACAATAAAGATACAGTCTTAACAAAGAAGGTATTCATTCTCAGTCTACATAGTCCGAAACTTTGTTATAACATCATGTAGAAAATTCAAGACTACAAACATGCAAGACTACAACAACGTAGCCTCTCTACATCCCTTCATAGTCACTCTATTCTTCTTTGATTAGCACAAACCTATCACTTCACTCTGCTATGCTCAAGCGTCATTCAACTACTGCTCTACTTGACCACATTCTGAACTATACAATAACTCCCCATAGAATACAACAATGATCACTCTGAATTTTTTTTTAACAAAAACATGGGTGGAGAGGAGCGACAAGCAGAGCGGCGAGTGGGAAATTCAAATTTCAAATCTGGGGATGGTGGAATTCATGGGGATGGCAGTCTTTTTGTGGGTGGAGCTGGTAATCATGCTAGTCCCCAGGTTTCTCAAGGTACTGAGGGGGATAAGACGACAGTCAAATCGGTGGAAGATAAAGATTCTAAAACTTGGGACCCACATGATAGAGGTAAATAAAAGAAATGGTCTGCTCTTTTTGGAGTCAAGCCTCTGGTGAAATCTAGTCTTCCAGGAGTTAAACATATCTTTGATCTAGTGACAGGGGTTTTTGCTATTTTTGTTCTGGATAAGCTAGTTGATTTCACTATGTCTAGCTTAGCTATCACCTTGGTGGGAAGGTTTGCTAGTTTTTGACCTAACACTGATGTTGTAAGGAATTTCATTAGGAGGAAATGGATTCTTAAAGGTCAAGTTGATGTGGCAGCTTTGCCTAGGGGTTTTTTTGCCTTTGCCTTTAATAATAAAGAAGATATGAATAAAGCACTCTATGAAGGGCCATGGATGATTGGCAAGTCAACCTTGGCTTTACATAAATGGGCTCCTAACCTCCCATTGGATGAGTCTTTTTTTGTCTTGGTGCCTGTGTGGACGCGTCTCCCTAGCCTTCCATTGGAATTCTGGAATGAGGAAGTCTTTAAAGGTATCACGGGATCATTTGGTGAACTTATTTCAATCGACTCGATGACAGCAGCTAAATCAAGGTTGCTTTTTGCTCATATTTGTGTGAATGTTAATCAAATGACGGATATGCCTCAATCTATTGAGATCCTGTCTAAATTGGGGAAATGGACCCAAGCGATTGAATATGAATCTCTTCCATTTGTTTGTTTTCATTGTAAAAAGTCGAGTCATTGGGCGAAGTCCTGCCTGCTTAAGAAGAGTAAGATTAGTAAAAATGATAGCAACTTGAAGCAGAAATGGCAAATGAAAGGGAAGAATGATGAACTACCTTTAGAGGTTGTCCCTAAGAAGGAAGTGACCGAGATGGAAAATGAGGAAAAGAAGGGTGTGAATTGTAACATTGAAAAATCAATTTGTGACTGTTCTAATAATTATAAAGAAAGCAACAAGGAGGAAGAGCATGGGAAAGAAGAAATAGTTCAAAAATCTGAATCAGAAGATCAGAAGGTTGGTCCTATCATCTAGGGTAAAGTTGATGAGAGTTCCTATGATGATGCTTCAACTTCATCTAATAATAAATAAAATGAGGAAGACTTTAATGAAGTGCAGGACTGTAATATCTTGGATACTGAGCCTTTGTTGTTATTAATCAATGGAAGTCTGAAGCAGACTAGAAATATGATCCTGAATTCCCAATGTAAAACTCCTCCTAAAAGTTTGGAAATGGTGGTTCTTGAGGGAAATCTTAGGATTTTCGGTACTAAAGAAGGCAAGTTAAATAATGGAGGACCTAATGTAGGTATCTCAACTAGAAGCAAGAATAAGAAAGGGGCAGATGTTGGAAGTCATAGCAAAAATCAGGGGAGACCTTCCTTAAAGAATCAGAGGGAACAAGAAAGCTGGAAGAACCGTGTTGATGGAACACAGAGCTCCATTGAGTCAGCCTTATCCATGGTTAAAGTATGAAGATAATCTCATGGAATATTAGAGGGTTGAATTCCCCTCATAAGCAAAATTTGTTGTGTAATATTGTTAGAGATCATAAACCGGATGTCGTACTTATTCAAGAAACTAAGATGGGTAAGGATAAAGTGGAAAGGATTAGAATATTCAAAAGTAATGGGGTAATAGGAACTAGTTCGGAGGGTGCCTCAGGAGGTACAACTATCTTTTGGAAGCAAAATACTATTATAGGTAAAGAAATTGCTTCAGGGGTCAATAGGACCTCAGTCTTGTTTGAGCATATTAAGGATAACTTTGAATGGGTTATCACTAATGTCTATGCGCTTAATTCTAAAGCTGGAAGAACTAAATTCTGGAGGAGCCTGGCTGAAGACAGATTAAGTTTTGCTGACAAAATTTGGATGATCATGGGAGATTTCAATACTCCTTTAAAAGAGGATGAAAAGGTGGGAGGTCTCCCTTTGCAACTGGAGGGTAGACAAGATCTTATAGATTTTATTAATGATCAAGCTTTGATGGATGTGGATCTCCAAGGGATAAATTACACTTGGACCAATTGAAGAACTAGTTTTGATCTTATTCAAGTAAGGTTGGATAGATCCCTTATTTCTCCTGATTGGCTTTATAAGTATAATTGTTCTTTGGTATCAATCA